>NC_072420.2:43770154-44079154 GCF_028858775.2 Pan troglodytes
AAAATACAAAAATTACCCAGGTGTGGTGGTGCACACCTGTAATCCCAGCTAGTTGGGTGGCTGAGGTAGGAGAATCATTTGAATCCAGGAGGCGGAGGTTGTAGTGAGCTGAGATCACACCACTACACTCCAGACTGGGTGACAGAGCGAGATTCCATCTAAAAAAAAAAAAAGGAAAAAAGAAAACATTTGATATCAAAATAGGATCACAGGTCTGTGTAAAATAAGTCATTTAGCCAGAATGGGAGAGAGCAGTGGTTCTCCCAGCACGGAGTTTGAGATCTGAGAACGGACAGACTGCCTCCTCAAGTGGGTCCCTGACCCCCAAGTAGCCTAACTGGGAGGCACCCTCCAGAAGGGGCAGACTGACACCTCACACGGCCGGGTACCCCTCTGAGACGAAGCTTCCAGAGGAACGATCAGGCAGCAACATTTGCTGTTCAGCAATATCCACTGTTCTGCAGCCTCCGCTGCTGATACCCAGGCAAACAGGATCTGGAGTGGACCTCCAGCAAACTCCAACAGACTTGCAGCTGAGGGTCCTGACTGTTAGAAGGGAAACTAACAAACAGAAAGGACATCCACACCAAAACCCCATCTGTACATCACCATCATCAAAGACCAAAGGTAGATAAAACCACAAAGATGGGGAAAAAACAGAGCAGAAAAGCTGAAGATTCTAAAAATCAGAGCGCCTCTCCCCCTCCAAAGGAATGCAGCTCCTCACCAGCAATGGAACAAAGCTGGACAGCACTAAATACCCACAAGAGAAAGCAGGAAAGTTCTAAAATTGACACCCTAACATCACAACTAAAAGAACTAGAGAAGCAAGAGCAAACACATTTAAAAGCTAGCAGAAGGCAAGAAATAACTAAGATCAGAGCAGAACTGAAGGAGATAGAGACACAAAAAACCCTTCAAAAAATCAATGAATCCAGGAGCTGGTTTTTTGAATAGATCAACAAAATTGATAGACCGCTAGCAAGACTAATAAAGAAGAAAAGAGAGAAGAATCAGATAGACGCAATAAAAGATGATAAAGGGGATATCACCACCGATCCCACAGAAATACAAACTACCATCAGAGAATACTATGAACACCTCTACACAATAAAACTAGAAAATCTAGCAGAAATAGATAAATTCCTGGACACATACACCCTCCCAAGACTACACCAGGAAGAAGTTGAATCCCTGAATAGACCAATAACAGGCTCTGAAATTGAGGCAATAATTAATAGCCTACCAACCAAAAAAAGTCCAGGACCAGATGGATTCACAGCTGTGGTCCCAGCTACTTGGGAGGCTGAGGCAGGAGAATCGCTTGAACCCTGGAGGTGGAGATTGCAGTGAGCTGAGATCACACTGCTGCACTCCAGCCTGGGAAACAGAGGGAGACTCTATCTCAAAAAAAAAAAAAAAAGAAAAGAAAAAAAGTGGTTTACAATCAGCTACAGTCCAAAGTTTATCTTTTCTTCAAGGAAATTCATGGAAAGGACACTGAGAAGTACTCTTGAATACAGGTTTCTAATAAACTTAGAGATCATACCATTGGACTAGGTAAAAACTTCCACAACGCTAATGAAAAACTGATGCATTCATGAAGATTTCTAACCCAGCATCAGGCATTACAATAATTAATTACACCGGACTGAAATTATTTTTATGACTTTTTTGTTGAAACATTGCTAACTCTTTTTGTTTTGTTTTCGAGAGTTAAGAAAACTTTTGTTTTTTTTTTTTGAGATGGAGTTTCGCTCTTGTTGCCCAAGCTGTAGTGCAGTGGTGCAATCTCGGCTCACTGCAACCTCCGCCTCCTGGGTTCAAGCGATTCTTCTGCCTCAGCCTCCTGCGTAGCTGGGATTATAGGTGTGCGCCACCATGCCTTTAGTAGAGACGGGGTTTCACCATGTTGGCCAGGCTGGTCTCGAACTCCTGACCTCAAGTGATCCACCCTCCTTGGCCTCCCAAAGTGCTGGGATTACAGGCGTGAGCCACAGTACGTGGCCAAAAACTTTAAAAAAAAAAAATCTGTTTAGAGCTTATAGCAATTGGGTAAAATATATTTTTGTGAGCAAAATTGAAGCATTTATCTTTCTTTCTACCTGATTTCTCCAGAATTCAGAAACTATGAATGAGTATTCTTATTTTATTGTAATATAATTATTTGCATAATTTTAGTAAAAAAATTTTTTCCTTTGTTAACAGAACACAATTGAAGACACTGGTTATTCTAGCAAGGCTTTGACTGGAATGGCATATTTTCAGATATGACCAGACTGCTCTGAGGAATTCAGGTTGGCTTTATAGAGCCAATAAAAAGCTACCTGGAAAGAGTGGCCATGTACCTTATCTATACAGTTCCCTTACAAGCTTCCTGATCTTGAGGTAAGTAAATAATGTCCCTTTCTGACAGGCCCAAGAACCTCAAATATTTTGGGGCCTTGAGAAAAGAGGAACTCACCCAGTTCATGCAGGTGTTACAGGCACAATCTGAAGATGAATCTTTGGCTTTTTAAAGCCTCAGATTAAAAAGTCTAATCTGAAATTCTCTATGAAAATTCCTTCAAAGCCAACTTGAAAAGAACCTTTATGATCAGTCATGATTCTTGTTCCACTTTATGCAAATAATGAAGCTGAGTACAATGCTAAAACTTATTTTACAAGTAACTTGGTCCCACTAAGATTTATCTTTGGTAGAAATGGGGAATCTGAGAGAGAAAAATTATGTTTCAGAAGAAAACGATTTTATACCTATTAATAGATTCCAGCCCTGATGATTGTTTCTGAGTTTTTGTTATTTTCCTGCAATCCTTCATTATTTCCTGGCTACAACAAGTCTTTAAAGAAGGGCTGGGTTTTAATTTTCCTTACGATGTTTTTAGTTCACTCATAAATTGAATTGTTTTTTTCTGTTCTGGCATACACATTTCTTTTTGATTATAATTCTTATGTGCATTATATTTCTACTATGTATCTCTCTCTCTCTCTCTTTTTTTTTTTTTTTTTGAGATGGAGTTTCACTCTTGTTGCCCAGGCTGGAGTGCAATGGCTTGATCTTAGCTCACTGCAACCTCTGCCTCCTGGGTTCAAGCGATTCTCCTGCCTCAGCCTCCAGAGTAGCTGGGATTACAGGTGCTCGCCACCATGCCCGGCTAATTTTTTGTATTTTTAGTAGAGACGGGGTTTCACCATGTTGGCCAGGCTGCTCTCAAACTCCTGACCTCAAGTGATCCACCTGCCTCAGCCTCCCAAAGTGCTGGGATTGCAGGCATGAGCCACCATGCCCGGCTGTATCTCTCATTGTTTTACTTCTCCTAAGAAAACCAAATTCATGGTATTCTGAAGACTAGAGATGATTCAACAAGCAACAGCAGTTATATAAATTGATGACTGAGGTCTCGTTTTTGCCACCCTGCGATGCCATCCCAATTTGGCTTTTGGCTTTCTTCAGATTCCTCACTGAGAGGTATCCTTCCCTGATGTAATTTGGATATTTGTCCTCACCCAAATCTGATATTGAAATATAATCCCCAACATTGGAGGTGGGGCCTGGTGGGAGGTGGTTGGCTCACGGTGGTGGATTTCTCACGAATGGCTTAGCACCCTCCCTTTGGTGCTGTCCTCGTGATAGTGAGTTCTCATGAGATCTGGTCTTTTAAAAGTGTGTGGCACCTCACCTGCCACTCTCTCCCTCTTTCTCTCTTGTTCCTGCTTTCCCTTTGTGACATGCCCACTCTCCCTTTACCTTTTGCCCTGATTGTCAGCTTCCTGAGGCCTCCCTAGAAGCTGAACAGATGCCAGCACCATGCTTCCTGTAAAGCCTGCAGAACCATGTGCCAATTAAACCTCTTTTCTTATATATTACCCAATCTCAGGTATTTCTTATTTTTATTTATTTATTTATTTATTTACTTATTTATTTATTTTCATGCAAGATAGGTTCTTACTCTGTCACCCAGGCTAGAGTACAGTGGCACGATCATGGCTCACGGCAGCCTTCTCCTCCCGAGGCTCAGGTGATTCTCCCACCTCAGCCTCCCAAGTGACTGAGACTACAGGCATGTACCACCAGGCCTGGCTAATTTTTTTTGAATTTGTAGTAAAGGTGAGGTTTTGCCATGTTGCCCAGGCTGGTCTCAAACTCCTGGGCTCAAGCCATCTGCCCACCTCGGCCTCCCAAAGTGTTGTGATTACAGGCACGAGCCAGTGCAGCCAGCTGGTTATTTCTTTATAGCAATGCAATAATGGCTTAATACATCTCCCCTCCCCTACATGGGACAAGGCCATCTGATAATTAACCTTCCTAGCAACTCAGGACTAAGCTCCTGAACATAAAGGGAGCCAAAACAATTTGCATTTTTCTATGAGGCCTTCTTTGAAAGGTCTTGATGAAAAGGGGAGAAATGGGGAAAAAAATAGCACAGAGCAGTCTGAGCTATGTGAGGTGTGCCAAAGTTACCAGGCCCAGAGAGACAGGAGAATGGGGCTTTTTGTTTTGTTTTTGTTTGAGACAACATAGTGAGAGCCTGTCTTTATAAAAAATTTTAAAAAATTATCCAAGCATAAGGGCATGTGCCTGTGGTCTCAGCTACTGAGGCAGGCTGAGGAGAGAGGATTGCTTGAATCTGGGAGGTTGAGGCTGCAGTAAGCTGTGAGCACACCACTGCACTCCAGACTGGGTGACAGAGTGAGACCCTGTCTCAAAAAAAAAAAAAAAAGAACCCACTGCTGCTAATTGGAGCATCTATTCAGGGGAACTTGAATCTAGGCTCCCGGGTGGCCATCCTTAAGCTTTGGGCTTGAATAAACTTTGTACTTAATCATATTTTCTAAATCTCATTATTTAAAGTCGAGAATTCATTCCTCCCTTCATCTGTTCATTCATATGTCTGTCCTTTCACCCACCAATCTGCTCATCTAGCCATCCACCCATTTGTCTGTTAGTCCATCCATCCATCCATCCATCCATCCATCCATCCATCCATCCATCCACTCACCCAGACATCCATCCATCCATCCATCTGTCCTTTCACCCACCCATTTATTCATCCATTCATCCATCCATCCATCCATCCCACTGAGTCATCCATCCATCTATCCATCCATCCATCTGTCCGTCCGTCCATCTTATATTTTGGGGGGCATGTCTGATGTGTCAGATACTGTGGCAGGTGCACAGACACAAATTCGGAAGACAGATCTCCTCTTAGAAGTCTGTCAGGCACCTCAGCTCAACATATCTCCAGCTGACTTCATTTTATCCTCCTCCTCCCATCTCTTGACGTTCTGTTCAAGCATTTAGTAAATGCCAGTCATCTATAGCCTGAGCCCACCTTGGTTGCCCTAAGTTGTCTGATTCACATCCATTCTAATTCCTTGGCTTCTCTCAACCATGTCTGCTCCTTTTCCTCCTCTTGGCCATTCCTGAGTGTACCTGGATCACTACAGCAGTATCTATGCTGTTTCCTCCTTTTCTAGGTGACCATTTGTCCTTCTGCCAGAGGGCTCTGTGGGAAATACAGATTCAATCCTGCTGTTTCTTACTGGGAGCCCTCCATGGCTCCCAGTCCCTGGAATGTGCCGGGCAACTTTCAGCTCTTGGTCGTGGGAGCCTCCCACCTGTGCACAGTGTGTTCTTCCAGGGCCCATGCCCACTCCCTCCTTCCCAGCATTCCAGTTTGGCCCTTGAGGCCTCCTCGGAGTCATCTCCCTCCCAGATGTGCAATGCATTTTGGGTTCTCAGAGCTTCCCCTCCTTACCTGCAAAGGTTGAACAGACCTGGATCTGCTATCCTGCTTTGCCACTTCCTGCTGCATGACCTGCATTATGAAGTTCTCTAGACTCAGGGTTTCCATTGGCTAATAGGATCAGCCAACCTGCCTTTGAGGAGTGGACGAAGCTTGGCACTTAGTAGGTGCCCATGAGGCATCAGAAACTGCCCTTGTTGAATGATGCTGTAATGCAGTGTTGACATCTCTGTCCTACTAGACTGGGGTTGCTTTGAGGACTCCAATTCTGTCTTTTCACCCTGATTCCATGATGGAACAGACCCACAGGCCCTTATCAGCATTCCAAAAAGCAAAAAGCTGTGAAAATGAAAAGGCCTTCTTTTTTTTCTGTAAACTTGGTGCCAAAATTTGCAAAAGCTGACCTGACCCGAGGTGTTGGCAGCATCCCAATGCTCCCTCTGTTACAGGCACCTCTGCTGGTTGCTGACAATGTGTATGTTTTAATTTTTAAAATGCATTTGTCTTTTTGTGACTATGGGTTTAATTGCACTGTGAATTCATACAAAAAGGGTAACATGTACCCAGTGCTCACTGTGGGAAGGACACATGGAAACACTCTCTTTGTCAATAGTGCAGAAAGCATCAGTGATGTTGGGAAGCCATCAAAAGACAAGCAGTTGGGCTGTGCGTGGTGGCTCATGCTTATAATCCTAGCACTTTGGGAGGCTGAGGTGGGAGGACTGCTTGAGGTCAAGAGTTCAAGACCAACCTGGCCAACATAGCAAGATCCTCTCTCTATTAAAAAAAAGACAAACAGTTGAAAATTTATAATAATTGTGATTACCAAGAGCCATTGAAATATGGAAAACACAGGGTCAGTGGGGTGTGGTGTAGGGAGAGAGATCTTGACCAGGAATGGATGGAATGGAATTGGCAATGAAGTAGTCACTGTATGCCAAGGAGTGGTTTGTTGGTTATGAAAGAAGCTGGAATACAGCAGGAAGAACTGAACTTTAAAGGTGAGCATGAATATTCAAGAAGTGTCATGGTGTAAAACAATCTGCATAGCTGTGGTGGAAAGGCTTCTTTCCTGATCAGGAAACAGCTGAAAATTACATTGATGGATTTGTATCCTCTGAAAACCTTAGTCTCAACCAGGCGCGGTGGCTCACGCCTGCAATCCCGGCACTTTGGGAAGCCAAGGCAAGTGGATTGCTTGAGCCCAGGGATTTGAGACCAGTCTGGCCAACGTGGCAAAACCCCATCTCTGCAAAAAATACAGAAATTAGCCAAGCATGGTGGTGCATGCCTGTAGTCCCAGCTACTCTGGAGGCTGAGGTAGGAGGATCACTGAGCCCAGGGAGGTTGAAGCTGCAGTGAGCCAAGATGGTACCACTGCACTTCAGCCTGGGTGACAGAGAGAGACCCTGTCTGAAAGCCAAAAAACAACAAAACCTTAGTCAGAACAAGTTTGTGTAGCTGATGAGTCAGGCAGCTTCACCTGTGCTCCTTTCTAGACAGGCAGGATGGTTGCAGAGAGTCACAACAGGCGTCCAGGAGGAAAGGCACGAGATGTTGCTGACCAAAGCTAGTTGTGGTTGGAAAAAGCCACTGGTGTGAATGGTGTATGCTAGTATGCAAGGGAACATATACTGGGAACCCGAGCCATGTTTTCTGCGTGGTTTAATAATCCTTTGTATCAGTGCCAGGAATTCACTGCAGATAAGCTGGTCTGGAAGAAAAACGAACATTTTGTTATTTCTGCACAGCTGCTCCCCACATTCCTTTCCTGAATGTCTTTTGAAAAGCAATGTTTCTGACATTTACTTTCCACGATTTGTGAAGGGAGTTTTACACTCCAATAAGAGTGAATATAAATGCTTTTTTGGGGGGAAGGGGGAATCCTGCCATTAACAGAAAGCAGGGCTTCCTGACTAAGTTCACTCACAAGGCTGCCATTCACACAGTCACAAATGCTCGGACAGGATGGACAGTTCCACTAACGTGCGCTTGGTTGACTGTGTGAACCCCAACCATTTGAGACAGGCCTCAGTTAATTTAGAAAGTTTATTTTGCCAAGGTTGAGGACGCATACCCGTGACACGGCCTCAGGAGGTCCTGACAACACGTGCCCAAGGTGGTCGGAGCACAGCTTGGTTTTAGACACTTTGGGGAGACCTGAGACATCAGTTAACACATGTAAGATGAACATTGGTTTGGTCCGGAAAGGTGGGACAACTCAAAGCAAAAGCGGAACTCAAAGCCGGAGGGGGCTTCCAGGTCATGGGTAGATAAGAGACAAGTGGTCGCATTCTTTTGAGCTTCTGATGAGCCCCTCCAAAGGAGGCAATCAGATATGCATTTATCTCAGTGAGCAGAGGGGTGACTTGCAGTAGAAAGGGAGGCAGGTTTGCCATAAGCAGCTCCCAGTTTGACTTTTCCCTTTAGCTTCGTGATTTTGGGGGCCCAAGAGATTTTCCTTTCACAACTGCTCGAGCACTTTGACCTAAAACAATTCTTGAGACCGAACCTGGAGATAAAGCCCATCTATGGCAGAAGAAGGTGATAGCAAACCGCATTATTGACCCTCAAAGTTTATCAACCAAAAGTGGAGTCAGGAGAAAGTCACAGAGAAGAGATGCTGAACCTAGAAATGGGGCACCTATTGTGCCTGCCTCGCATGATGGAGAAATTGCTGGAATCGACTGAATACCAGTGACAATGGGAGGGGAAAGGTGGGGGAGATGTGGACCCTGGGGAGTCCCCACAGACTATCTGGCAATATCTGTGGCCTGCTAACTGCTGGCTTCAAGGACATTTATCAGTGAGCAGGAGGACCCCTGAATTAGAGAGATGCTTAGGTGTGGCACTGCTGTTGTGGGAGGAAGTGCCGAGAAGCCCATTGACACGGTGCTGCCCCAGGACTTCAGAGACTCTTCAATCCATCCTCCATGCTGCCTCCAGCCCCATGACCTCAACAATGTATCACTGCTGTGCTCCCTTTCCCAAGACCCCCAAGCAGCCAGATGTAGCCTGATTCATTACATGTATGCATACAGGTGTCAATCTAAAATAGTCAAAAGGGCCAGAATCTAGTTTAAGGAGAGTTTATTCAAGTGCAAGGTTTAAGTCCAGCCATCCAGGAAGCACAGATTCCTAAGAATGGAAGTCAGTGTTCTGAAGTATAGAAGTTTGGGACCATGTATATAGATAAAGTTTATGGAAGCTTACCAGAATTTCAACATCTTTAGGCTTTAATGCATAGTTACAATGGTCTGATTAGTCGAGGTGGTCTTTTTCTTTCAAGAAAGGTGTATTTGGCCAGGCACAGTGGCTCATGCCTGTAATCCTAGCACTTTGGGAGGCCAAGGTGGGCAGATCACTTGAGGTCAGAAGTTCAAGACCAGCATGGCTAACATGGTGAAACCCTGTCTCTACTAAAAATGCAAAAATTAGCTGGGCGTGGTGGCAGGCACCTATAACCCCAGCTACTCGGGAGGCTGAGGCAGGAGAATTGCTTGAACCCGGGAGGCGGAGGTTGCAGTGAGCCAAGATCACACCACTGCACTCCAGCCTGGACAAAAGAGCCAGACTCTGTCTCAAAAAAAAAAAAAAAAAAGAAGAAGAAGAAGAAGAAGAAAGGTGTATTTAATCTTCCCCACTGAAGATGCAACCGTCATGAGGTCTTTGCGCCATCTGATCTGAGTTGGGTACAGGACAATAAAGGAGGCAGCTAATCTGTAACAGAGATCAGTGATGGGAAGGAGGAGATCTGGTCTCTGGGAGACTGAGGCAGGAGGATTACTTGAGCTCAGGAGTTCTTTTTTTTTGAGACGAGTCTTGCTCTGTCACCCTGGCTGGAGTGCAATGGCGCGATCTTGGCTCAATGCAACCTCCAATTCCCAGGTTCAAGTGATTCTCTTGCCTCAGCCTCCTGAGGAGCTGGGATTACAGGTACTTGCCACCACGCCTGGCTAATTTTTGTATTTTTAGTAGAGACGGGGTTTCACCACGTTGGTCAGGCTGGTCTCGACTTCCTGACCTCAAGTGATCCACCCGCCTCAGCCTCCCAAAGTGCTGGGATTACAGGTGTGAGCCACTATGCCCGGTCGAGCTCAGGAGTTCCAATCCAGCCTGAACAACACAGCAAGACCCTGTCTCAAAAAGAAAGAAATATGACAATATGACTTTGCAGCTCTTCATGTTTCTCCTAGTCATGTCCAGAACAAGGACCCTGGGGTAGAGAGTTAAGCTGTAATCTAAGAAGCAGAATTTGCAAATATGCTACTGACTCAGTAGCATCCCCTTTGACATAATAAATTTAGAGGGTCCTGAAATTTTATTTGCTTTTAAATGACTTTTTTTCTTTCACAGACATTTGGCTTCACTTGAACCTGTGTTTGAAGCTTCAGTGAACATTGTCTTTGGGAGTAAGAAGTACTAGAAAATTTATGGTATGTGGTTATCTTGCTATTTCATAAACTACTGTATTACTATATAAATCAGCTGGAAGCAAGCTGTAATCCTGTTTATGGGATATTTGTTCCACTTACCATGATGAATTTGGCTGCAGAAATATCAGTATATTTGCCTTTGGAGTCCTGCCTCAGACCCCTGATGAGGGCTATGCAATCTATAGTACTTGCTTTTATTTGTTTATTCTGCTGTAAATGGTTTGTTTGAATGTTTTGTTTGCGAAAATAGCCTTAATTTTCCCTTCACTGTTTCCATGCACCTTAGAAATAGGACTTCGTAGCCGGTTGTGGTCATACACACCTACGGTCCCAGCTACTTGCAAGGCTGAGGTGGGGGTGTGGCAGGCCAGGTCTCACTAACGCAGGCCTCCATAACAACTGTTTCAGTACTGACCAAGTGATTAAGTTAAATATTAAAAGCTGAAAGAGCCAGCGCCCTTATACAAAGGCTGGAATGTAACAAAAGCCCACCAAGAGTTTTGCCCAGGCCTTTCCTGGGCTTTAAAGCATGAAGAGATAACAAAGGAATTCTTAACAGGACCCATTTAAGATTAAACAAATTTTATTGGGGGTCTGAAGAAACTCCCCAGGCCTCCACAAACAGGCTTTACTGGAGACTAAAGGAACTCCCCAAACCTCCATGACTTAGCAGGAGGCCAGATCCGGGTTTTCACCCCAGCACCTGGACCCAGCTAGGTTAATTAAATTCACTGAGGCTCCGGAGGAAGGTCTTCTGGACTCAGATCTTAGTTATGGATTAGAAGTTAATCACTTATGTCTTTAGATGGATGCACACTCACACGTAGACACACAGCTGAGAAGGTATAGAAGCTCTGGAAAACGCTGTCATTTTAAGTTGGTCTGGTGATAATTTCCAGGCCTTCTCTCTGTAACTGGTTACAGAAATAAAAACTCCCTTCTCTCCTAGTTCATCTGCATCTTGTCACTGGGACATGAGCATAGGTGGTCTACCTTCAGTTTGGTCTGTGAACAGGAGGATTACTTGAGCTCAGGAGTTCTAGTCCAGCCTGGGCAACAGAGCAAGACCCTGTCTCAAAAAGAAAGAAAGAAATGACCATATGAGTTTGCTGCTCTTTAAATCGATGACTTTGCAGCTCTTCATCTGAAGAGGTGGCGTCTGTTTCCCCTGTTTGAGTGTGGCACATCCAGGAGAGTGGCTTTGAGCAGTGGCGTGGCAGACGTGACTGTAGGCCAGCCCTGAGCTGAGGCTGCCAGGGGACTGCACACTTCCTCTCTCAGCTCTGCCAGCTGCTGCACTGAGTCTGGGCCAGCCCGCTGGAGCACAGAGTTCAGTGCATTGGGACAGCTACAGCCCATTGCATCGGGACAGCCCACGGCAACAAGACCCACCTGTCGCCACTGCAGGTGCGTGAGGGTGCCCGGCTGAGAGCAGACAAACCGCCTAGCAGGTGGCTTTTCAAGCGGAATCACAGACTAGCTCCATCGCTGTGGTGAACGTTCTCCCCAGGGCCAGGATTCCACTTGGCCCCTGACTGCTTGAGCAGCCGATGTGACAGCCATCTCTCTGCTGCCTTGCATGTCGGCCGGGCTGGAGCCAGTGCATCAGGAAGTAGACGCAGAAGTGGATCAGGAGCAAAACATTCCTGAGAGCTGGCAGAAGCTGGCGTCTGGAGCCGCTGGGATGCGGGCATGGGCTCTCTCCGTGGCGGAGGAACAGCCTCCTGGCAGAACCAAAGGTTGCTTTGTGCCTTCGATGCTGCTGCTGGCCAGAGTGGTTTTCTGTCTCAGACCCTGTACCACGTGTCTGTTCTTTCTCATTTTTTACTTAAAGGAGAAGAAAATGATTATGTGTACATGCTGGTGGCACACATAACTTAGTATTAAGTATTACAAAGTCTTACAGGCAGGGCACAGTGGCTCACGCCTATAATCCCAGTATTTTGGGAGGCTGAGGTGGGCAGATCACCTGAGGTCAGCAATTTGAGACCAGTCTGGCCAACACAGTGAAACCCCATCTGTACTAAAAATACAAAAATTAGCCAGGTATGGTGGCACACACCTGTAATTCCAGCCACTCAGGAGGCTGAGGCAGGAGAATCATTTGAACCCGGGAGGCTGAGGTTGCAGTGAGCTGAGATCACACCACTGCACTCCAGCCTGAGTGACGGAGTGAGACTCTGTTTCAAAAAAAGAAAAAAAAGTCTGAAAAGTCTTACAGACCCAAGGAAGAATTTGTGTTCCTCTGTGAGAGGGGAGATGTGCTCTGATGATATAGGAGAAAACCCCAAAATCAGTATCAGCCCACCAACCAGGGCAGTGAAGCTGCACCCAGACGCACCACACATGGCAGTCCATGAACAGCCGGGCTTTTGTAAAGGCCGGTGCTTTATGGAATGACGCTCTGCCGGGCCTGGGTTCTAGGGCTTCCAGTCACTCAGTCTTTTGTTTACTCATCCATTGCGTATTTCTTGAGCACCTCCTATGAACCAGATGCTGCTTGAGGAACTGGGGTTACCAGGGCAAATGAGACCAGGCCCCTGCCCTCAGGGGCCCCAGGTTCAGGGGGAGAGAGAAGACAAAAAAAAGGAAAAGAAGTGAGCTAATTTCAGACAGTGCTTAGAGCTGTGGAGAGAATGCGTGGCACTCGGAGGCCCTCAGCAGCCCAGATGGTGAAGCAGCTGTGGTTGTGGTGTTGAGAGTGTGACCCTGAAAAGATGTAGAGTTGAGAGTGAGTGAAGGCCCGGGGTCGGCAGGGGCGGGGTGGCGGCTGGAGCATGAGCTCTATGTGGAGGAGCAGTGAGCAGACCACTGTGCCCGGAAGTTGGTGGGGGTCCGGGGCCAGGTGAGGCTGGCAGAGTTTGGGGAGGGGCTCCTGGGCCAAATCAGGTGGGCTGTGGCATGGAGCATGATGTCATCCTAAAACCATCCTAAGGACACTTCGGACCGTCACTTTCTCATTCTGGGCCTTGGTTTGTTGATCTGTGGAATGGGAGTTGCACTAGTTGATTCCTGGGGTCCCTTCTGAAACCCCCAACTTTGTGAGTCCATGACATGAAACACAACCCCCCTGCCATGGTCTGCAGAAAGCTGTAAACTCTCCCTCCCCAGGGAGACAGACGCTTGTCTCCCTGGCTGCCCAAAGCGCAGGGAGTCTCATGTTCTGATGGCTCTTTCTTTCTCTCTTTCTTTTTCTTTTCTTTTCTTTTTTTTTTTTTAAGATGGAGTCTCACTCTGTCATCCAGGCTGGAGTACAATGGCGAGATCTCAGCTCACTGCAACCTCCGCCTCCTGGGTTCAAGCAATTCTCCTGTCTCAACCTCTTGAGTAGCTGGGATTACAGGCATGCACCACCACGCCCAGCTAATTTTTGTGTTTTTAGTAGAGACAGGGTTTCACCATATTGGTCAGGCTGGTCTCGAACTCCTGACCTCAGGTGATCCGCCCCCCCCTCAGCCTCCCAAAGTGCTGGGATTACAGGCGTAGCCACTATGCCCGGCTTGGCTCTCACTTTCGTGTTCTTTCCATGTAATCACACATGAATGGTTGTCACAAGATCTCACAGGGAAATCATTTATCAAGTGAATCTCAGTTTTTAAAAGGAAGGTGTTTGTGTTTTATCAGCATCTGTAATTGATCAGACCATATAGTTAAACCCCTAAGAAGACTTAAGGTCTTATCTCCCTCAGCTGGGACTTCTGTGACAAATGCCACAGATACACAGATTAAACAACAGAAATTGATTTCTCACAGTTCTGGAGCCTGGAAATTCAAGATCAAGCTGCTGGTCAGTGCTGTTCCTAGTGAGGTCTCTCTTCCTGGTTTGCAGACAGCTGCCTTCTCATTGTATCCTCAGATGGTGACGAGAGAGAGAGAGTGAGCAAGCTCTCTTCTCTCTTCTTATAAAGGCACTAACCTCATTATAGGGCCCCATCCTCATAATGTTATTACCTCCGAGTCCTCACCTCCTAACACCATAGGAGGTTAGGGTTTCAACATTTTAATTTTAATAAATATTCAGTTCACAACAGGTCTGCACCTGGGGTCCATATAGGTCAGTTTTATTTCCAGCAGAATAATGGTGATCTGTACCACCATTACACCTGCCTGTATGCAGGCAACCCATATTCATGGCTTTCCATAAATGGCTTTATTCTTTCCCAAAATGGCATTTTTATTTCGCTTACTGTGTGTGTGATTAACACCTTCTCACGGTTCAAAATAAAAATAACCAAAAAGTCCCCTGCTGGCTCTGTGCTCAGCCTCCTACAACCTCACCAGGAGCAGCCAGTGTGACTAGTTTCATGCGGGCCCTAGAGATATTTTATGTAGTTACAAGCAATTGCATATGTATTTCCTGTTTTGGCATAAATGTTAGCACACCATACATACGTTGTTCTCCATGTTATTTTTATGTAATAAGTTGGAGATATTTCCATATCTCTAGAAGGAAGGAGATACGAAAACAAAAGAATTTCTTTTTGTGTGTGTGCCACAATAGCAAAGAAATTTCTTCATTTTTTAATGGTAAAATACACGTAACATAAAATTCACCAAAATTCACCATTTTAACCATTTTACTAATAAGTGTACAGTTCAGTGATATGAAGTACATTTGCATTGTTGTGCAACCATCACTACCACCAACCTCCAGAACTCTTTTTTGTCTTGCAAAATCAAAACTCTGTCCCCGATAAACACTAACTGCCTGTTCTCCTTCCCTCAGCCCCTGACACCTACCATTCTATTGTCCGTCTCTATGCATATGACTCCTCTAAGAAACTCAAACAAGTGCAATCATTTGTTCTTTTGTGACTGTCCTTTTTTTTTTTTGAGACAGAATCTTGTTCTATCGCCCAGGCTGGAGTGCAGTGGCGCGATCTCAGCTCATTGCAACTTGCACTCCTGGGCTCAAGTGATTCTCCTGCCTCAGCCTCCCGAGTAGCTGGGATTACAGGTGTGTGCCACCACTCCCAGCAATTTTTTTTTTTTGTATTTTTAATAGAAACAGGGTTTCACCATGTTGGTCAGGCTGGTCCCAAACTCGGATTACAGGCGTGAGCCACTGCGCCTGGCTTGTGACTGCTTTGTTTTACTGAGCATATTGTCTTCAAGGTTCATCCATGTGGTAGCATGTGTCAAAACGCCTTCCTTTCTAAAGGTGAATAATATTTCACTGCATGTAGAGACCACATTGTGTTTATCTGTTGACCTGTTGGTGGACGCCTGGGTTGTTTCCACCTCTTGGCTGTTGTGAATGATGCTGCTGTGAACATGAATGTGCAGATTTCCTCATTTTTCAACCACTGCAGGCTGTTCCACGCAGCAGAGGCTGGTACACCTACTCTCTACGGTGCACATTTAGGGACTGTCCGTTTTTCACTAACACCAACAGCTGCAACAGTAATCTTGTGCACAGGTGACTGCACACGTGCGACTCTGTATTTGCAGGATACAGTTCTAGAGGTGGCATGGCTGCATCAAATGGAACGTGCGTTTGTAATTTGGTTACCCCATGTCTCTAAGGCATTTTAGTTTGGCAGCTGTTAGAAGCTGGTTCCGGATCAAATCTTGCAAGTGGCGGGAGGGTTGTGGGTGTCTTTATCAGGCTGGAGTCATGGAAAGAATTTGCCCCTTTCAGACCTTGACCTCCGTTGGGGTTACATCTTTAAAGGCACCGTCTTTCCACTTTGGAAATGGAAGTGTCCCACTTGCTGTGCTGACGGACACTAGAGGGCGGAGTTCCCCATCTTTCAGGCAATGTGAAGGCTCAGTCCACTTCTCCACTTCTGCAACTACAGAGGTGATTATTTGGGACCGCTGGATTGGGGGAAGAAAGTCAGTGTCTCCCAAGGGGTACGGCACAGGACAGAGAACCAGTATTGGAGCTCAGACAGGCTCGGGGGACTGGGAGATGGAAGCCATCGCCTTTACCTTGGGCATTTCATCTTAGGCCACATGGAAACAGGGGCCATGGGTTGGTACTTATCATTTCTTTTAAACAGATAATGGCATACAGTAAGTCTTCAATTTCATCACAGCTTCTTGGAAACTGTGACTTTAAGCAAGATAACATATGATGAAACCAATTTTACCATAGGCTAGTTGATATAAACAAGAGTTAAATTCCTATGGTATAGGCTGGGCGTGGTGGCTCACACCAGTAATCCCAGCACTTTGGAAGGCCAAAGCGGGCAGATCACCTGAGGTTGGGAGTTCAAGACCAGCCTGACTAACATGGAGAAACACCGTCTCTACCCAAAATACAAAATTAGCTGGGTGTGGTGGCGCATGCCTGTAATCCCAGCTACTCAGGAGGCTGAGGCAGGAGAATCGCTTGAACCTGGGAGGTGGAGGTTGCAGTGAGCCGAGATCACGCCATTGCACTCCAGCCTGGGCAATAAGTGTGAAACTCTGTCTCAAAAAAAAAAAAAAAAAAAGGCATATTTCTGTTCTCAAAACATCACCAGAACAGGTGTGGTGGCTCACACCTGTAATCCCAGCACTTCGGGAGGCTGAGGTGGCAGATCTCTTGAGGCAAGGAGTTCAAAACCAGCCTGGGCGACATGATGAAACCCCATCTCTACAAAAAATGCCCCCCAAATTAGCCAGGAAAGGTGGTGTGTGCCTATGGTCCCAGCTACTTAGGAGGCTGAGGTGGGAGGATTGCTTGAGCCTCAGAGGCGAAGGTTGCGGTGAGCTGTGATCACACCACCACACTCCAGCCTGGGCGACGGAACAAAACCCTATTTCCAAAAAAACCCCACAAAAAAACAAAAAACACCACCAAATTTCTAAAGACCCAAACACTTCTAATATTAAACATTGAAATAAATGTAAACTATCCCTACATGTAGAGGTAGCTATACCTACATAAGAAAGATTAATAGAAACAAGTGAGATCATGATCTACCCGATGTTTGGGAAGTCCGCGAGTGACGGCGGTGGTAGTGGTGGTGGTGGTGAAATCACGGAATCAATGTCTGCAAAGCACACGCTCTTGGGAGCCCCTCCTCCCACCGCACAGCTGAAAGACGAGCGACCGTGAGTATGGCGGCTCCCTGAGCACCCTCACACGCGGCGTTTGTTGTCATGCGTTTGTGTGATTACCGTAGGCTTTATAATTTTTAGTTGATAATTTATATTCATGTATTCATTCATTTTCCAACTTGCTTTCTCCAGTTCAGGGTGGCAGGTGACCAGGGCCCATCCTGGTGGCTCAGGGCCAAGGCGGGCACCCGCCCTGGATAGGACAGGCCTCCGTGGGACACCCACACTCACTCGGACTAGGCCCATGTAGACATGCCGTGAGGCTGAGGTGTGTACTTGGGATGTGAGAGGAAACTGGAGGACCTGGAGAAAACCCGCGCGGACCTGGGGAGACCTCCTCAACTCTCCCTACAATGAAACGATGGGATTTGAGGACCTGCTGTATTTATTTGTCCCAATCCAGCGGCCCTGGCCTTCAGTGCACAGTAGTCCCTGCTGCTGGGCACACATTCCCTCATGCTCAGTCCGTTGACCAGGACTGGCCACATGGCCTCACCTGGCTGCAGGCAGTGGCTTCTGCCCTGGGGCAGGCAGCTGCTCCAGGTCTGGAGATGAGCCCCACCTCCAGGTGCAGCTGCTCCAGGTGTGGAAACGGGGCTCTACCTCGTGGGGAGCGTCCGCTGCGGGCCACAACCTTCCTGGGAGGCTATGGGGGATGGGGGGCAAGAGGGGTGGTGTTGAGGCTTTCCCTCCCCAGCAGTGACCGGCGCAGCCCTCCCCAGTGTAGCTCCCCCCTCCCCACCCCTCCCTCCATCTGGAACAGCACCGGGGCTGCCCTCCGGCCCTCGGTGTGCAGGGCTTGCACACCTTGGCTTGCAGGGCATTTGGGGGATCCCAGTGGGGCAACTGCCAGCTGGAGAGATGCTGGTGCTGAGCCGTGCTGCTCCTGGGGGGCAGGCTGGGTAGGGGCTGAGGGGCCGGAGTGAGCGGTCCACAGTCATCCAGGAACAACAGGGCTCTCACCTGGCAGGGCTCCCAGGCACGTTGATGGAGGGAGGGTTTCCTCGGTCCTCTCCCCCAGCCCTTACTGGGCAGTACCCCCACCCACCATACTGTCTCTTGCCTGGGTCTCAGGTGGTCGGCGCTGTCTGGCCCCTGCCTCCCACTCTGTCCCTTCAGCCGAAGCGGGCTCCACGCCTTCCCAGGACTTCCCACGCGGTCTGAAGCACGGCCACATCTGGTCTGACCCTCCCTCACCCCTCCCTCACCCCTCCCTCGCCCCTCCCTCGCCCTTCCCTCACCCCTCCCTCGCCCCTCCCTCACCCCCCCTCACCCCTCCCTCGCCACCCCAGGAGGAAATAGAGGCTGAGTGTCCGTGCCCTGCAGCCAAGCAGCCACCCTTGCCTTTGGCCCCACCTTGGCCTGCCTGGTGGCCGTCCTGTCACCTGTCATTCAGCCCTTGCTGTCTGCTGGGCACGTGCCCTGCAGGTGGGGTGCACAGCAGGCCCATGAGTGCCCACTGTGCCTTGCCATTCAGGAAGCCACCCAGGTGCTCCGGGCGATGTCAGGGCAGGGTGCGTCTGTGCAGCGTTTGCATGTGTCCACCGTCCTGACTGGGGGCAGGGCCACGTCCCACACATCTTTCTGCCTAACTTATGATGTGGCAAAGACACATCCCGATACCTCTCCCGGGTGGGCCTGTGAGCTGGGCTCTGCAACGCCAAGGCCCAGGACCTGCTCAGCCCTGGGAAGATGGAACTGGAGGGGACCTTGAGATGGCTGGCCCAGCCCCTTGTCTTATAGACAGGGAGACAGCAGAAAGGGAGATGGAGTCACCGGCCAGGACCCCAGCTATGAGTGGGAGCTGGACCAGGAGTTGAGTGTCCTGAGCCACCTTCTCCCTGTGCTGGGTCCACTCTCAGAAACACTCCAGGTCTGGAGGCAGGGCAGGGAGGGCAGAATGGCTATGATGTGGTGAGGCTGTGTCCCCACCCAAATCTCACCTCGAATTGTAATCCCCAGGTGTTGAAGGAGGGAGGCGATTGGATCATGAGGCGGTTTCCTCCATGCTGTTCTCATGATAGCGAGTGAGTTCTCATGGGATCTGATGGTTTTATAAGGGGCTCTTCCCCCTTCACTTGCTCTTGCTCTCTCTCTCCTGCCACCATGTGAAGAAGGTGCCTGCTTCCCCTTCAGCCATGACTGTAAGTTTCCTGAGGCCTCCCCAGCCATGCGGAACTCTGAGTCAATGAAAACTCTTTCCTTTAGAAATCACCCAGTCTCAAGTAAGTTTTTTTTTTTTTTTTTTTCAGACAGAGTCTTGCTCTGTCACCCAGGCTGGAGTGCAGTGGCACCATCTCGGCTCACTGCAACCTGCGCCTCCTGGGTTCAAGCGATTCTTGTGCCTCAGTCTCCCGAGTAGCTGGGATTACAGGTGCCTGCCACCAATGCCAGCTAATTTTTGTATTTTTGGTAGAGATGGGGTTTCACCATGTTGGCCATGATGGTCTCGAACTCCTGACATCAGGTGATCCACCCACCTCGGCCTCCCAAAGTGCTGGGATTACAGGCGTGAGCCACCGCACCCAGCCGGAAGTTCTTTATAGCAGTGGGAAAATGGACGAATCCAGGCTTGCATCAGTGTTCCGGGGCAGCCCAACAAAATACCACAAAATGAGGGGCTTAAACCATAGACATGTGCTCTGTCGTGGCTCTGGAGGCCAGAAGTCTGAACTCCAGGTGTGGGTGGAGCCGCGCGCCCTCTGAGATTCTAGGAGAGTTCCCTTCCTCGCTTCTGCCAGCTGCTGGTGGGTGCCGGAAGCCTTGGAACTCTGATCTGTGGCAGCCTCACTCCTACCTGTGCCTCCGAGTTTACACGACCTCTCTGTGTGTGTGCGTCCAAATTTCTCTCTTCTTACAGGGTCTCCAGTCATTAGATGAGGGCCCACCTTCTCCAGTGTGACCTCATCTTAGCCTCATTACATCTGCAAAGACCCCACTTCCAAATAAGATCACATCCGTAGGTCTTGAGGTTAGGACTTGAAGACATCGCTTTGGGGGACACAGTTCCACCCAATGCAGGTCCTTGGTGAGCCAGGTAGAATGAGCTGGTGGTGTGGGCAGTGGCTTGAGAGAGCCGCTATGCCAGTAGCTTTGTGGAAGTTTCGGGGCCGTGGTTTCTCTGAGACTGTTTACATAGGTTCTCAGTAGGGGCTGGAAGAGGCTGTGGGCGTTTGTGTCGGGGTGACTGGGTGGAGGTGGCCGGTCTGCATGCCGGTTCAGCAAGGGGAGGATGTCCCATGGATCAGGGGCCAGAATGGAGCCAGCTGCCTCCCTCCGGCTCCCAGAGCCACCCCAGGCCATGCACAACTTTGAGCCCTCACAGGTCCAGTTCCTCGGTTGGTCTTTCCTCAGCTTCCTCCTCTGTAGGCCATGGAGCTGACCATCCTGCCTCTGGCAGCTGTGGTGCTGTTTAGGGGAGTGGTCATTGCCTTCATCTCCATTTTATAGTTGGGGAAACTGAGGCTCAGAGGAACGAAAACCCTGGGTAGGAGAACAGAAAGAGCAGAGCATGGGCGGTGGACAAAGAGTCGCCGTCCCTGACAGTCTCGCGGTCGGACCTTGGTCACGTGTGGTCTGGGGCTCTCGCCTCCTCCCAGCTCTGAGGTTCTCTGCATGAACTCCAAGGAAACAGCCTGTTCTGAGATGGCAGGAGCTGGTGGACTTCCAAGTTAGAAACACAAAGATGCCATGAGCTTAGGGTTCTGGAAGGCCCTGGGGTGTCCGCTAGGTGTGAGGTGCTGGTGGCCCTGGTCAAACAACCCCTAAGGGTGGGCAGAGTTGGGGGCAGGTGGGAAAAACAGATTGACACTCCCAGATTGGACTCCAGGTGACGGCCTGCTGGTGCCCACCTGGCTAGAACTTTCTATTCCTTTTTGTCCAGGTCTCATGGAACAAGGAAATCAAAAAAACACCCACCCGTGCACAAATGGATTTCCTGAACCCTTCTGTGCACCAGTCCCTGGGGATGCAAATGTGAATGAGGCGGCGCTCTGTTGAATTTCCGTGCCCAAACTCATCAACGTGCACAGATACTGATGTGGGAACACCTGCTGTAAGGTGGCCTGGAGCAGTGAAGACCCTCCTCTCTTGTGAACTCCTGCAACCATGGCCAGCCCCCTGGGGCTCCCCGACCTTGGCAGTCAGCCCTTGTGGTTTTTAAAAAAATTATTTTTATTTTTATTTTTAGAGGCAGGGTCTCATTATGTCACCCAGTGATATGGTCTGGCTGTGTCCCCACCCAAATCTCATCTTTTATTTTTTTTTTTGAGACGGAGTTTCGCTTTTGTTGCCCAGGCTGGAGTGCAGTGGTGCAACCTTGGCTCACCGTAACCTCCACTTCCGGGGTTCAAGCGATTCCCCTGCTTCAGCCTCCCGAGTAGCTGGGATTAAGGGCGCAGACCACCATGCCTGGCTAATTTTTTTTGTCTTTTTAGTAGAGATGGGGTTTCATCATGTTGGCCAGGCTGGTCTTGAACTCTTGACCTCAGGTGATCCACCCACTTCGGCCTCCCAAAGTGCTGGGATTATAGGTGTGAGCCACCGTGCCCAGCCCCAAATCTCATCTTGAATTGTACTCCCATAATTCCCACATGTTGTGGGAGGGACCCAGTGCGAGATAATTGAATCATAGGGGTGGTTTCCCCTGTACTGTTCTCATGGTAGTGAATAAGTCTCATGAGATCTGATGGTTTTAGAAGAGCTTTCCGCATTCTCTCTTGCGGCCGCCGTGTGTGATGTGCCTTCTGTCATGATTGTGAGGCCTCCCCAGCCACGTGGAACTGTGAGCCCATTAAACCTCTTTTTCTTCCCAGTCTTGGGTATGTCTTTATCTGAAGCATGAAAACGGACTAATATACCCAGGTTGGAGTGCAGTGGCGCCATCTTGACTTACTGCAGCCTTGACCTCCAGCTTCCAAACAATCCTCCTCCCTTGGCCTCCCAAAGTGTTGGGGTCACAGGTGTGAACCACCATGTCCAGCCAGCCCTTGGGTTTTGAGATGCTCAAGTTACAGGCAAGAAGTGCTTTGTTTGTTCCTGAATCTGTGTCCTGAGAGGGTTCAAGACAAGGGCTGGCCAGCCCCTAGAGCCTGGCCGTGTCGCCAGGGGAGCTGTGGAAGCAGGAGGGAGGCAGCAGTTCTGTGCCGTGGGGCACCTTGGGCTTTTCTTTTTTCTTTCTAATAGAGAAGCAACATTTTGAATAAATCCACAAAAGCGTAGAAGATCATCTCATCGGTTTCTGTGTGTGAAGTTTCATGCTTATCTAACTGCATTTAGGAAAATTCACGTGTACATTTTCCCCAAGGGGAGCGAGAGGATGTGAGCGTTCTACTTGTTCATTTCATATCTGCTTTTACAAATTCATAGGGAGGGTGAGGAAGGACCTGTGGTTCTCATTGTGACTGATGTTTGATTATTTGATTCAGGAATTTCACTTCTGGGAACCTGACTTAGGGAAATGTTCTCAGAGACGCGTGCGATGTTGTTTGTAACAAGCACATGTGGAGATGTCCCGGGCCCCTCATGAAGCGGCTGCTTGGGTCCGTTTGTACCTCTTGCCAGCTGTGCAGTCTCGCTCAGCTCCCAGAAGGAGGGAGGCAGGTCCAGGCATTGATGGTTAGTTTTTTTTTTGTTGTTTTTTTTTTTTGTTTTTGAGAAGGAGTCTCCCTCTGTCACCCAGGCTGGAGAGCAGTGGCACGATCTCAGCTCAACTGCAACCTCCACCTCTCAGGTTCAAGCGATTCTCCTGCCTCAGCCTCTTGAGTAGCTGGGATTACAGGCATGCACCACCATGCCTGGCTAATTTTTGTATTTTTAGTAGAGACAGGGTTTCGCTGTGTTGGCCAGGCTGGTCTCGAACTCCTGACCTCAAGTGATCCACCCGCCTTGGCCTCCCAAAGTGCTGGGATTACAGGCATGAGCCACCGCGCCCAGCTGATGATTAGTTTTATCCATGTTCTTCCTGCTGCAGCTCACCCAGAGGCCCTGGTGGGGCAAGAACTTGGCTGGCCAGGGTTGGAGCAAAAACACCAGCCTTGGCTGTGGATGAGGCAGGAGTGTGGCCGTGCAGGTGTGGCTTCCTCGCCGCGTCTCCAGGGCGCTTTCCCTGTCCTGTGAGCTCCTTGAGGGCCGAACCTGGGCCTGTCAGTTCTGGGCTACCTCCACTTCCCAGCAGGCCCTCAAGAAGGGTTCCCTAGATGTGGTCTATTCCCACGGGAGACTATCATTCAGCCGTCGAAAGGAAGGGAATTCTGATGCAGGCTAGACAGGAATGAGGACATTAGGCTGAGTCAAAGAGGCCAGTCACAGATGCACAAGTACGGTGACCTTCCCTTTGATGAGGCCCTGGAGGAATCAGATTCACAGAGACACAAAGCAGAATGGTGGCACCGGGGCTGGGGGATGGGGAACGGGGGCGGAGTGTTGAACGGGGGCAGAGTTTGCTTTGCACGATGAAGAGTTCTGTGGCTGGATGTCAGGGATGGTTGCACAAGACTGGAATGTACTTGATGCCACTGAACTGTGCACTTAAAAATGGTCATGATGGTAAATTTTACGTTATACATGTTTCACCACAGTTCGAAAAATACTTTAAAAAAAGCACCATGTTGTCCCTTGGATTTAGTGATACCGACCCCTCTTTGTCCCTCTGCTTCCCAGTGGTTTCCTCTTGCCCCTGGGATTTAACAACAAATCCTAATGCACGTGGGGGCCAGCGGCAGTGACTGTAGTCCCCTTGGCAGGCGAAGGCCTGTGAGTAGCCAGTGCTATGTCTGGCATTCTAGGCAGCTCCTGGCTCCCGGGCGGATCCTCCTGTTGCCTGCTGGGCCAGCCTCAGGTCGGCCCTTCCAGCTCTGTAAAACTCAGAAGGCCTTTAGGGCAGGCACTGTGCCACTGACCCCCTCTCTGTGTCCCAGGGCCCGGTACAATGAGATGATCATGGAATTAAACAGAACAGAACCATGAGGTGTCCACCAGGCCAGGCCAGGATGCACTGGCTTCACCTGTGATTTTGGCACCAGTTTAAACAGTGTCACCTCATTCTGTGCTTCTCCTGATTAGTCTGCCTTCTGGCTGATATATCCCTGGGAGGCAGGTGCAGACCCCTCTTGACTATGTACTGTGTGCAGTTTTGGGGACAGAGCTCTTTATGTGGCCAAGGTCTGGCTGGGCAAGGTGTCTCATACCTGTAATCACAGCACTTTGGGAGGCTGAGGCCAGAGGACTGCTTGAGGCCAGGAGTTTGAGAACAGCGTGGGCAACATAGCAAGACCCCATCTCTACAAAAAATAGATAAAAATTAGCCAAGTGTGCCTGTGGTCTAGCTACTCCAGAGGCTGAAATGGGAGGATCACTTGGGCCCAGGAGGTTAAGGCTGCAGTGAACTGTGATAGCACCACTGCACTCCAGCCTGGGCAACAGAGTGAGACCCTGTTGCAAAAAAAAAAAAAAAAAAAGGGGGGGGCCAAGGTCCTTTCCCAGGACGTCAGGACGAATGTATGGAGCAGCAGCAGGGGTCTCAACGAGTGCCGCGCCGTTTACAGCCGTGTGCACATCCCTGTGGCTGCCGCAAGGAACAGAACGACTTGGTCATCTTGCAGTGGAAGTCAGAAGCCTGAAGTGGGTCCCGCTGGGTGATAATCAAAGTGCCAGCTGGCCTGCGTTGCTTCTGAAGCCTCTAGGAGAGAATCCACCTCCTTGCCTCTTCCAGCTTTTAGAGGCCGCCCTGTTCTGTCATAACTCAAGGCCCTGCATATGGCACAGGTGTGACTGTGTTCACGCCCACAGCTCCTTCACCGACCCTCCTGCCACCCTCCTTCCCTGCTTTCCTGTAAGGACCCCTGTGGTGATGTCAGGGCCACCTGGGTATCCGGAAGCATCTCCCCAGCTCGTGATCCCTCACTTAATCCCATCTCCAGCTGCCTTTTGCAGAGTAATGTGCACATTCATGGGTGCTGGGGACGGGGACATGGACATCTTGGGGTCGGGGTCATTATTCTGCCCACCACAGCCAACAATTACAATCAATGGGGATGAGAACTGGAAATGGTCCCGTATGATTCTCTTGCTGCCAGGCTTGAGAGCCAGCCAGGAGCACGCTGGGGGCCGAGCGTGGGAACGCGCCACATGTGACGGTGCTCCCACGGCTCAGCACTGCTTCCAGACACAGTCCTGCTAGTTGGAGCCTATTTTGGCCACAGCTCTCACCTGCGTTTTGGTGTTGGGAGGGGTGTTTCTGGGTTCCAGGTGAAGTTGGTTACACCTCCTGGGTGTTCAGGCATCAATGTTCACCTTCATCAAACGTTTTAAAAAATTGTGGTTAGGCTGGGTGCAGAGGCCCATGTCTGTAATCCCAGCACTTCGGGAGGCTAAGGGGGGGGTGGATCGCTTGAGGTCAGGAGTTTGAGACCAGCCTGGGCAACATGGCGAAACTACATCTCTACCAAAAATACAAAAATTAGCTGGGCGTGGTGGCGTGTGCCTGTAATCCCAGCACTTTGGGAAGCCAAGGCAGGTGGATCACCTGAGGTCAGGAGTTTGAGAACAGCCTAGCCAACATGGCAAAACCCTGTCTCTACTAAAAATACAAAAATTAGCTGGGCGTGTTGGCACACGCCTGTAGTCCCAGCTACTTGGGAGGCTGAGGCAGGAGAATTGCTTGAACCTGGGAGGCAGAGGTTGCAGTGAACCGAGACAGTGCCACTGCACTCCAGCCTGGGTGACAGAGTGAAACTCCGTCTCAAAATAAATAAATAAATAAATAAGCTGGGCATGGTGGTGCACGTCTGTAATCCTAGCTACTCAGGACGCTGAGGTGGAAGAATTGCTGGAATCTGGGAGGCGGAGGTTGCAGTGAGCTGAGATCACACCACTGCACTCCAGCTTGGGCAACAGAGTGAAACTCTGTCTCAAAAAAAAAAAAAGTGGTTAAATATATGTACCATAAAGGTTGCCATTTTAACCATTTCCAAGTGTACAGTTCTGTGGCATTAAGTACATTCACACTGTTTGCGACCATCACCACCACGTCACGGTCAGTTTATGTTATCTTGGTTAGGCGATCCCCAGGGACTCATACATGAGGCGAAGTTTTGCTGTGAAGGTGTTCTGTGCATGCGATTAACATCTACAATCCGTCCACCTTGAGTAAAGGAGGTGATCCTGAATGACGTGGGTGGGCCTTGTCCAAACAGTCAAAGGCCTGAAGAGCAAAAATGAGGTTTCCTGAGAAGAAGAAATTCTGCCTCAAAACTGCAACTCCAATTCCTTCCTGAGTTTTCAGCCTGCTGGCTCATCTATAAATGTTGGATTTGCCAGCCACCACTATTGATATCGATACCTATATGTATTTCTTAATATCTATATTTATATCTCTTATTGGCTCTGTTCCTCCCTGCCTGTCACACAGTCTGTCTGCTTGCCAGTCTCTCCTATGGGAATGTAGCCCTCTGAAGTCAGGAACTGTCTTTTTTATAGCTGTATCCAGTCAGCTAGTGTGGCACACAGTAGGTGCTTAATAAAAACATAGCTACTTTCTAATTGCTCTGGCGCTCACATGGAAGTGGCTTGAACAGTAGACGCATGGGAGAGAGCTGTTCCTGGCATCCTGATGGCCTGGTGTGCATCTCGGGTAATTCATACAGTATCTTACGTTTGCCCTCTCCTTATTAATGTCACCCAGCCCTACCTATTCTAGGCAGCTGCGTTCACTCTGGTGAAGGGGGTAAGTTCTCTGGGAACCTTCATTTGCTGAGTCAGTGTGGCCACCTAGGGTTTCTGCTTGGATGTGTTCCTGACACATCCGCCCCGATCTCCAGCCCTGGGTGGACAGCTCCGCGTAAGTGTTCCCATTGCTCCTAGGAATTCGCTCTAGTCTCAGACCCAACACATTCATCCATCCATCCCTCCATCCATCCATCCATCCATCCATTCAACAATCTGTGTTCAATGCCTCTTCCCATTTAGCACTGGGGATACAGTGGTGAACAAAAGAGATGATAATTCCTGCCCTCATGGAGCTTACCTTCTAATAGGGAAGGCAGACCATACACAAGATAAATAAGGGGACTATACTGAATGTTAGAGAATAACGTGTGTTCAGGAGGAAAAGAACTGCCAGAGGAGAGGAGGGTGTGAGATGTGTGGAAGTCCTCATGCATTGGTCAGCTCTTGGTATGGTAATGCTACATAACAAACACCCCTAAGTTCCAGTGGCTTCCACCCATTCTCTTGGGTCTATGGTTTGCTTGGGTGGTTCTGCCTCAGGCATTGGGTTGGGTTAGGGCCACTCCATGTGTTACCCTTCTGAGGTTCAGACAGAGGGAACAGCGTCTATATGGGCACAGCCTTCTCATGGCGCGGGGCTCAACCATGCATGCACATTGAACGCCTTCAGCCGGACATGGCCAAAGTTATGTCTGCTCACACTCCATTGCCCAAAGCAAGTCACAAGTCGCAACAAGTCAGAAGGGTGGGGACACACACTCTGCCCATAGCAAGCCATGGCAGAGTCACTCACAAGGTGGGCGCTGTGGTTCGAATGCTTCTCTCAAGAAGCATGTGTTGGAAACTTATTCCCCAAGGCCACAGTGTTGGGAGGCGGGCCTAATGGGAGGTGATTCGGCCCTGGGGTGACTAGGCGAGAGGCGGGGCCCTCATGAATGGATGAGTGCTATAATCGCTAGAATAGGTTTGTTATCGTGAATCTGGGCTCCTTACGAAAGGGTGCGTTGGGTCCCCCCTCTCTTTGCTCTTCCACCTGCTGCTACGGGATGACACAGCAGGAAGTCCCACCTGCCAACTTCTCAGCCTCCAGAACTGGGAGGAAATAAAGTTCTGTTCTTTATAAAGTGTGTAGTCTGTGGTATTCTGTTATAGCAGCACAAAATGGATTACAACAGCGGGTTTTCGGTACAGACCTCAAGGAAATTAGTGCACCAGCCATGCAGAGAACTGCAGGAAGAGCTCTCTGAGGTGGGAACAGGCCATGCAAAGGCCCTGAGGTAGGAGGGCACATGCGCCTCAGAGAACCCCAAGGGGCCAGAATGGTAGGAGCATTGGGAACAAGGGGAGGCTGGGGCTAGGTCTGTAAGGCACTGCGGGTCACCGTAAAGAATTTGACTTTTCCCCTGGGTAAGAAGGGAAATCAGGCAAGATGTGGAGTCCAGGAGGGGCCTGATGCAATCCTCGTTTTAGGAATTGCCCTAGCTGCTGGGTGGAGAATAGACTTGGCGGCAAAGCCATAAATGGGAACCCAGGGAGGCACGAACGGCAACCATCCAGGCAGAGGACAGTGCTGTCTTGGATCGAGGTGGTGGGGTGGTGAGGAATGGGTAAAGTCTGGACAGTTTTTGCAGGTAGAGGTGACAGAATTTGCTGATAAATCAGGGATGGGGCGTGTCTCGGTCCGCTTGGGCTGCCGTACAAGATACCACAGACTGAGTGATTTAAATAACAGAAATTTATTATCTCAGTTCTAGAGGCTGGAAGTCTGAGATGAAAGTGTCAGAAGGGCTGGCTCTTCCTGAGGCCTCTCTCTGTGGTTTGCGGACAGCCACCTTCTCCCTGTGTCCTCACAGGGCCTTTCCTCTGGGCACACACATCCCTGGTGTCTCTTTCTCTTTTCTTATAAGGATGCCAGTCCTATTGGATTAGAGCCCCCTGCTTATGACCTAATGTAATGTTGATTACCTCCTCCTATCTCCAAATACAGTCACACTGGGGTTAGGGCTGTGGTGACTCTTGCCTGTAATCCCAGCTACTAGGGAGGCCCAGGCACGAGGATCACTTCAGCCCAGGAGTTCAAGTCTAGCCTGGGCAGCATAGTTTCCTATAAAAAAAAAAAAAAAGGGTTTTTTCGTTTTGTTTTTTTTTTTTTGAGAAGGAGTCTTGCTCTGTTGCCCAGGCTGGAGTGCAGTTTCTCAATCTCGGCTCACTGCAACTTCCGCCTCCTGGGGTTCAAGCGATCCTCTTGCCTCAGCCTCAGCCTCCTGAGTAGCTGGGATTACAGGTGCCGGCCACCACACCCGGCTAATTTTTGTGTTTTTAGTGGAGACAGGGTTTCGCCATGTTGGCCGGGCTGGTCTCAAACTCCTGACCTCATGTGATCCACCCGCCTCGGCCTTCCAAAGTGCTGGGATTACAAGTGTAAGCCACTGCGCCCGGCCAAGAATGAAGCTCTGATAGCTGGGGTAAGAAAGGCCGTGGGAACAGCCGGTTTCAGACACGCTGGGTCTAAGACGCTGCGTCTGACGCTGCTCGGCATCCAATGGGAGCCGTGGAGAAGCCAGGCGGGTGCGTAGGGCGGAGCCAGCGCACAGGAAATAGGACGGACGTGATGAGGTCAACCGGCTGGTCCAAGTGTGGACGGAAGTAGAGGATGGGAGCACCGAGCCCCGGGGCCCCCAGCATTGGTGGGGAGGAGCCTGTGCAGGAGCTCGCAGTGCGGGAGAAGCAGGGGACCGCGCATCCTGGAGACCAGGTGGAGCCAGTGCGCCCGGAAGGGGCGTGGCCCGCTGACAGCCGCCCAGGAGGCCGGGGGAGGCCTGGAGCCGAGGGCCGCGCGTGGCAATGTGGAGAGACATTTTGGTGGAGTCATGGGGCCACAGCCTGACTGGTGAGAACAGGAAGGGAAATTGCAGATGGGCCTGGGCCCCCTGGCTCCCGCATACTCCAGGACCAGGGCTGAGTCATCGTTCACCGTGTGTGACCAGGGCCCCGTGTGGCCGGCTGTCACTCGGTATCCAGTTACCCTGGGCAGACCACTGGCGGCACCCCCCAGCCAGAGGCCGCAGCAACACACACGCCTGCAGGCGACCAGGCCGGACTGCATGCCTCGTGGGGAACTGAGGGCGTTTCAGTAACAGAGTGTTATGGGACACAGGTTGGGTGGCTTGGAAAGGGCCTAAGGTGGGGTTTGTTTTAGATTGGGGTGGTGAGGGCGCAGGGGCCCGGTAGGATTCTCTAACAGGGCAGCAGCCACTCATTTAGCAAGAGGAGAGGCGTCCAGCGTTTCGTGGGCTGTGCGGTGACCTTGCTTTTGTGCTTAGACACGATTACGGGTGGCCTTGCTTCGTCTCCTTCTGCCGTGGTCTCGTGGCCCCTGTCTCAGCTGGCATTCCGGGAGGTTGTTTACGTCCAGGAGGAAAGCAAAAGCCTGGCCCTGAGCATCAGGGTGGCTCTGGACGCCAGGGCTGTACTGTGTTCTTTCTCGACACGAATGAGTTTCTGGACAGTTTTCCCGGCTAGTGCAGACCCACACTGACTGAAAACCGAAATCTTTGCACATGAGAAAAATAACTCCCATCGCAAGGCGTGGCGGCTCACACCTGTAATCTCAGTGCTTTGGGAGGCCGAGGCAGGAAGATCGCTTGAGGCCAGGAGTTTGAGGCCAGCCTGGGCAACATAAGGATACCCTGTCTGTACAAAAATAACAGATAAAAAAACAAACAAACAAAATAACACCCATGGTGCAGCCATTTCTTGGGGGGTTATGGTAATTTTAGTAACAATCATCTAAGAAGAGGTTTTGTTTCCTCAACCCGAATGCGCTCCCTTTCCTCAAGGCTCTGAGAGCAGCAGGAAGGCTCACCTTCCTGGTTTAGTGATGAGTTAACCTTCCTGGGTTCACCCCGGTGCAATGGTTCGTGTCATGCATCAACTTGGCTGGGCCACGGCGCCCGGTTTGGTCAAACGCCCATCTAGATGTTGCCGTGGACAGCTGTGTAGATGTGATTCGTATTTAGGTCAGTAGACTCTTTTAAAGCTGGTGACCTTCCGTCGTGTGGGTGGGTCTTGTCCGGTCAGCCAGAGGCCTTAAGTTCAAAGACTAAGGTTTCCTGAAGAAGAAGGAATTGCACCTCCCTCAAGACTGCAATACAGAAACCCTGCCTGGGTCTCCAGCATGCTGCCCTGCAGAACTTGGACTTGAGACCTCAGTCAGCTCTTGCCTGAGTCTCCAGCCTGCTGCCTGCCCTGCAGATTTTGGAAGTGACAGCCCCCACAATTGCCCGAGCCAATTTCTTCAAATAAATCTCTTTCCCTCCATCCATCCATTCATCCTTCTGTCCACCTATCCTATCGGCTCTGTCCTGTGGGTTCTGTTCCTCTGGGAACCCTGACAGATGCCCCTGGTTTGGTGGGTGTCATGGTCTCTGGCGCTGGTGCTAGACCCTGTTGCTGCCCTGGCCAGAATCCTGCAGGTGCCTCTGAGCCCACGGAAGCTAAGGGGGCCGTTTCCGAGGGGCCGCATTCCCCGCCTCTCTGCTCTTGGGGCTTCGGTCCATTCGGCCCGCGTGAGAGCTAGGAGTGCCACAGTCGACATCCTCAGTGGGATCGGCCCCAGTTGCCTGCACCAGCAACCCTCTCATGGAGGAGCCTTCGGTGGCTTTGCTCCTTACCCCACCTCCCGCCCCCTCACTCACTCCTGCTTCCCAGGTCACCTTCCAAAGGCCCCACATCTGCCTTCTCCTCTCGATCCCCCGAGGTGGGGGAGCCAACACGCCCCCAGCAGCCCACCTCCCTGCTTTCCCTTGGAAGCACCGCTCTCCAGGTGTCCACAGGCAGCAGGGGTTGGGGGGCTCCTTAGCGCCTTCGCCTTGACCAGGCACGTGGAGTCATAGAGCCAGAGCCTGGCTCTGAGAGCGCCTGCTTCTGACCGCAGGCCTGGCCGACCCGTGTCATTGCCCCTCGAGGCAGGGCGGAACGTCTGGGTGGGGAAAGGTGGGCTGTGCTGCTCAGGAACCAAAGGCAAACCAGCCTTGTCCTCACGCCCAGAGCTGTGTCCAGCCTCCTCGGCGAGCCTGGGTTGATTTCTGGAGAGACTAGGCACCCACTGTGTCCCACGCCTTCAGCCACGTCGCCCGTCACCAGCGGCCTGAGTGTTCCCTTCCAGAGGGCGTGAAAAACAATTGTCTGCTGAGAGGTCTTTGAAGGGGAAGCAAGTGCCCGGGGCGGGCCAGGACCGCAGATTGGATCTTGAGGACTGGCAGCACAGCGGTGTTTTGTGCAGAAAAGCAAAGGGAGACGTTCCGCGCTCAGACCACACGAAGCGGGCAGCATCGTGGCGGGCTTAGCCCGGGCTCTGCCTCTCGAAGCTTCCAGGAGCTTCCTGTAACTTTCCGGATGGTGCCGAAGCTGCTTCCCCGGCACCCGGGTCGCCGGGGTTCTGACTGCAGAGGGTTTCTGTTTGGGGTGCGGGGTCCACTCAGGTGAAGCACTCAGGACACCCCTGGTGTGGTGACAGCAGTAGCGTCACTGTCACGGGTGATGTGTCAACAGCTCCTCTCCCTCCTCCAGCACTGGCCTAGGAACTGTTCATTCTGCTGAACACAGCGAATGCCCAGGGCTTGAGCCCCCCTTGCCTGCCTCCAGTCATTTCTGGGTCAGGTGGGCTAAGAACAAACACAAAGTGAGTGTTGAGTCTTGCCCGGTGACTGACTGCAGAAGCCTCTGTGTGGCTTCGCTCCCCGATGTCTGAAGGCCCCTCCCTGGGCTGCACGGTGGCTCCTGCAGGGCACTGCGGGAAGAGCCCCAGCTCTCCAGCTAAACCTGTGGGATGCGGCCACGGTGAGAAAAGGAAACGACCATCTTCACGCTGACACTGAGCAAAGAAAAGGTAAAACTCATAGCAAATGTACCACGTTAGATTTACAAACGTTAGCAGTGGAATAAATCCAGAGGAAAGAACAAAAGAAAGATTCGAGACCAGCCTGGCCAGCAGGGTGAAACCCCATCTCTACTAAAAATACAAAAATTAGCCGGGCATGGTGGTGAGCACCTGCAATCCCAGCTACTCAGGAGGCTGAGCCAGGAGAATTGCTTGAACCCGGGAGGTGGAGGTTGCAGTGAGCTGAGATTGTATCACTGCACTCCAGCCTGGGTGACAGAGGGAGACTCCATGTCAAAAAAAAAAAAAAAAGAAGAAGAAGATATGAGTAGAAATGAATGAAATAAAAAACGACATACTGTAGAGAGGATCAACGAAGCCAAAATCTAATAAAATTGATAAACTGCCCCAATTAATGAAGAAAAAGGTGGAGACAAATAAACAAGAAGAGGGATGAGAAAAAAAACAAAATGCCTACCACGCTCGTGAGGCCGGAGGAGATCACCAAGGAATCCGAGCACCCGGGGGACGCTGCATGCCCGTGAGTGTGATACCTACACAAAGGAGGATTTTCTAAAAACCAGAAGTCCTATCGCCATTAAAAAATGGAATCAGTAGGAAAAAAAAAAGCCCCAAAGAGAAAATAACATTCCTAGATGTTAACTGGTGAGTTTCTACCAAGTAAGAACAGTTTCAGTTTTATAGAAACTCTTCCAAAGAAAAGAAAATTAGAAAACATGCTTCCCTCACCTCCCGTTTTATTTGTTTATTTTTATTTGAGACAGGGTCTGGTTCTGTTGCCCAGGCTGGAGTGCAGTGGTGCAATCTCTGCTCACTGTAACCTCTGCCTGCTGGGCTCAAGTCATCGTCCCACCTCGGCCTCCTAAGTAGCTGGGATTACAGGTGCGTGCCATCACATCCGTCTAATTTTTGTATTTTTTTGTAAAGGCAGGGTTTTGCCATGTTGCCTTGGCTGGTCTCAAGCTTCTGAGCTCAAGCCATCCACCCTCCTCAGCCTCCCAAAGCACTGGGATTACAGGGGTGAGCCGCTGCGCCCAGCCCACCCCCCGTTTTATAAGGTGGTTATAACCTTGGTATCAAAACCAGATAAGCACAATACAAGAGAGAGCTACAGGCCAGCTGCATTCAGAGCATAGGTGGAAAATCCTAAACGTAACAGAGCTGAACCCATCGTCCCATCTAGCGCTCCTGGGAGGCAAGCCTGGGCTGGGGTGCCCCCACCCATCCTGGTGAGAGCCTCGGGCTGAGCTGCCTCGATCCCAGGGGTTCTGCTTCCCCACGGTTCCCCGAAGGGCCCAGAAAGACATGTCAGAAAGTTGGGGATGGGGTGAGGGAGGCCATCATCCTTTGGAGCAGATTTGGCCACCTGGAGATGAGAAGAGCCAGTTCTGCAAAGTACCCTCCCTCCCTTCCTCACCTCCCTTTCACTTCCCTGGCGTGGTACCTCCCAACAAAACATCCGCACCTAGACGCTCCCCAGGCCCCCTCTTCTTGGAAACCTGGGCTAAGACAGTAACTAAGCTGGGTTGGTTCCAATCATGTGAGATTGGTTTAGCATTAGACAACTGATTCATAAAGTTCTTTGTATTAACATATCAAAAGAGGAAAAGACGTATGACCTTTTCAGGAACGCAGAAGCAATTTCAGAAAAAATGATACCTATGTAACAACCAGAGCAGTGAGCAGATTCTTTTTGGGTCATGATGCAAACACATCAACTGTAAAAGAACATATTTGAGACAATCAGGGTTATCTGATGAGGGACTAGGTTTTAGATGACATCGAGAAATTGTTAGGAATCCTGTCGAACATGAGAGGGAATTTGCGCTTATATAAAGAAACGTTCGATTTGTAGGAGAGGTACCTGAAGTGCGCGGGGGTGAAATGACGTGGCGTCTGTGCTTTGCTTTAAAATACTCCAGTAAAGAAAAAAAACCAAGAGAAGCGGGAAGCAGCGCAAAATCCTCCTGATTGTTGGATCTGGCTGAGGAGTATGTGAAGGGCTCATTGTTCCATGGTCTCTACTTTTGAGACTGTGTAAAAATTTTCATGATAAAAATAAACTCAATGAAGTAGCATTTGCCGCCACCGTAAAAGTAATACCCCGTGATGGGCGCACCAGGTGCTGGCCCGCAGGGGGAGGGCGGGACGTCACTGGCTCTGTCCCCGTCACCCATGACCTGCACGTCCTGGCAGTGGTGAGCGCCCAGTGTGTGCTGTGGGACAGAATTATCTCTAAACCCCCGAAAGAGGATCCTCTCCCCAACTTAACTCCAGCCTCGGAGGGCCTCGGGGGTCTATGGCACACTCTGCCTGCTGGCTTTGTTCTGGAAAGGGCTGGCGGGACATGACCGGCCCCACGTTCCACTCTGAGGGCAGCTCGGGGGTCTGCAGGGGACCATCCTGTGTAACCTGCTGACCTCGAGGAGAAGCAGGGCGAGGGCTTAGCTCAGCCACATTCCCCGCTGAGCAGCAACAATGCCCCGTCCGCCCTACGCAGGCGGATTTGTGTGCGAGCCCCGCGGGGCCCTGGAGTGGAAAATTGCAGCGCCAGCCTTTGTGGGGCAGACTGCTGGCGTTACGGGAATCCTGTAGATGAAGTGAATGTGGCCTTTGTGTGAGGGGCTGGCATTGAGCTCGGGTGCAGTGGGGCGGCAAATCGCTGAGGACAGGCTTAAGCTGGGCCGCGGAAACAATGCCGGGGAGCCGCGGAGGAGCCATCGCAGAGGCCGGGAAAACCTCCCGACAGGTCTCGATCTGTAGAGATATTCGAGAAAAATGATCTCCGAGACAGTGGCTTACACACCCCCACGCACACACACCACGGACACACACCACACACATCACACACACACCATACACTATAGATGTACCACACACACACACCCCCCACCACCTATACAACACACACCACACACACCACACAGACACACACCACAGATATACCACACACACACCCCACACACATCACACACCAGATACACAACATACACATCACACACACCACACAGACACACACCACAGATATGCCACACTGCACACACATCATACACCACACACACACCACACACCACATGCACCACAGAAACATCACACACCACACATATACCACACACCCCACATTCCACACACCCCACACATCACATAAACACCACACACACACCACTCACATCACACACCACATATACCACACACATCACATATACAACACACATCACACACACACCCCACACATCACATATACAACACACACAGCACATACCAGACACATCACACACACACACACCACACACACTATACACGGTACACTGTACACCACACACCACACACACATCACACATCACATATACACCACACACACACCACATTCATCACAGAAACCCCACACACCACACATATACCACAGACACACACCACACACGTCACAGACACACCACACACACCACACCCATCACAGAAACCCCACACACCACACATATACCACAGACACACACCACACACGTCAGAGACACACCACACACACCACACCCATCACAGAAACCCCACACACCATATGTATACCACACACACACCACACACGTCACAGAAACCCCACACACCACACATATACCACACATACACCACACCACACACACATCACACACCACATATCCAACACACACACCCCACACACCACACATATCAAATATACACCACACCCCCACACACGCTCCCAGACCAGTTGGAGCCCTGCCCTCGCACCCCAGATCCCGCACATCTGTCCCTCTGTTCCCTTGGCCTCCCACCCCTTCTCCACCCTCAGGAGCCCCATGCAGCCCACACTGGGTCCTGCCCAGTCCCTGGGCCGGAGGGGATGGTCCCCCTGCGCCGTCCCCAGCACTGCCCACCCTGCAGAACGTCCTCAGGCGGCGGGGCGCCACACCTGCGACAGGCCTGAGGCCCCGGCTGCAGGCCCCACTCGGCTGCAGTTCCCGTCGAGGCAGCCAGTGGCCTTGAGGCCTCTCCCAGGTGGGACGGCCCCTGCGAGGGCTGGTGGGCACAGGGGCCAGCCCTGCCCCATGGCCTTGCTCAGCTGTGGGAGGCGTGCCTTTTCTTTCTCTGATCTCTGTGAAACTCTTACTTTTTCTTCCCCGGGGCGGGGGGGGTGAGGGTCGGGCCTGTGGTGGCACTGCGCTGAGCCAGGCATGCTGGGCTGGCGTCTCCCTTGCTGGGGCGCAGATGGCCTAGGTGGGGCCCGTGTGGAAGCTGCGTCCATCTGACTCTGCCGCCTGTGCGGTCTCTGCATCTGTGAGGGGGGACCCAGCAGCAGTGGCCCAGGGTGGGGCTGGGACCGAGGGTCAGGCCGGATGGAGCTGTGCGGCGGCACCCGGCCCACATTCTCCCTGCGGCCACCGAGACCCCAGGTGGGCACTGGCACCTTGGGCTATGCCCGGGTCCCCACCCTTAGCCTTCTCTGGAAGCTGCTGGCTCTGCGGTGACCCCCTCCCGCGCCCCCTTAACCCAAGGCGGGTCCTTTGGGGCCCACTGGGTGCTCTGGCTGGGTCTGCCCTGGGCTGGTCACTCTCGCCAGGGTCTCGGTCCAGGGCACAGGCAGGAGTGACGGTTACTCTCCAGGAGACCGGGAGAACCAAGAGACATCCAATGAGGAAGGGCTGTCCATGCTTAAAGATGTCCAGTGAGGAAGGGCCGCCCGTGCCCAGGGACATCCAGTGAGGAAGGGCTGCCTGTGCCCAGGGTGATCATGTTTGCACAGACCCCGGTGTGCCTGCGGGGCTGAGCTGTTTGCCCACCCCCGTGCCCTCCCCAGGTGGCAGGCTACAGGACCAGCCTCGTTCTTGCCCTTCCCAGCCCTGGCCTGGGAGTCAGACACTTGACTCGCAGCCCTTGACTTCCGTGCCAGGCTGCCTGGAGAGGCCAGCATCTTCCCGGAGGGGTCCTTGGGGCCTCCTGGGCAGACCTCTGTCTCCACGGCCCTTCCTGTCCCTAGGCGGACCTTCCCCTGACCCAGCTCACACCAGCCTGGGGCCTGTGTGCTGGGGCCGGGCTCCTGCAGGCTGTCCCGGGCAGGCGCCAGGGGGCCCTGTGCCACTGGGCGGTGGTGTGGGAGGCACAGGAAGAAGCTTACCTCACCCTTCAGACATCCTGGGGGGGACCCTTGTTTCCTATATCATCTCAACCTTGGGGTCCCAGCGTTGCTGGCGACGAGGCCGGCTGCAGATTTTGGCTCAGAGGCAGACTGAGGGCAGCGCCAAAGGGCTCCAGGCCTCCCGAAACAGCCTCGGTCTGCTCACACTTGGAGGGCTGCCAGAGGCCACTGGACGCCAGCAAGAAGCTTGAGGAGCCCCAGGCCGGCGGTGCCCCCAGGGTATTTGACACCAGAGTGAGTCACAGTTTTGAATATTCCATCCTTCATACCGCAAAGTTATTTTCAGGATAGTTATGTAATAATCACGGATAATCATGATTTTCTTGATTCGTTCTTTAAAGCAATTAACAGAAAAAAGAATGCATTTCAATGTTAAAGATATTCAAATTCAGTGACTTCTTTCATGCATGAGCTAACATCTCAGCTTCAGCACCACACCTCCGTTTTCGCCCCGGTTTCACAGTCTCACATTTGAAACACAGAATAAAAACACCAAGAGGTCATGCAGAATGACAGAACTGAAATACTTCCAGCTCGGTTTCTTTGTGAGTGCTGTTGTTGTTATGTGAAATTTCTCGTTTAAGCACAGAAATATGTTGAACCACGGGCTGGAGATGAGAACCCCTCCCCCAGCGCACCTGCACCCGCCCTTCAAAGCCGCTCCAAGCCAATGCAGGTGGCTGCGTCGGCAGTGTCGGGAGTGGCCCCATGACTGGAAGTTCACTGGACAATTTCCACTCAGTAAATGTTTAGAACAAGAAATAAAACTGTGCTAATGTGAAGATTACAGAAATATAGTCTCTCCTCATGACTCATGCATTCCAGATTTGGGAATTCCCTGTGATGTCAGTGTGCCAGGGACCACAGACCGGCTGGCTTAAACAACAGACATTTGTTGCCTCCCAGTCCTGGAGCCTGGAAGTCCAAGATCGCAGGGTCGGTGCGGCCGGTTCCTTCCTGTGCCTGCAGACGGGCCTCTTCTTGTGCCCTCATGTGGACTTTCCTCTGTGTGCATGTGTTCCTGGTGTCTCTTTTTGGAATTTGTCCAGATTTCCTCGTTGTTTTTTTTTTTTTTTTTTTTAAGACAGAGTGAGACTCTGTCACCAGGCAGGAGTGCAGTGGTGCAACCTCGGCTCACTGCAGCCTCCGTTTTCCGGGTTCAAGTGATTCTCCTGCCTCAGCCTCCCGAGTAGCTGGGACTACAGGTGCATGCCACCATGCCTGGCTATTTTTTTGTATTTTAGTAGAGACGGGGTTTCACCATGTTGTCCAGGCTGGTCTTGAACTCCTGACCTCGTGATCCACCCGCCTCGGCCTCCCAAAGTGTTGGGATTACAGGCGTGAGCCACCGCGCCCAGCTGATTTCCTCTTCTTATAAGGATGCCAGTCACATGCATTAGGGCTCACCCAAATGACCTCCTTTTAACTTAATTTCCTGAGAGATCCTATCTCCAAATACAGTCACACTCTGAGGTCCTGGGGTTAGTACTTCAACACAGGAATTTTTTGGGAACTCAGTTCAGTCCATGACACCTACTTGGTCAAATTTATTTGTAGGCTGGGCACGGTGGCTCACGCCTGTAATCCCAGCACTTCTGGAGGCCAAGGTGGGAGCATCGCTTGAGCCTAGGAGTTCAAGACCAGCCTGGGCAACATAGCAAGCAAGACCCCGTCCCTACAAAAAAATTACCAAAAAAATTTATTTGTGACCCCAAATCAATAATTGCAGAGTTTTCCTGGTCATTCACAGATGTGTAGAGAGTGCCGAGACATTTGTCTCCTTACACACATTCCTGGGTGAGGTTGGACAAGGCAGCACTATGCCCTCTTGTTTCAGCCTCAGGCGGTCAACCAGTATCCTTTTGGAGGTCTATTTAGTGCCATGATTTTTGCACTTCGTGTGTTTTGTTTGTGATTTTGCTTTTTAAAACGTCCCCAAGCCCAGTGCTGAAGAGCTGTGTGCTTGGAGGCATTTTTAAGTAAGTGGATTAAGCACTTCAGTTAAAATGCAGAAATTGTCCAAACAGATTAAAAACATTATCTAATTATATGCTGTCTGCGAGAGACACTTTAGATTCAAAGACACAAATAGTTTGAAAGTAAAAGATTTCTAAAAATATGCCATACAAATGGAAACCCAAAGACAGTTTTGGTTACTGTTTGGTTACTCTTCAGCTTTGTGCTTGGGGGCATTTTAAACAGCAAAATCACGAACAAAACACACAAAACTGCAAAAGGTAAGCAAGCTGCAGTGCATCTCACAGAGGAAACACGGGTTAGAGAAGCGTCCTTCGGGCTGAGCTACAGGGCTGCTGGCCATGAGTTCAGTGTTAGTGAATCAATGTTTATAGATCCAGTAAAGCACCTTTTTTTTTCCCTCTTTTTTGGAACAGAGTCTCATTCTGTTGCCCAGTCTGAAGTGCAGTGGCACGATCTCAGCTCACTGCAACCTCCACCTCCTGGGTTCAAGCGATTCTCCTGCCTCAGCCTCCCAAGTAGCTGGGATTACAGGCCTGCACCATCACGCCTGGCTAATTTTAGTATTTTAAATAGAAATGGGGTTTCACCATTTTGGCTAGGCTGATCTTGAACTCCTGGCCTCAGGTGATACACCCGCCTTGGCCTCCCAAAGTGCTGGGATTACAGGCGTGAGCCACCACGCCTGGCCTCAGTAAAGCATCTGTACACAGAAACACTCATAAGACAAATGATGCATTGCTCAGCTGATGAGAACATTGGGACCAGAGGCTCGCAGGACCCTAAGCCTGTGTCTCCCCTGGGAGCCATGGTTCAGCAGTCCAGGCATCACTAATTCAGTGCTCACAGCAGCTTTATAGAACACCCCTACCTCTAGAAACAACTGCTATGAATGCAGCAATTGCTAGAACTTAGCCCAGCAAAAGGGGATTTTGTGCTGACATGATTTGCATGGACAGTGGCTGGGAATCAGGAAAAGAACACTGACTTGTCTTTGGTTTCATTCTGGTTTTTCATTTTCCACAGACATCATATCCCTCAGTGCACTGGCTGTCACCTCCCCCTGCCCGCCACCTGCACACTGTGGCTTTGAGGCAGCATCTTCAACACAAATTTCAGGAGGAGCCCAGGTCCAGAGCAAAAGGGTCTTGTTTCCCCAGAATCCAGGCGAATGGCGCAGGGCTCTGGCAGGCGGATGCACTGACCTCAGCGTGCATTTACTTGTTTATTTGTTTGTTGCTTGTCTCTACCCAAGAGAATATCAGCTCCAGGAAAGCAGGGACTTTGTTTAACACAGCGTTAAGAGACAGGACTTGACCAGTGTGGATCAATTAAGTGAGGATGTTTGCACAGCAGGCTGCGGGCCAGCAAGTGGGGGGTTAAGGCTCCTGAAAGTAGCCGGCTTTGAGATGTGGTGGGGGTGATCCTGAATTATCCAGGTGGGCTGAGAGCGTAATTGCCAGGTGGATGTGATGGGAGAGACCTCACCGCCCACCACTGCCTTTGAAGGTGGAGGAGGGGCCACGAGCCAAGAAAGGCAGGTGCCTTGAGATGCCGGAGAAGGCAGGAAACAGATTCCCCTGAGCCTCCAGCAGGAGCCAGCCCTGCCAGTGTCTTGCTTTAAGTTGAATGAGACACATTTCAGACTTGTGGCCTCCAGAACTGTGAGAGAAGACGTTTGTGTTGTTTTAAGCCACTAAGTCTGTGATTGGTACATCAGCCACAAGACACTAATACAACACCTAAACTCGGGGTTTGAAAAGGCCCCTAGGGCCCTAGAGCCCTCCCTGCCCCCGGTCCAGGCCTTCCTGCTTCTGTTGTGCAGACTCAGGCGCTGGCTCACTCAGAAGGCCCCTGCAGGCCCGGCCAATCCTGTGGCAGAGCCTCGACGTCCCACGGCGGCCTCTGAGCCGCCAGGCCCTACAGCGTGTGGTGAGGGGCGCAAGAGGTATGAGTGCCTGGACCTTGCTCTGCCCCGTGTCTGAGGACCTTGCCCCATCCTCGGCGCCCAGAGCTGTGCAGTCCGTAGGACCAGGCTGGTGCCCAGCCCCAGGTTGGTGCCTCAGCTGCCTCCTCAGCCTGCAGTCTCCACTGTTTGACTGACCATGTGCAGGGCCAGCTGTGAAGGACAGCACAGCTCCTCCCTCCCTGCCAAGTGTCAGGGGCACTAAAAACACCGCCATCAATGTTCTGATGTTTAAATCATGTTTTGATGCAATGTTTAAAAAAATCAAAATGGGTCGGGCGTGGTGGCTCACACCTGTAATCCCATCACTTTGGGAGGCCGAAGCGAGTGGATCACCAGAGATCAGGAGTTCGAGACCAGCCTGGCCAACACGGCGAAACCTTATCTCTACTAAAAATATAAAAATTAGCTGGGCGTAGTGGTGTGTGCCTGTAATCTCAGCTACTTGGGAGGCTGAGGCAGGAGAATCGTTTGAACCCGGGAGGCAGAGGTTGCAGTGAGCTGAGATCGTGCCACTGCACTCCAGCCTGGGTGACAGAGCGAGACTCCATCTCAAAAATAAATAAATAAAATAAATAAGTAAATCAAAATGAATGCAAAAAATTTGTGGTGGACAAACTGTCAACATTTTACATAAAGGCAGGATGAGGACGATGGCCTTCTCCTTTTGCTTCAAGCTCCAGCATGGCTCCGCCCAGCACTGACCGTGCTCCTGGCCTGGCTCGACCCTCCCCAGGGCCAAGCTCCATGCTGGCTTCCATCCCAAAGGCCTCTTCTTCCCCCTCCCTGTGCCCCAGGAATAGGCAGCCAGCACAGTGGGGCCGCCCGCTGCCTCACCCAGACCCTGCCACTGCTTGGATGTTGACCCCCAGACTGGAAAGGTGGCTTTAAACCCCCTTCCCTTCTTCCAAGCCGAGTGACCTGGGAATGCGGCTTAACCTTCTAAGCTCCCATTTCCTGGTCTATGAAGCGGGAATGATGCTGGGACCTGCTTCACAGTGGCTCTGAGGACCCACAGGCAGAGGTCTGGTGTAGGCTTTCGGGGGAAGCACCCATCACTCTCCCAGCGTTTCCTATCTGCACCTTAATTTGGCACCCCAGGGAATCGCTCCTCTGGAATTGTAACCTTGCAGGGCAAAAGCTATCATTTCAAGATTTTTTGGGATCCTGTGTCCCCAGACAGTGCTGTAAATGCAGGAGGAAGGGTGCTGCTCATGATGGAGGTGCCCCGTGGAGCACGCCTCAGAGCCCCCCCTTTCATCCCTGATCCCATCTGGGATGTGTCAGATCTGATCCGCATACACTGGGGCATCTGACCTTTCATGGCCTTCTGAGCCCATGGGCTGGAGATGAATTTGCAAAGCCCGGGAGTGTCCTGGGTGTGTGTTCACTCCACACGCATGAATCTGTTAGAGGCTGAGTAGGAACTAGGAGGCCCAAAGAGAACCAGGCAACTTCCCACAGCCTGGACCGTACACTAGAAAAGCTAGCCCAGGAGAGGGGGAATGGCCTCTTCCCAGGCTGGCAGGGGGGATGTGGGGGAGGACCATGCTCCCCAGGGCCAGTTTACCAAAATATCAAAATACCAAAATATCAAAAGACTTAAAACTAGGAGTGAGCCGGGTGCAGTGGCTCACGCCTGTAATCCTACACTTTGAGAGGCCAAGGCAGGTGGGTCACCTGAGGTCAAGAGTTTGAGACCAGCCTGGCCAACACGGTGAAACCCTGTCTCTACTAAAAATACAAAAATAATAATAATAATTAGCCAGGTGTGGTGGCAGGCACCTGCAGTCTCAGCTACTCAGGAGGCTGAGGGGGGAGAATTGTTTGAACCTGGGAGGCAGAGGTTGCAGTGAGCTGAGATCGCGCCACTGTATGATCTGGGCGCCACTCTGGGTGACAGAGCAAGACTCCATCTCAAAAACAAACAAACAAAACCGGGAGTGCCTGGACACTTAGTGAGAACTGGACAGGGGCCATGGGTCGAGGAGCAAAATAATCACCAGGACTTGTGGATAACAGGATCATGTGGGTGGTGGGTCCGCATGGGTGACAGGGACGTGGGGACATGTCGCCACCCTGACAGGAGCAGCCCAACTCAACAGCCACGGCAGGTCATGCCACGGAGGCTCGAGGCATTACGTGGGGACGTTACGTCAAGGCGTTACACCATTACGAGATGTAACGCTCGAGGCGTTACATCGAGGGGACGATGGCCATGGGGCTGGGCGTCCAGGGTGCGCCGCAGAGGGAAGCTCACCACGTGGTGCTCTCATCTGCCCACAGCCCAGCCCGTCTTCCTGTTGGAGGCACGCAGACCCCTGGAGGACAAGCATGAAACGCCATAGGGCTCCCCCAGGTGCTGGAATTATGGCACCTTTCAAATTCTTCTCCAGGAGTTTTAACAAGCATGCGTACTTTTTATAAGTGGTGAGTGTAACGGAGGTTCACAGATGCACTCCGCTTTGGAAACCAGTGCACTCTTGCCCAGGCACGGTGAGACTCTGAGGATGATGTGTCTAACCTCTGTGTCTAACGGGGGTGTGGGCTCTCCCTCCTCTGGCGACCATGAGGACCACCCAGGCAGGACAAGGTGTGCAGAGAACTAGCATGGTCCCTGGCACGTAGCCCCTGCCCAGTGACTGGCAGATGAGAAGCTCCATTGTCGCCCCTGGCGAGTGTGGGGCACAGGCACCTCCTTGGGTTGTCTGCCCTCCCGGGAGCCCCAGGGTGCCCAGGCGGGCCTCAGCTGAGTCCAGGCCTCGGGGACAGTCCGTGCAGCCCCTCCTGGGGCTGGGGGCGGGCACTTGTCTCAGCCACGTTTCTGCTGACTGAGCAGCCTTCTTCATGAGCTCATGCCTTTCCAGAGAAATCCCTTAATGCCTCCATTCTGCTGGTGGCATATATAGGGAGGGCTCGGCCTTGGCTCCACACTGCACTGCCCAGAGGCCCCGCTGACTCCTGCCAGCCTCCAGGTCCCCGTGGTACCAAAGCTGAACATGGACGTGACCATCCAGCACCCCTGGTTCAAGCGCACCCTGGGGCCCTTCTACCCCAGCCGGCTGTTCGACCAGTTTTTCGGCGAGGGCCTTTTTGAGTATGACCTGCTGCCCTTCCTGTCGTCCACCATCAGCCCCTACTACCGCCAGTCCCTCTTCCGCACCGTGCTGGACTCCGGCATCTCTGAGGTAAGACGTGGCCCGTGGTGCTGGCCTCTCCTCGCTGCTCAGAGGGTGGTGGCCTCGGTGGGTGGAGAGCGATGGACTCTGGTCTTGCTCCGTCAGGCAGGTGGCCTCGTCCCACTTCATCCCCTTGCAGAGGCTGGGCGAGAGCCTGTGTCCCCACTGCAGCCACGTGGCAGAGCTTCCCCTGGCACTGGGGAGAGGGTGGACAAGGGAGCAGCCTGAATCCACCTTTGCTTTCCTCCATCAGCTCATGACCCATGTGTGCTTTGTAAGGCACCAGCCACATACTGGAAACCCCAAGAGCAGCCCATCCAGGCATGCGTGGTGGCGAATGCCAGCTCCCGGGTTCCTCTGGTCTCCTGAGTCCCGGAGACCTGGGAGCAGGTGGGGGTCATAGTCCTGAAAGCCAGAGAGCAGGGCGTTCCTAGCACCTCCTCCAATGAGCTCGGCCTGCCCACGGCTAGCAAAGCTCTTGGCAAGTTTACTTAGGTGCCCTGCCAAGGCTAAAAGGACAGGAAATGGGCGCCCCCCCCCCCCCCCACCCAACCACAGGCCTCCTCTCTGAGCCACGGGTGAGCGGTGCGGGTTCTGCTGTTCTGGAGGGCCTGAGTCCCACCCAGCACCTCAAAAACAGGGTCCTCCCCAGGGCTGCTGCAGTAGGCATCAACGCCAGGGCGCAAAATGCCTCAGGGAGCCAAGGCTGAGCCAGGGGAGTGAGAGGGAGCATGTGGAAGTGCGTTTTGGAGAGGCAGCTGCGCAGGCTGTCAGCAGGCTCCGGCCGCTTCTATAGACAGCATGACACCAAGGGCAGTGACCTCATTCCACAGGCGGAGTCCAGCCAGCCAGCCAAGCATCACCAGCCAGACGATTGACCCTAACGGACCAACCAACCCGTAACGACCCCTCCTACCATAACCAGTAGCCAGCCAGCCCATAACCAGCCAACAGATCTATAACCAGCCACCTGACCATAGCCAAACAACCAGCCAGCCCACCAGTAGCATTCAGCCCCTCAGCTGGCCCTGAGGGTTTGGAGACAGGTCGAGGGTCATGCCTGTCTGTCCAGGAGACAGCCACAGGCCCCCGAAAGCTCTGCCCCACTTGGTGTGTGGGAGAAGAGGCCGGCAGGTGACCGAAGCGTCTCTGTTCTGATAACCGGGACCCGCCCTGTCTCTGCCAACCCCAGCAGGGACGGCACCCTCTGGGCAGCTCCACATGGCACGTTTGGATTTCAGGTTCGATCCGACCGGGACAAGTTCGTCATCTTCCTCGATGTGAAGCACTTCTCCCCGGAGGACCTCACCGTGAAGGTGCAGGACGACTTTGTGGAGATCCACGGAAAGCACAACGAGCGCCAGGTGAGCCCAGGCACTGAGAGGTGGGAGAGGGGGGCGAGGTGGGCGCGAGGACAAGGGGGTCACGGCGGGCACGACCGGGCCTGCACACCTGCACCATGCCTTCAACCCTGGGAGAGGGATGCTCTCCAGGGGCCCCCGAATCAGGCCTGGCTTTTCCCCAAGGGAGGGGCCATGCCCACCTGAGCACAGCCAGCCCCTCCCGGCGACAGAGGTCACCATTCCCGAGCTAATGTGGCTCAGGGATCCAGGTTAGGGTCCCTTCCCGGGCTGCACCCAGCCGTTTCCAGCTCCATCCCTGTCACCTGGATGCCAGGGTGGTCTTAGAAAGAACCCCGGGAAGTGGGAGTGCCCCGGGTGGCCGCCTCCTAGCCAATGTACATCTTCACATGAACCCTACCTGAGGAAGCCAGTCCCCGACGGCATAGCTGCATCCGCTTGGAATGCTTTACAGGCATTGACGCCTTCACCTCACAGCAGCCCTTTGGAACCAGTGTCCTCATTATTCCAGGGCACGGCTGGGGAACAAGGGGGTCCTCAGCCTGCTGGGTCCCACAGCTAGTACCGGGCAGGTGGGACGGGAGCTTCTCCCCACAGTCACCCTGATGCCCCGCTCTTGCTCGGGTGGAGGCCTCGGATCTCCGTGGTGTTGAGGGAGCCGGGGCACTGGAGCCCTGGTGACCCGCATCTCCTGGCGGAGCCGGGAAGAGCTCATGGACTGTCACAGATGGACAGTGTCCCGCAGGGGCTGGAGAGCAGAGTGGGGCTGGAAGGTGGAACTCTTAGCCAAAGTCTTGGTTTCTTTTGGCCAGGGTCCTCTTTCAATGCCTGGAGAAGGTGGTGCTGGGGGGTGAACCCTGACCTCCTCATGTGCTGCCCCTCCCTCGCCTGGGCCCGGTAAAGCCACCACGTAGCCCCAGCCAGCCTGGAACATGCTTCCTGAGCTCCCAGCTCTTGGTCTTTGCACCCAGTGGAGGAGGAGGTCAGCCCAGGGAGCTGAGTCTGCGGTTTAGGGCGTCCAGGGGACGTGGAAGCATGTGGGTCGTCTGGCCACGTTAGGTAGGGCTGCAGAGACCTGGGCTAGAGCAGTCCTGCGGGGTCTGGAAGGGGAAGCCTGGCTGAGGTGCGGGGCCTGGTCTGGAATGATCCTGCGATTTTGGAGTGAAGCCATGGAGCAGGAAGAGACAACCCCCCGCAGGGAATAGCCCGGCAAGTGGCCACGAGGCCAGGCGGAGGTCCAGAGAAGCAGGGGCATGAATCCATAAATCCCAGGGGGCCTGGCCATGGGATGTGCTGGCTGCACACGGCCCCTGTGAGAGCCCCCGCAGGCTGGCCCCCTTCTGCAGTCGGTGGGGCTGGGGCAGCTTCTCTGGCATGGGGCGAGGCAGCCGCCTGCACAGTGGCCCCCCTGACTGTGAGCCCCCACCCTCTCCAGGATGACCACGGCTACATTTCCCGTGAGTTCCACCGCCGCTACCGCCTGCCGTCCAACGTGGACCAGTCGGCCCTCTCTTGCTCCCTGTCCGCCGATGGCATGCTGACCTTCTGTGGCCCCAAGATCCAGACTGGCCTGGATGCCACCCACGCCGAGCGAGCCATCCCCGTGTCGCGGGAGGAGAAGCCCACCTCGGCTCCCTCGTCCTAAGCAGACATCGCCTCGGCTGGCTCCCCTGCAGCCCTGGCCCATCATGGGGGGAGCACCCTGAGGGCGGGGTGTCTGTCTTCCTTTGCTTCCCTGTTTTTCCTTTCCACCTTCTCACATGGAATGAGGGTTTGAGAGAGCAACCAGGAGAGCTTAGGGTCTCAGGGTGTCCCAGACCCCGACACCGGCCAGTGGCGGAAGTGACCGCACCTCACACTCCTTTAGATAGCAGCCTGGCTCCCCTGGGGTGCAGGCGCCTCAACTCTGCTGAGGGTCCAGAAGGAGGGGGTGACCTCCGGCCAGGTGCCTCCCGACACACCTGCAGCCTCCCTCCGCGGCGGGCCCTGCCCACACCTCCTGGGGCGCGTGGGGCCCGTGGGGCCGGGGCTTCTGTGCACCTGGGCTCTCGTGGCCTCTTCTCTCAGACCGTCTTCCTCCAACCCCTCTATGTAGTGCCGCTCTTGGGGACATGGGTCGCCCATGAGAGCGCAGCCCGCGGCAATCAATAAAGAGCAGGTGATACAAGCAACCCGCCGTCTGCTGGTGCTGTCTCCATCAGGGGCGCGAGGGGCGCGAAGGGCGGGAGGGCGGCGCCGGGAGGGAGGACAGCGGGGTCTCCTGCTCGTGTTGGACCCGGCGGCCTCGGAACGATGGGGTCGCCTGCGTCCCTTCCTTCTCCTGAGCTCAAGCGCCTCCCTCCACACTGGGCTGGAAGGAGAGGTTTTGGGGGCAGAGCCTCTGATGGGAAAGGGACTGGGGAGCGCTTCCGAGAGCTGGGGGCGGGGAGGGACCTGGAAGGGGCTGCAGGGAATGGAGGGAGGCCGGGCTCCTTTCTCTGTCCGCGCCGGCACCGGCTCCGGGGCGGGACGCCAGCCCTGGCCTCCTTCTGCGGGGCCGTCCGGTTCTCTCGGGGTCTGCGGGGCCTTCCTGTTCTCTCGGGGGTCCTGCTGCCTTCGGGGCTGGGCTTTAAGGGCACTCGTGCTTTTGAGGAGCTGGAACTCGGCAGCTTCCCCTGGGCAACCCATCATGGCCCCGAGCTGGAGGCGGAAGCTCGCTCTGTCCCCTCCCGGGACCAGACACTGGGCGGCCATGCCAGACCCCGCCACGGGGAGGGAGACTCGGCCTGGGGGGCCCTGGCTGCCTGCTGCGCTCACCGAGGGGCATCCGGGGGGCCAGAGGGCACCCGAGGGGAAGCAGACGCCACGGCGGGTGGACCCTGCCAGCGCCCTCGACCCCGGAGGCCGAAGGCACCGGGAACTGGGACCCTGATGGCACCAGCAGGACGACCACGGGGGCGCAGCCTCCACCTGGGAGAACACAGACACTGACACCACCGGGGTTTCAAAAAGTCAGCAACAGGCATTAGCGTGGGCGGCCATTGTGACGCCCAGTGACATCACGTGCCACGGCCACTGAACAGCACACACACCACACACTCCACACACACCACACACTCCACACACACACCACACACTCCACACACTCCACACACACCACACACTCCACACACACACCACACACCCCACACCACACACTCCACACACTCCACACACACCACACACTCCACACACACCACACACTCCACACACACACACACACCACACACCCCACACAACCACACACCACACACTACCCACAATCCACACACACCACACACTACACACACACACCACATACTCCACACACGCCACACACCCCACACCACACACTCCACACACTCCACACACACCACACACTCCACACACACCACACACTCCACACACACACACCACACACTCCACACACTCCACACACACCGCATACGCCACATACACCACACACTCCACACACACACCACACACCCCACACAACCACACACCATACACTCCACACAATCCACACACCACACACTCCACACACACACCACACACTACACACTCCACACAATCCACACACACCACACACTCCACACACACACCACACACCACACACTCCACACACACCACACAATCCACACACACACCACACACTCCACACACACACCACACACTCCACACACCACACACTCCACACACCACAGACTCCACACAGTCCACAACTCCACACACACCAATCACACACTCCACACACACCACACACACCACACATCACACACTCCACACACCACATACTCCACACACACACCACACACCACACACTCCACACACTCCACACACACCACACACTCCACACACACCACACACTCCACACACACACCACACACTCCACACACACCGCATACGCCACATACACCACACACTCCACACACACACCACACACCACACACAACCACACACCATACACTCCACACAATCCACACACCACACACTCCACACACACACCACACACTACACACTCCACACAATCCACACACACCACACACTCCACACACACCACACACCACACACTCCACACACACCACACAATCCACACACACACCACACACTCCACACACACACCACATACTCCACACACACCACACACTCCACACACCACACACACTCCACACACCACAGACTCCACACAGTCCACAACTCCACACACACCAATCACACACTCCACACACACCACACACACCACACATCACACACTCCACACACACCACACACTCCACACACACCACACATCACACACTCCACACACACCACACATCACACACTCCACACACACCACACACTCCACACACACCACATGCTCCACACTCCACACACACACCACGCACTCCACACACATTCCACATTCCACACATCACACATTCCACAATCCACACATCACACATTCCACACACACAACACACTCCACATGCCACACAGTCCACACATTCCACACACACACACACCACACGCTCCACACCACACACACCACACACCACAGATTCCACGCACTCCACACACACACCACACATTCCCACACACCACACGCTCCACACTTCACACAGCACACTCCATACACTTCACACATACCACACACTCCACACACCACACAGCCCACACTCCACATACCACATGCACACACACCGCATACTCCACACGCACCACACACTCCACACACACCACACCACACACTCCACACAACACACACCACATACCACACACTCCACACACACCACACACACTCCACACACCACACACTCCACACACACCACACACACCACACACACACACCACACACTCCACACACACAACACACTCCACACACCACACACTCCACACACACACACCACACACTCCACACACACAACACACTCCACACACACACACCACACACTCCACACACACACAACACACTCCACACATACCACAGACACACACACACCCCTCAACACACCATGCCCTTTGTCTCTCTTTGTGTTCCTCTGGCCAGGCGGTGGTGTGAAGGGTTCTGAGTCCTGGGAGTGGCTCCCCTAGACTCCCCCCTCCTCCTCCCTCCAGCAGGACCTGCCCGGCTGTTGTGCCATCGAGTCCCCATTTGTACAGAAGGGGGTGCCTTGTGGTTGGCAACAACATGACCCACTGTGCTTTGGGGCTGGGGCTGGATGTTTTTGAAAATCGGGGTGTCTGGGGCTCCCTGCTCCTCCTGGGTCTGTCCCGGACCAGCTGAGCAGACACCTTTGCTCTGCACAGCCTGGCAGCCATTGCAGGGAGGCGGGCCCACCCCAACATCTGGTAGCTCGGGGTCCCGTCCCACCGGCTGCACAGTGAATGGAGCTGTCACTCACGCCTGCAGCCTTGCTTGACTGCGGGTCGTGCCTGGACCTTGTTAGGGGCTGGAAGGTGACTCCCTGAAAATTATATGGGGTCCTACCCCCAAAGGCTCAGAATGGGACTGTGTTTGGAGGTGGGGGCTTTGATTAAATTGAAGTGATGTCACTGGGGTGGGCCCTGGCCCAGTCTGGCCGGTGTCCTTGTAAGAAGAGGAGATGAGGACACAGACATACAGAGGGACAACCCCGTGAGGGCACAGGGAGGAGACACTGTCTGCAAGCCAAGGAGAGAGGCCCCAGAGGAACCGGCCCTGCTGCCCCTTGACCTTGGACTCCCGGCCTCCAGGACCCGGCAGAAACGATGTCTGCCATTGGAGCTGCAGCTGTGGCTTTGCAGCTGCGGGAACCGACACATTCAGGCCCAAAGACATAGCCTTTGGCTAGGCCTTGGCAGGGTCTGCAAGGCCCGTGGGCGGTTCACCAGATCCTCGATCAGGCTCCTTGGAGAGTCACACGGAGCACCAGGGCCAGCCCAGGCAGAACTTCCCCTGGCTGGTGGGCTGTCTGATCTCCTCTGCTCCCCCAGTTGGGTCTTCCAGCAGCACAGGCTCAGCAAGGACTTGGAGGGGGTGGGGGGAGGGGCTCTCATCTCATCTGGCCTCCAAGACATGCAGCGTGACCCCTCCCATCTCCCCTCCTGGGGCCTCCTGATGCCATCCTTCCTCGGCTCTTCAATCACACCCCACCCGGGCGGTTCTTAAACTCAGGGGCCTGGGGCTGCTTCACCTCTGGCCTGGGGTAGGCTAGATACGCCTGAGAGATCGTCCATACAGGACTCAGAGCCTGGCTCCATCCCAGGCTGGCCACAGCCCCTATCTCCTCTCCTCCCACCTTGGGGCCTATTCTGGAACAGCCTGCCTTGCAAGGGCCGCCCAGGTGATTTCAGTGATTTCACTGTCACCATAGCTACTGTGAGGCCAAGGTCACACGGACTCCCCGCAGGCACCAAGCTGACGGTCATCTGACAGCAGCCTCATCACCACCTTGTCCAGATGAGGCAGAGGCTCAGCAGGGACTTGTGCAAGGCCCCAGCCAGCCAATGGCAAGGCCTGGAGACCTAGGCTCCCACCCTGAAGTCATCTCAAGCCAATGGCAAGGCCTGGAGACCCGGGCTCCCACCCTGAAGTCATCTCAACGGGCCCAGCCTCAGGAGCTGCCTGTGCTGGGGCCTGGGGCTGCTTTGTACCCAAGACCCCTTCAGAGTCACAGGTGAGTGGCCAGATTCCACCCCCACCATGCCCGCCCCGCCAGGGCAGGAGGCCACGTGGATGTGAGCTTTAATGCAGGGCGCAGCTCTGGCCATGGTGCCCAGCCACTTTCCTGGAGTCTGAGCAGCTGCCAAGGCTCTCTGGTGGCTGCTCCTACCCACATGGCTCCCATGGGCTGCTGTTGGAGAGCTTCTGAAGCCGGGAGGATGCCTGCTCCCCTTGCCTCCTTTCCAAGCTCGCCTCTGCGCACCCACTGCTAGGCCTGGGACTCACACCAGCCTTCTCCGTGGGTGCTGCTGCCAGCTCTCTGCCCTCTGGGCCTCCCTCTCCCTCGCCTGGCCTTCTGAGGGCCGAGGCTCTGATCACCTCTCCCCCGCTTCCCATTGTGTGGCCTGGCGTCTGAGGCCCCTGTGGTCTGACTGCCCCACTGCTCCCTGGTATGCATTCAGGTTGAATTCAGAGAGCTCTGCGTGCCAGTGTCCAGCCCCATTCACCAGGGCACACGGCCATCGTGGAAAGATGGGATTGGCCAGTACTTCCCAAGCCTGCCAGGCCGGGAGAACCACCTGCAGTGCGTTGCAAATACAGACTCCTGGGCCCCGCTCACACCCACTTAGAGTCTGGAGGGGCAGAGTCCAGGGAGCTGGGCTTTTGGTGCCTCCAGGTGAGCCCTATGATCAGGTGCAAGTGGGAGATGCTGCGGGACAGCGGCGCCTCCTCAGGTTAGGGCAGCGGGGGAGAGAAGTCTCACTGGAAGCTGCCTCTCCAGTCTTGGGGCTCAGCTTCTCGATCTCCAGGGAGGCTCTCCCTCATCCCACTGCTGGGGACGCTGGACTCTGGAGTGAAAATGACCCACGCTCTCCTCTGCTCCCGTTTTCACCTTGGGCATCATTGTCATCATCATTATGAGCAGCAGCCGGAAAAGCATTAATGGAGCACTTGCTGTATGCCAGGCCTTGCGCCTGCTGCGCTTGTAACGGCAATTCTCATGCAGCCTGCACAGCAGCCTGTAGCCTGTTTCTATTGTTAGCTGAGGACACCGAGGCTTAGAAATGGAGTCACCTGCCTGGTGTCCTCAGCTGGTGAGGGCTTGGGCCAGGTGCACCCTGTCTGTTTGACCCCAAAGCCAGGGCTCAGCACCGCTGGGCAGATGATTACTGCAATGTCACACATAATGTGAAAATTGGGAGGCGCTGAGGAAGCCTGAGGCACTGGTCCCTTTCTTCTGGTGACATGCTGGGTGACTTTGGACAGATCTATCAACCCCTCTGAGTATTCGATGTCCGTCTTTGCCAGTTGGCTGAAGCTGGGAGACCGAGTGCCTGCAGGGAGCCTCCAGCCCCCAGTTCCTTTCAATCATCACCAGCGTGCCTCACACTAACCACCAGGTGGCAGCAGAGGACTTGCCTGGCCGCCGAGACCTTGGCCGCAGGAGACTTGCCGAACCTCAGCCTTAAAGGTCACCTTCACTCTTCAAGACAGTGGGAAGCGGCCTCAGCAAACATCCGCAGAGGGCCTGGCTCCGGGAGCCTCTGGGCTGCGTGCTGCCAAGCTGTGGGAGACCCACCCTGACCCCCGGGGAGCTAGTGTCCAGCAGGGGAGACTGAGATGGGAAGACACAAAAGCCGTGCTGGAAGCCAGTGGTGTTTCTTTACCATAAGCAGTTTTGGGGTTTCATTTGCTTGTCTGTAAAATCACTTGAAAAAGGAGGCGTCACTGTGTGGAAGGCCAGGGCTGTGCTGGGGTCCCTGGGGGCTCTGGCGGGGTTTCCTCCGTGCAGAATGACGTCACTCCCCGGCTTCCGGCCCAGGTCAGCTCTTCCTAGGAAGCCTCTTGTGAAGAGCAGCCCCCGTCCCGCCCACACCCGCAGAGGCCTGTGAGTGGGGCAGGGCGGTAAGTGTCCCTGGCAGGCAGCCTCAGCTGACGCGGTGTTGGGGTCACAGGGCCAGAGGTCCTGCCAGCCAAGGCTGCATGTGGCTGTCTGAGAGGGGGCTGAGACAGAGATGCAGGCACAGGTGCCAGACAGTGCCAGCTTGGAAGGAGGAGGCATCAGGAGAGCCGAGGGGTTGAGGGACAAGGAGCTGCTTGCTGGGGGCAGGGCGGCCTTCTCTCTACAGGGGAGGCACCTGCCTCCTGCTCTGCCCTTGGCCTCCAGGATGGGAGCTGGGAAAGGAGTCTCCCTTCAGGGGAGGGACCCGTGGCAGGGGCTAGTGAAGGCTCCGTCAGCATTAGCTCCCAGGCTGCTGGGGAGGCCAGAAGGCCCTGCTCTGTGGGATTTCCTCTGAGACCCTGGGCTAAGGACTGAGTTTGCAGGGGCAGGAAATGTGGGCGGGCCCCAAACCTGCTGTGCAGGCTGCTGCCATTAGAACAGAACAGAAGGAAAGGTACACATTGCATCCATGCACACACACACACAGTGTGCCCATATGCACAGAACACACATGCACATAGAAGCACAATGTTTGCACAGTGTGCACCCATGCACAACACACCATGCACACTCGTGCACAACACACAAAACACATGCTCACACACCTCACACATGTGCGCACAAATGCACAACACAAACACACATGCAACATACAAACACATGTACACACATCACACAATACATGTGGACACATACGGACACACAGAAGCACATAACACCTATGCGTGCACAAATGCCCACATGCACACCTACACAAACATACACTCACACAGCCCACAGGAAGACGCACACACCACTATCATGGCCATGGCCAAGCTCTGGGCTGTTACTTCATTGCACGGCTGCCCTCTGTGTCTGATTTGTACTTGACCGTGAGAGACCCCTTTCCACCCTCCAGCTTAGGGGAGCCCCCTCCTGTGTGCTGCTCAGCAGCCTCTTTGACATCTAGCTGCCTGGGCCCTGGCATTCCTCGTGCCACCTGCAGAGACGTCAGAGAGCGGGTATGAGGGAGGAGCGGGTATGAGGGAGGGGCCGTGTGGCAGCTCAAGGACGCCCCAGGGGCACCGGGAGGGAGGGGCAGTGAAGAGAGGGGGTGGCTCATTATTCTGCTGAGCTGTCTGCCCCGGGAGCCTGTGAGCGCTGTGCCTTTACCTTGGCCAGGAGTGAGAGAAATCAATTTCCAAAGCATCCTGGCTGGAAAATCTTGCTTTCCAGAGCAGTGTGGGTCTCCCAGCAGGGCTCCCGAAGGCCCTGACGCAGAATTGCAGATGGCTGGCTGTTGAGGGGACAGGGCGCCCCCTGGGGAAGACACGTCAGACCTAGAGGACTGGGGTGGGAAGGCAGGACACCTCAAATCCCATCTGCCGTTCGCAGGAACACTGAGACCCCACGATGACCCTGGCAGTGGCTCTCTGATGGTGATAAAAGGCAGCGGCTGCCCTTGGAGGAGCTGGTGGCTGACTTATTTCTGACGCTGGTAATGGCCAAGTGCTGGGCCTTTGATTGTACGGGGCCGGGCTGCACTCCACACAGGAGCTGGCTCAGGGGTCCTGCTGGCAGCCGCAGTGCTCTTACCTGCTCGGTGATGAGATACCCAATTAAGTAAGTGGCCTGCAGCCATGTGGCCTGTGCCAGGAGCCAGGCGGGGAGCCCCGGCTCTCCCCCTGAACCCCCTCGCTCACTCTTCCTGCCTGCCCCTGCCTGTGGCTGTCGGAAAGGGTGTTTCTGCAATGAACCAGCTGGAATCCAGCAGTGCTGTGGGGAATTTCCCACGGCTGCTGTGACAAATGACCACAAGCTGGTTGGCTTAAAACAACAGAAATTCACTCTGAGGCATGAAGTCCGAAATCAAGGTGTCTGCAGGGCCGTGTTCCCTCTGGAGGCTCCGGGGTGAATCTTCCTTACCTCCTCCAGCACTCCCGGTTGGTGGAAGCCTCTGAGCTCCAGTCTCTGCCTCCGCCTTCCCCTCCTGTCTGTGTCCTTTCCCCTTAAAGGACTTCAGCCATTGGGTTTAGGGTCTGCTCTCATCCAGGACGATCTCACCTTGATGCTTCACTGAATTACATCTGCAAAGATTCTGTTTCCAAATAAGGTCACATGCCCAGGTTCTGGGGTTTGGAACTTAGACGCATGTTTTGGGGGACACTGTTCCACCCATGACAAGTATGGATGACGTCCCTGAGATCCTGTGTCCTTGCATTTGGGGACGCTTCACATACGCCATTGTACACGTTCCTCTCAGGAAGCCTCTGAGGTTGGCGGGACTGTTTTTGATATTCACTGCGTATGTGTCCCCGTGGGTGTGTATGTGTGAGAATGTGTGAGTGTGGGTGTCCCTGTGAGTGGGGGTGAGTGTGTGCGTATGAGGGTCCACGTACATATGTGAGTGTGTCCCTGTGAGTGAGTCCCCTGTGAATGAGTGTATGTGAGCATGTGTGTGTGAGTCCCTGTGCATGGGTATGAGCATGTGTGTGTCCCTGTGTGAATGAATGTGTGTGTGTGAGTCCCTATGTGTAACAGCATGTGTGTGTGTGTCCCTGTGTGTGAGTGAATGTGTATGTGTGCATGTGTGTGTGTTACGAGTATGGGTGTCCCTGTGAACGTGTGTGAGTGGGTATGAGTGTGAATGTCCCTGAGTGGTTGTGTGTGTGTGTGTCTGTCCCTGTGTATGTGTGTAAGTGTGTCTGTCCCTGTGAGTATGTGAGTGTGGGTATCCCTGTGAGAGTGTGTGATTGGTGTGAGTGTGGGTGTCCTCAGTGGTTTGTGTGTGTGTCCATCCCTGTGTATGTGTGTGTGTAAGTGCGGCTGTCCCTGTGTGTGTGAGTGTGGGTGTCCTCATGAGTGGTTGTGTGTGTGTGTGGGTCTCTGGGTTTGTGTATGGGTGTGTGTGAGTGGGTGTGTGTGTCCTTGTGAGTGGTTGTGTGTGAGTGCGGGTGTCCCTGTGAGTGGTTTTGTGTGTGGGTGTGTGTGTGACTCTGTGAGGGGGTTATGTGTGTGTGTGGGAGTGTGGCTGTCCCCGTGAGTGTGTGTGTGTGGGTGTCCCTGTGAGTGATTGTGTAGATGTGTGTGTATGAGTGTGGTGTCCCTGTGAGTGATTGTGTGTAGATGTGTGTGTATGAGTGTGGTGTCCCTGTGAGTGATTGTGTGTAGGTGTGTGTGTATGAGTGTGGGTGTCCCTGTGAGTGTGTGTAGGTGTGTGTATGAGTGTGGTGTCCCTGTGAGTGATTGTGTGTAGGTGTGTGTGTGAGTGTGGGTGTCCATGTGAGTGATTGTGTGTAGGTGTGTGTGTGAGTGTGGGTGTCCCTGTGAGTGTGTGTAGGTGTGTGTGTATGAGTGTGGTGTCCCTGTGAGTGGCTGTGTGTAGATGTGTGTGTGTATGAGTGTGGTGTCCCTGTGAGTGGCTGTGTGTGTGAGTGTGTATGAGTGTGGTGTCCCTGTGAGTGATTGTGTGTAGGTGTGTGTGTGTATGAGTGTGGTGTCCCTGTGAGTGGCTGTGTGTAGATGTGTGTGTGTGTGTCCCTGTGAGTGGGCTGAGCCCAGGTACTTGGTTTCTGCAGGGAACTTACCCACGTTTGTGGGCCCCTGGTGGCAAATGTCCAGTGTCAGCCAGGGCAGGCCGTGGTTGGAACTGGATAGGAGACTTTGTATTTTGGGGCTGCCCATGGCGGGTCCCCGTCCTCATCACAGGCATCCCAGGGGTGACCTTGCGTCTGCTGGAGCTGCTGCCACTCCATGCTGTGACTCCTGATATGCATCCACTCCCGTGTTAGCCCAGGTCTGGATGTGCACAGTGGCCAGGGTGAGGGGTTCTGTCCAGAATACCCTCGGGGAAGGGGGTCTCAGGGACCATCTTCTTTGGCAGGTGGGCAGAGCAGTGGGAAGCCTGGGTTCTGGGTGGGGGCACGGCAGGCAGGCTCTTCTGGCAGCTGGGTGATGCCCGTGAGCGCTAAATGCAAGACACGTGTGAACACAGGCGGCTCACAGATGCCAGTGCTGAGTGCGACTGTGCCTCCGCCTGGCCTCGAGGCATTTGCTGAACTTCCAGCTTACCCGGTTCTCCTCCTGTGCTGACTCCAGGGCCTCCTTGGGCCCTGCTAGGCGCGGGCTGCCGCCGAGGGGATGTGGGTGGGCTGGCAGCTGCTATCAAGGCTCTGCTGCTGGTCACAGCTGGGCAGTGGCCCCAGGGCCCCCAGACGGCTCAGCACATGGGTACCCTGGCCTTGTGGCCACTCAGGTGTCCCAGGCCTGAGCTCATGAAGGGCAGAGGGCATTCCCTGGCACCCTTGCAGTTCTTCAGGGGTCCTGAGTGTGTAGTGCCCATTAAGTGGCAGTGTTGATGGGGACAACCAACACAGTCCACGAGCTTGCCCCTCTGTGTGTGGAATGGGCTTGCAGCATGGTTTGTGCCAGCCCCGACAGGCAGGGGCCCTTTAAATGAGTTCCCGCGCAGCCCACCGGGGCCTGGCTGATTGCTCAAGCTGCCTGCTGGAGCTGCACCTGCTCTAAATTGTGATCAGGCTAAATTAGATGGAAAAATATGCAAATGTAGTTGGAGCTTTTTGGCAAATTAGCATGCAAGCGGGTGGAGATGAGGCTCGCCGGCGAGGGGGAGCACCCATATCGTTTGACTAATTATTGAGGCAGTCAAATTAAGAGAGTGGGCTCGCCACCAGGGTGGGTTTTAAAGGGGGAATTATTTCAGCTACGTTTTCTAGTTTTCTGAGGCTGCCTGAAAAAGAGAAGAAAAGATACTTCCCTGCCAGTTTCTCTGCTGAATAGGTGAAAGTCAGACAGCTTTTTCGTGGTGAGTCCACAGACGCTCCTCGGTCATCTTTGATGAACATAGACTGGAATATAGAAACCAAAAATGTTTTGAGCTGGGAGGGAGGGTTGATTTGGCTAAACCTGCTGGAGGTGAGTGGTCAGGCCCTGAACTGGGTCATGCATGCTGAAGAAGCAATCGTTGGCCTCCATTTGTGTATGGCGCATGCGTGGTGATGTCTTAACCACACCAATTCCACCTGGACGGGCTGCAGTTGTTACCAATTGTGAGTGACCATACCATAGGGATGAACCAGCAGAGAAGACCCAGTGGTCACATGAGGCCAGGCTGAGTGCAATGACCAAGACAAAGGCATGTCTAAGTTACCCAGTGGGAGCAGTGGAAGTGGCGCTTGTCATTTGGAGCGGGTCAGGAGCCATCCCATGCCACCGCGGCCTCTGTAGTCTCACGCCTTCCTCTGCACGCCCGGGGCACTTCATTCATGGCATGGATGTGGCCCTCGTGTTGCTGATTCTCATAGTTTTTGGTGCATCCTTCTTCACTCCATCAGCCGCGAGGATTTTGTCTTCTGCCGTCTTGTGTTTTGACTTCCCCTTCTGCCCTTTCTCTCAAGGTCGCCGTTTGCACACAGCAGCATCTGGAGGGATGAGCTCGCCTGATTCCGTGCAGGTGGGTTCCTGGGTGGGGCATTGGAGGCTATCTCTGAACGACTGGGTGGCAGGAAGGTACCCCCGGTGCATGGAGGCCTGGCTGAAGCATGGCCGGTCTCCCTGGGACAACGTCATTATCTGTTTGCCCTTTGATTTCAGAATCGAACTCAGCTCCGTGGTTCACACTTGTTTCCAGAGATGCCAACAAGCTGCTCTTCCCCAAGTCCCTGCAGGTGTGCACCTTTGGGAAGGTATCAGATAGTGACCTCCTGGGCTGGGCTGTGCCTGTGTGCACCTGTCACGAGCAGGGCTGTGGGGGCGGAGATGTTAACCATCTCACCAGAGGAGGGCTGGACTGGATCCAAGAAACTTTTTTCCCCTGGGATGGAATTTGAAAGTGGAAAAAAAGTCACATAAAAATCAGTGTAGCTAATTAACAAGAATACATGGAACAGTCTCCGTCGTTTTCCAAGTCTGCTATGCTGCGGCACGTAAGTAGAGGTTGAAACAACAATGGCAACAGCGGTGACAAAGGATACAGGGCCTGCTGAGATCTGCATCCTGTCCTTAAGGGCCTGATGGTTTTGAATTGTCCTCCAAGGCCACTGCCGTGGTTGGAGAGGCCGATGTGTCATCAGCACAGCTAAAACAGACAACTCGGGAAATATGGGAACCTGGGGGAGACTAGAGCCCAAGTCGCTGCAAATCATTGATGAGGAGACACAAGAAACCACTACTTCAAAGCTGGAGGCAGCTTCTGCACAGAACAGATTCATGTTTGCATTTGGGGATGACTGTCTGCTCACTCTGGGACGTCCATGGTTCTGCACATGTGTAGCCGGGGGACATGTTTCTGTTCTTGGAAGACCTGGAAGATTTATATTGTTTTATTTTTTTTTAATTCTTTTTGAGACAGAGTCTCACTCTGTTGTCCAGGATGGAGTACAGTGGTGCAATCTCAGCTCACTGCAACCTTCACCTCCCAGGTTCAAGTGATTCTCTTGTCTCAGACTCTTGAGTAGCTGGGACTACAGGTGCACGCCACCATGCCTGGCTGATGTTTTGTGTTTTTATTAGAGACAGGGATTCACCATATTGGTCAGGCCGGTTTCGAACTCTTGACCTCAGGTGATCCACCTGCCTCGGCCTCCCAAATTGCTGGGATTACAGGTGTGAGCCACTGCCCCTGGCTGGAAGCCTTTAGTGGTGTAAACTGTGGGTGGGTTTTAGCAGATCTGTGTCTCCGTGGGTTATGTTTTCTCTGTGTCTCCGTGGGTTATGTTTTCTCCGTGTCTCCGTGGGTTATGTTTTCTTTACATCAGATATTTCTTTCCTCACTACCTGGAAGAGGTACCCGTTCTTTCCAAGCATGGGTTAATGAGAAGGAAGCAACAAAAGGCTGGGAGAGAACACATGGAGGGAAGCTGCCATTGGTCTCGAAGCTGTGCCATGGCCGGTACCGTCTGCCCTCTGATGAATTTATAACCCCCTATGTGCTACCATTTCAGGTTAAACCAACTTGACCAAGGACTTCCAGTTTCTTGGAAAATGATAGTTTTGCTAACCTTCCTGCTGATTATAAACTCTGGACAAAATAGAAACAACCATTATTTGAAGGCATTGGAAAGTGACATAAAGCATGAAAAAAAAAAACAAAAAACCCAAGCTAAAGAGGTATGACCCTTGCAAAAAAGGGAGCCATGCTTATCTGGGTTTTGTTCTCAGATCCTTCTTCAGACCGCCCCATATGGAATGGAGCTGAAGTGGAACAGTAGTTTTGTTGGGCTGAGAGGTCAGAGGCCAGAGTTCAAGGCTGCCAAAAAAAAAAAAAAAAAAAAGGGAGCCACAGAGAGGGGAGCTCCTAAATCTGGCACAAATTTCCCTGAAACCCTTGGCTGATATCTAAAGTTTGCATGTGCAAGCCAAGACTCCGGAAAGCCCAGAAAGCAGGAACAGCTGGAGGCTGAGAGCTGGGCAGACATTTCAGCATCTGGCTAGTCCCGGAAAGACCAAGTTTGGAGTTCATGTCCCACCAAGTTAGAGGAGGGAAGTGATAAGCACCTTGAGCTTTTCATCAGAAACCCTGGGATAGCGTAAGTTTTTCTATGTGCTGAAGTAAAGTCATTGTTAATTATATAGTCAGAAGACAGAAGGATACTATATTCAAACTGCTGAGAGAACCATCAGTCCCCTACATACCCAGCTAAACTATCACTCAAGAATGATAGCAAAATAAAGATGTTTCAGATACACAAAAACCAGAAGTTCACCAACAGCATACAAAAGATATATACCAAAGGACTTCTATTTGATGGCTTTTAAAGTGATATAAAACATTGGTCAGGTGGGATTTAAAGATGACCAGGATTTTGTGCTATTCTGGAGAGATATTTAGACTTTAAGTTAGCAATGCCTGCTAAAATTTAAAAAGATACTTTTCAAAATAGATGGAATAAAGGAATTTTACAAAACTTTTAATCAATGCAAAGCGACATAGGAGAGGAGAATAAAGGCATAGAATGAGGACAGACCTTGGGGAATGTGTGAATGCTGAATGCTGGCCTTTCTTGTTCTGTGTTCTTTTTGTTTGTTTGTTTGTGTTTTTGAGACGGAGTCTTGCTCTATCGCCCAAGGTGGAGTGCAGTGGTGTGATCTCAGCTCTTCTGCCTCTCAGGTTCAAGCAACTCTCCTGCCTCAGCCTCCCGAGTAGCTGGGATTGCAGGCATGTGCCACCATGCCTGGAGAATTCTGTGTTCTTAATGGGGGTCAAAGGGAAAGCCCACCTGGCTGTGGATGGGAACGTTTTGCAAATGTCCTTGAATATCTGCCCAACCAATCGTGCTCCAAAGAGGTATATTTGGGCAGGGAATGAAAACCTAGAGGCAGATGTTGGCTGTCTCTTGAGTAGTTGAAGCCTGGACTTGGAGTGGGAGAGCCATGCTCAGGGCTCTCTCACTGCTGTGGGTGAGGTCACTCCTGGGGCAGGAGGAGGCTGAGCCCCCATGGAAAGCAGGGGTTGCTCACATCAAGTTCCCTTCAAGGGCCCCAAACTTTCAGGGAGGTCTGGTGCCTGTTACATCCCTGGGAGGGATCTGAGGGAGGGCTCCATGCCCTGGGATGGGACAGAGAGGCAAGGCAAGGAGAAGGAGGCTGACCTCGAGAGGCTGAGATGCAACCTGCAAAAGAGGACAGCAGTGCCCAAGTCAGGTGGGTGGAGGGGCCACCACCCCAGGGGCACGCTGTGGGCTGAGCCAGCCTTTCCTAAGGGCCAGGGAGGGCATCTGTAAATGCACAGACCCAGATGTGTGAGATCTGAACACCAAAGGCAAGATGGTCTCGCATGCGAGGGTTGTCTGGAACATCTGGGAACTGGGATGTGGCCGAAACCATCGTTTGGTCCATGCTGTTCCGACGTGAGCTTCGTGATCATGTCCCTGGCCTCCTGTCTCCAGCTGTGGGGTAGCTGCGCTGCTTTGGGATTGAGTCTGTTCTGACTGTGGGTTCAGGGAAGGGTGCTCCCCGCAGTCCGCACCTGGTGTTTCCCTAGATGGAGGCCGACTCAGGTTGGGCGATCTGTCCCAACCGCCGAGCTGCAGGAACAGTGAGTGCAGCTCTGGGAAGAGGCTTCCCCTCCCACAGAGAGTGTGGGCAAGGTGACCTTTCTCCCTCCTGGTCTGACATGGTCATGCACAGACCTGGGCTGTGGCAGCCTCCAGGCAAAGCCCATGCAGGGAAGATGGCAGAGCTGGGGAAACCCCTGAGAAAAGGAACCACGTCCAACCATCTCTGGATTTTTCTGGTTTTGCAAAAGCCAGTTGGGGGTTGGTCTTTCTGTTACCCACAGCTGAATGTGTCTCACTTGGTCCTGGTGGGACTCCCGTCCACCAGAGTGACATAACCGGTTGCAGGTCACCCAACAGCAGGTGCTTGTGATGGCTTACCCTCAGGTTGGCTGAGGGCCTGGCCCTGTATAGTCCAGGGATTCTGATAGAATGATTGCATTGGATCAGCCACGTGGCGGCAGGTGATTCCCTGCTCAGCATCCGAACCCTCCGCTACCCCCCACAGGGTCCTGCAGCCCCACTCACAGGTGCCCTGTGAGGAGGAGGTGGAGCGAGAGGAGAGGGGACTGGGCCCGACACTCACTGATCTTGAATGCGGCCCAGGGGCCAGGTGTGGAGGAGCAGGAGGCAGGTGTCACTGTCACCCTTCCACACTCAGCAGATGGACTCCAGAGGCTGAGGCCCCTGGGCCAGTGGCAGGGTGGAATTCAGCAGAGGCTTCTGTTTCCAAAGCAGGAGCCAACCGTTCTTTCAAGACTGGGTCTGCCCCAGGCCTCCATACCCTGCTGGTCATTACGCAGCCACTCTAGCAATCAGACACCTGGGGATCAGGTACCCAGGGCTGTTTTCTGTAAAGCCCTATTAAAATATTCATGAGCTCCATGAATTCTCCCCGTGCTGGGGGCTCTTTTCTTGTGGTCTCCGGTGCAGCTGGTGCTGGCTCTGTGCAGGTCTCTGGTTTTATTGACTGGGTTGGTCCTTGGCCTCATCCTTCCGTGGCTCCATTTTCCCGCCCGCCCATCCCCTGGCCACCGCTCTGAGGGCTGCTGTGGGTCCTGCTGTTATGGGTCTTGTGCCACGTGCACCATAGCTAGCTGAGCAGTTGAAGCCCCATGGATGGTGTTGGGCCCAGGGCTTGGCTCCACAGGACACTCAGGCCAGCCCTGGGGTCTGCTGGGGCTGCTGCCCAGGATTCCTGGCAGTGCCGACGCGGTCAGTGCCTGGGAACCTTTACTGCAAGACAGTGTGCAGATACAGCGCAGGTCTCCTGGGGAGACCAGACAGGCCTGAGGCGGCAGCTGGAGCTCCTCAGCAGGGACTGGGCCCTGAGTCACAGGCTCATGTGCTCGGCTCGGAGCAGGAGTCAAGAGGTTTCCGCCTCTGCTTAGTCCCTGACTCACTGAGGCCTCCCTGGACCTCGGTTTCTTCTTCTGTGACATAATGGACTGGGGTGGGTTTGGAGGATCAAGGACACCTCTGAAAATATGATCAGAAGACATGGACTCATTTCTAGGCACACACACATGAACATACATACAACACAAGCATGCATACACAATGCACACACATGAGCACACACATGAACACATACACACATGCACATACAATGCACACATGAGCACACATTCATGAGCAATAGACATGCACACAACAGACATGCACACAGTGCACACATGCATGCACATGAGCACACACAGATACATACATGAATGCACATACATGCATACATGTGCACACATGCAATGCACACACACATGTGTACACACAGGCACATTCACATACACTCAGGGAGTGTGTGGGCTGGGGCAAGCTCGTGCATAGATCCCAGGATCAAAACCTTGAGATCTTTTCCCAGCTGTGCTCACATCCCATGGGTGGCTCATGAAATTAATTCAGTGGGTCTCCACCAGCATCTTTAAAGAAGGAATAGAATAGAGTGGAGTGGAAGTATACGTTGGTTCACAACCTTTACTTCAGTGCTACACACACAGGTACACACATGCGATACACACTGGATCATGGTGGAAAATCTATTTCCTACTGTGGCCCTTGGTCATTGAGTCTGAAAACACAGAGCCAGGACATCCCCCGATGGGGTGGCCGGCTGGTCACCCTCACTCCTCGCCACCCTCAGACCTAAGCAGCGGCCTGTGGGGTGACTCTCGCCACAACTTGAGGTGGGAAACCCAACACATAGGAAAGTTACTTTCTTTTTGTTTGAGGCAGAGCCTTGCTCTGTCACCCAGGCTGGAGAGCAGTGGCGTGATTTCGGCTCACTGCAACCTCCACCTCCCGGGTTCAATCTATTCTCCTGTCTCAGCCCCCCGAGTAGCTGGGACTACAGGGGCCTGCCACCATGCCTAGCTAACCTTTTGTATTTTTAATAGAGATGGGGTTTCGCCATATTGGTCAGGCTGGTCTCGAACTCCTGACCTCAGGTGATCTGCTCGCCTCAGCCTCCCAAAGTGCTGGGATTACAGGTGTGAGGAACGTTACTTTCATTTCCTGATGTTTGAGGTGTGGTCTCTCCTGGTTCCTTTTTTATTTGATTTGATTTTCTAATTCATCTACTTGAGGGCTGAGAACGTCTCTTCTCTTCCTCTTCCTCTTCCCCCGCCCCCACCCCCCTTCTTAACTCCTCTTCTCTCTTTTCTGTGTGCAGAAACATTAGGCTGATGCTCTCCCAGCCCTCTTGGTAATTGTACCAGTTGGCAGCCTTGCTTCTGCGTCCCTGTGGGAAGCTTGGCTCGGCCGGGAGCTCTTTGGCGTGGCAGAGCTCCCTCCTGGCCCCCACCGGGTCTGGGAGGATCTTGCATTTTACAGAGTGCCCATGCCAACCTCCCTTGGCAAGCTCGTGGTGTTTCTCTGCATTTGCCAAGAAATGGAGCAAAACCCAACTCAGTTTGCTGGGCTCTTCGGGGATACAGGAAAGAAAAAATAATGGCTCCACACCCTTTCCCTGAACTTTCTGTACTCATTATTTTCTTCTGTTTGTCTATTTTTTGCTCTAAAATCACAGGGCTTTCGTTATTTGACGTCTTTCGTGTATAAATACATGTTGTCCCCAGACTACTGTTTTTTCAAACGCTTTTGTGATTTAAAACAATTTTATTTTTATTGTAAAATATATGCTACATACAGTAGAGTACATACAATACAGATATACATTTTAAAGAATGGTTAGCCTGCTGAGTGCAGTGGCTCACGCCCATAATCCCAGCACTTTGGGAGGCTGAGGCAGGAGGATCACTTGAACTCAAGAGTTCGAGACCAGCCTGGGCAACATGGCAAAACCCTGTCTCTACAAAAAATACAAAAATTAGTCAGGCATGGTGGTGCATGCCTGTGGTCCTAACTATTTGGAAGGCTGAGGTGGAAGGATTGCTTGAGCCCAGGAGGCAGAGGCTGTGAGCTGTGATCGTCCCACTGTATTCCAGCCTGGGCGACAAAGTGAGACCCTATCTATCTCAAAAAAAAAAAAAAGGGGGGTAACTTCTTCCCAGATTAATAAATAGAACCTTAACCAGAACCTTAGAAGTGGCCTGTGCACCCTCTGGGATCGCATCTCATTCGTTCATTCATTCATTCGTTCATGCATGCAGCAAGTCTTTATTGAGTCCCTGCTATGTGCTAGGCTTTGTGCTGAGCATTTGGGATATAGCCGCAGACGAAACAGATCAAAACCCCTGGCTGTGTGGCTCTGCATCTTACCCTGCAGGTAAGAGACATTTTGACTTTTTGTGATGTTCATTCCTTTGCTTTGTCTTAGGGTTTCCATGTGGGTGGGCATGCATCCCTAAACAACATCATGCTTCGTTTTGTGGTTTTGGAACTTGAGGTAAACAAGGTGATACTGCGTGGACCCGGATGGGATTGCTTCTCTCCCTTGGTCTTGTCTTGCATGTGAGATTCACCCGACAGCTGTGCGTGGCCATGGGCCATTTGTTTTCATGCGTCTATATAGTGTTCCATTGTTTATCGATTTATCCATTCTGTTGCTGGTGAACATCAGGGTTGCTTCTGATTTTTGGCTATTACAGAAAATGCTGCTGCAAGTGTTATTACACAAGTCTCTGTGGGTCCTGGGGTGGAATTGCTGTGTCATGGGGTGTACCTGTGCTCAGCTCTACCAGATCGTGGCAAATGGTTTTCCCACATGGAGCTCCGATTGCAGTCCGCCTGAGTTACTGTCTACTAATTTGCATTTCCCTGATTATTGATAAGGCTACGCATCTTTTCTTTTTTCTCTTTTGTAGAGTTGGAATCTTGCTATGTTGCCCAGGCTAGTCTTGATCTCCTTGCTTCAACTGATCCTCCTGGCTTGGTCTCCCAAAGTGCTGGGATTACAGGCATGAACCACCACACCTGATCATCTTTTCGTGAGTTAGTATCTTTTTGTATTTCTTCTTTTATGAAGTCTTTTGCCCGTGACTTTCAAATTTTGGCTTTTTTTTTAATTTGCAGGCATTTTTTATATCGATGGTTCTCTGCTGGGATGACTTTGCCTCCAAGCCCCTGCTGGCGGGGCTCTCCGACTGCAGCCCCTGTGAATACTCACATGCCCAGCAATTGTCCCTTAGGTGCGGATGCCATGTGAGCCCCAGCCCTTCCCTGTGGACATCCATGTCGTGCTGTTAACCCTGGTCATCCACAGTCTGAACCCTCCTCCTTGTCCCTTCCTGATACAGGAAGTGCACTGGGCTCTTAGCCACAACTGCAGAAGGTGGGGCTGGGGTTCATTGCTTGTTTCTGGGGTCACTGCCACTGTCAGTATCATCCCCCTACCCTGCAACAGCTCAGCCTGCTTGGGTCTAGGAGCTGTAGCGTTTTCTATCCCTTCCTCAAGACAGTGAGTGCCCACCTAGGCCACACTACCCAGGAGCCAGTGCTGCCGCCACCTCGACACACCGTGCCCACCTCCTGGAAAAGGGCTGGCAGCATCTTGGACTAAAGGTCACGTTGGCTTCCTGGGAATGCTGGCACACCTGTGGGCTGCCAAGGCCACTCCCAAGGGGCTGTGAGTTTTGACTGTGCTGGCACACACACCCCTCACGTGCACACAGTGGGTGCCCCAGAAAACACGACAGTGGCACTCCTGTCACTACCCAGACCCCAGGGCAGGGTGCACAAAGCCTTGATTTAGAGATGCCACCTGTAAAGCCACAGCCCCAATCCATTCCTGTCAATCCAAACCTATTGGAAATAAGACATGGGACTCAGCATTTAGCAGCATCCTCATCAGACCTTCTGGTAAATGGAAGGATTTTTCTTTAACACATGGGTTTTCTGATGTCATTTTGCTTACAGTGGCCTGATCAGGGCCACTGAAGGATGAGAGAGAGAATACATGGCAGGAACAACGATTTCAACTCCAAGGAGAGGTGTGATGTGTGAAGGGGACAGGGGCAGAAGGAACAGGGTGTCAGGTGGGAGGGAGGGGTGTGGCCAGCACGGGGAGAGGAAGGGGAGGACTGCCAGTGCCTGGAGGGAGGCGACCCATTTCCATTAGAGGGGACCTCCCCTACCTCCTGGGCTCGATCCCATAATTAGCAGCAAAGGCAGCTGGCCAGGGCACGGTGCGCTGTACGGGTGTGAAATGGCAGCAGTGCCTCGAGCATTTTTCTCCGCACCTTTAGTCATTAGCTATTTGTTTCCTCCCCACAACAATTAGTGCTAATGTGACATGTGCTCATTTTTGTACGGGATAAAACTGCCATCCAGTGCGATTTGGTACAAATGAGTCAAACAAGACAGGCTCACCCTGAGCCTCCTCTTTTCTTTCTCTTGCTGGAGACCTCTCTCACCAGACACTCAGGTGTACCAGTACAGGAGCTTTGGACCTAAGTGGACTCCAGCAGCTCCATTAACCCAGAGCTTGCACCAACCCAGAATTTCCACCAAGCCAGAGTTTCCACCAAGCCAGGGCTTCCACCAATCTAGAACTTGCAACAATCCAGAGCTTCCACCAACCCAGAGCTTCCGCCAGCCCAAAGCTTCCGCCAATCCAGAGCTTCCACCAACCCAGAGCTTCCGCCAACCCAAAGCTTCCGCCAATCCAGAGCTTCCACCAACCCAGAGCTTCCGCCAACCCAGAGCTTCCGCCAATCCAGAGCTTCCACCAACCCAGAGCTTCCGCCAATCCAGAGCTTGCATCAACCCAGAGCTTCCGCCAACCCAGAGCTTCCGCCAATCCAGAGCTTGCATCAACCCAGAGCTTCCGCCAACCCAGAGCTTCCGCCAATCCAGAGCTTGCATCAACCCAGAGCTTCCGCCAACCCAGAGCTTCCGCCAATCCAGAGCTTGCATCAACCCAGAGCTTCCGCCAACCCAGAGCTTCCGTCAATCCAGAGCTTCCACCAACCCAGAGCTTCCTCCAATCCAGAGCTTCCACCAACCCAGAGCTTCTGCCAATCCAGAGCTTCCACCAACCCAGCGCTTCTGCCAATCCAGAGCTTCCACCAATCCGATCTTCTGCCAGCCCAGAACTTCCGCCAACCCAGAGCTTCTGCCAACCCAGAGCTTCCACCAATCCGATCTTCTGCCAGCCCAGAACTTCCGCCAACCCAGAGCTTCTGCCAACCCAGAGCTTCCACCAATCCAGATCTTCTGCTAGCCCAGAGCTTCTGCCAACCCAGAGCTTCTGCCAACCCAGAGCTTCCGCCAGCCCCAAGCTTCTGCCAACCCAGAGCGTGCACAAACCCAGAGCTTCCACCAACCCAGGGCTTCTGCCAATCTAGAGCTTCTGCCAACCCAGAGCTTCTGCCCAGAGCTTCCGTCAAACCAGAGCTTCCACCAACCCAGAGCTTTTGCCAACCCAGAGCTTCTGCCCAGAGCTTCTGCCAGCCCAGAGCTTCCATCAATCCAGAGCTCGCACCAACCTATAGCTTCTGCCAACCTACAGCTTCCACCAACCCAGAGCTTCCATCAACCCAGAGCTTGCACCAACCCAGAGCTTCCGCCAACCCAAAGCTTCCACCAAGCTAGAGCTTCCACCAACCACGAGCTTCCACCAACCACGAGCTTCCACCAACCCACAGCTTGCACCTCAGTCTCCAGAAAGGGGGGAACTGCTCTGTGGGTGGCATTCGTTCCAGGTGCGACCCTGAGGGGATGGCCAGGCTGGGCTGTGCTTACTTTCCAGAGGGCAAGAGGAGACAAACCAGGGCCTGGGGCTATACACACATGCACGCGTGTGCGCGCACACACACACACAGGACACATCACACACACCCAGACACACACACACTCTGCAAACATCACACACACTGCACACATCACACACACAGACACACACAGACACAAATGCACTGCACACATTACACACCCAGAGACATACACACACACTGCACACATCACACACACTGCACGCATCACACGCACTGCACACATCACACAGATACCACACACACTGCACACACCTCATGACACACACACACACAATGCCTTCTCCATGGCCAGGGGACCTGGGGCCTATGCCTGTGCCCGTGCCCCTCTGTCTGGGGGCCTGCCTGTAGGATGGTGGCCTCCTGAGGCTGGGCTGCATGGCAGCGTGTGGGGCCAGGTGTCTGAGCTCCATCCTCCTGGCCGCCACCACCGCGCTGCTGGTGAGCTGGGGTGGCCAGAACTCAGCACCATGGCCCGGGCATTCAGCAGCAACTTGGATTCCTCATTGCTCTGGGGCTGGGCATCCCACAGCCGGGATGGGGGCTTGGACCTGGCAAGGCCCCTCCTGGTTCCCACAGGGTCCTCAGAGCAGGGGCTGGCTCTGCTGTCCCTTCCTCACCTTAGGAGGGCACCCACCCTGCGGGCTCAGGACCACTGCACAATTGGGTCTTACCCTAGCGCTTCTCCACAGCTCCCTCTCCAGACACAGCTCCCTGGGGAGGAAGGGCTGCCAGCAGAGTTCTGGTGACACAGCCACCTGCCCTGCAGCTGTGGCCTCTGGGCCCTGCTCTGCACCCCTCTGGCTGCTTCCTGGTGTGGATCCTGGGGCCTCTGGGCTTCCCCAGATGTCTCAGAATCGAATCAGCTTCCCTCCCTCCCAGTAGCAAACCTCAGAATGATTCAGCCCCAGGAACCTCCGGACGCTGCTGTTGCCTGGGCCCATCCATCCCCGCCAACAACCCTGCCAAGCCTGCTCCCTCCTTTCCCCTCCCATGAGAGGAGCCGTCCCCGCCTGGCCTTCCGGAAGCTTGTGGGCCTCTCGGATGGAGCATCCTGCCTCTCAGTGTTCTTTCCGATAAAGCCCCCTCGCCTATATGCTGATTTGTTTCATTTGACACCCATCAAAGGGCATCTGGGTCCCCTACCCAGGGCTGTCAAAGTTGACCCTTCTCTGGAACTGGCCGATTTGATCACCTGGGCCACCCGAAGGAGTGGGGGGACTGATGTGTGCCCCGTGCATTTAGCAAGGAGGAGGGGACGGGAACTGCTGTTTCCCAGAATGGTTCTGTGATGCTGGCCTGCCTGCTGCAGTGGGGAAAGAGGACGTTCTTGTGGACCTTGACCTCCACGCCGGCAGCCAGACCCCGGAGGCGAGAGTGACTCTGCTGCACCCTGGACGCACCTCCCCCCTCCTCATTTCTCAGGCCCCCTCCACCCTTTGTGCTGTGGGGAGGGAAATAACTAGAGACATCGTCACATTGCATGTGACGGGAAGGTGACATTCTGGTCTCAGAGCCTGAGGCTGATGGCCTGTGGGGAAATTTCAGGGGAGCACAGAGAGGAAGAAAGGAGAACGGAAACCCGTCCAGGGGCCCCAGCCGGCCCTTTGCAAACAGAGGCAGGGTCAGGCCAAACCGAGGGCCAGGTCGCAGATGAAGGCTGGAGTCTGAGGTCTGGGGCCTGGGATCAGCCTGTTTTAGCTGCTGCTCGGGTGCTTTCTGCGGAGGGGGCTCATCACACTCTCCACCCATGGGTGCATTCGCATGTGGGGCACTGCTCGTGGCTGAGACCAGGGTTTGGCTCCAGTGACTATTTGTAGGTGGCCTTTCCTCTGTGTCTGATCCCCAGCTCGTGGCTGCTGTGCCTTAGTGGTATTCCATTCCTTCCTCACAGCAGCAGCCCTCTGGTTTCAGCGGAGAGCAGGGGACATGTACCCCCAGGACGGGCTCCTGCTTGCTCCCGAGGGGTGCCTTGGCAGGGCGGACATTGGAAGCTGAATGCGGAGGAAGCATCCGGAAGCGGCGCTCTTGGCCTCAGCACTCCTGTCCTAGGGTGAGTCAGGATCTCTGCTGGGGAGGGCTCTGGGGAGACAGCTCTGGAATCCTCTCTGCTGGGTTCACGCAGGGCCAAGCCTGGGTTTGACCTTCATGCATGAAGGAAGGAAAGCGGGTGGAACAGCTGCGGACCTGGGGGCAGTGGCGACAACGGACTTGACTTTAACTGGAAGCTCAGGAATACTGTGGTCGTGCTGTCAAATCTCTGTTACCTCCGAAGGGGCAGCGGGGAGGTTCCCTTGTGTCAGGGCAGACAGGAGGTGTGCGGGGGAGGCCGGGGGAGGCGGGTGTCTGGACTGGGGTCTGAGCAGTGCTTCAGGGAGGAGGGGGCCTAGCAGGGCAGGAAATGGCCAGATGTTGTTCTGCAGCCCCTTGGATAGGGGTCCCGGGGACAGGAGAAGCCCTTGACAGTGTCAAATAGAAAACAGATCTGGACGTAAGTCACGGGGGAATGTATTAGAAAGGATATTGCAAGAAAGCGTGGGGCCCATTGCACCAGGGAGGGCACGCCCACCTTCAGAGCGGGGAGTGCCTGAGGGTTGGGGAAGAGTGAACAGAGGGAGAGAAAGTGAGCTGTGGGAGGTGGGAAAGGAAGGGGCGGGAAGGGGCCATGAGGAGAGAAGATCTGATCTGAGGCCCTCCTTTTCACAGAGGGGTTGGCTGTGGGACGAAGCCCCTTCCTAGCTCCTGGCTATCTCTTTAGGTGTCTTTTGAGTTTCAGTTGTCACTGTGAAATGTCTTGTTCGTTTGGTGTTTACTTGTTCATTTCCTTTTAAGCAAAGGAATTTTTCCCTCGCAGGATGCTCTACAAGTCACCAGCAGGCATGTGGATTCACTGTTGGAGTCAGGCATCCACTCCAGTGAACTGGAGGAGAAGGGCTAGGGTCGAGGAGTACAAAACATGGTAGCCAAAGGCCTGCCTACTTGGCAGCGTTTGTGGGCATCTTTCCCTAGGGAGGGCTATGGGCACAGGCAAATGTCTAACACAATTATCTTTTTCTTCTTCTTTCTTTTTTTTTTTTTTTTTTGAGACAGAGTCTTGCTTTGTCACCAAGGCTGGAGTGCAGTGGTGCTATCTTGGCTCACTGCAACCTCTGCCTCCTGGGTTGAAGCAATTCTCCCACCTCAGCCTCCTGAGTAGCAGGGATCACAGGTGTGTGCTACCATGCCCGGCTAATATTTGTATTTATGGTACAGATGGAGTTTTGCCATATTGCGCAGGCTGGTCTCGAACTCCTGGACTCAGGTGATCCTCCTGCTTCAGCTTCCCAAAGTGCTGGGATTACAGACGTGAGCCATGGTGCACGGCCTACAGCTGTCTTTAGTTCTAATCGAATGTTCCTGAAATTTGACTTTACAAAGATCTGCTAATTCAGAAGAAAGCGCTTTACTCCCAGAACTGTGAAGCCCTACAATGGACAGACCCAGGTTACTCTACTCAACTGTGGCTTTTCCAGGAGCCACATCCATGGGAAATCCCAACTTCATCCCACTTTAGGGAGAGCCACACATTTGTACATTCTGCATTTTACTTTTTGTATTTTTGAAAGAAGGAGCAAATACGGTCACATAAAGTAACAAAACAACGATTGTTAGAAGGGCTTTGCATGAATCCCTCATTGTTCTGCTCTGCAACCTGACTTGGCCTCTATTCCTGGATGGCCACACCCAGATTTGTTCCCTCTTCGTCAAGCCCAGGGGCTCTTGTATATCCCAGTCAGCCTCCCAGGATCCAGCACTGGCAGGCGCTTAGCACGTATCTGTCACAGGTGGTTTAATTATCTGTTTGGACCTTCTCAAGTTACAATTCTAAGGAGTCCCAAGAAGTAAAGTGATTTTAAAAACACAGAAAACAGTTTTCAGAATTTCTGCAGCCAGCCATGAAGGAGTAGCTAGGATGGAACTTATGCTGTCTGTTTCTGTTTTTGTTTTTTGCCAAAAGAACTAGAAAGCTGGACAAAGCAGACAAAACAGCTGGATTTGGACATCAGGACAAAAGGCTGTGCAGGGCTGGCATCCCTAAGAGATAGGAAAAAAATGAAGTGAGTTGTGCAATCAACTCTGTTTTCTGGCTGGAGGCAGTTTTCATACTGTCAGGCAGGGAGGGGGAATCCAAGCAGAACATGGCGATCTAGCTGAATTGAGAAGAGTGGGCTATGGGGAGGCAGAGGTGAGACAGGGTAGCAGAGAGGAGGAAGATACTCAAATAAAGAAACTCAAATACCTGCATAAGGTCCCTTTGAGCCTTCACTTAATACCAATCTGTACATGCGTAGGTGGAATTCCAGGAAGTGAATAAAGAACAGTGAGGTGTTAAGCTGAACAATTCCTAGAACTCACACCAGGCTGCAAGAAATTTGAACTCCATCTATTCAGTTGGAGACCTCATAGAGCACTTGGGGCAATCAATAGACAATACACGGCTCACGCCTGTAATCCCAGCACTTTGGGAGGCTGAGATGGGCGGATCACCCGATGTCAGGAGTTCGAGACCAGCGTGACCAACATGGAGAAACACCGTCTCTACTAAAGATACAAAAAATTAGCTGGGCGTAGTGGCGCATGCCTGTAATCCCAGCTGCTCGGGAGACTGAGGCAGGAGAATCACTTGAACCTGGGAAGCGGAGGTTGCAGTGAGGTGAGATCGCGCCACTGCACTCCAGCCTGGGCAACAAGAGTGAAACTCCGTCTCAGAAAAAAAAGAAAAAAAAAATAGAGAATACAAAGGATCAAGCTTTAGTAGTAGGAATAAATTAACTCTAGAGTATAGGCAACTCTAGATACCCCAAAAAAATGTAAAAGCAAGCCTCAAAAAGATCAACCTCATCTGCAAGTAACTTTATTACTTGCCAGAACAAATGTCAACACTCTTTATAAAGGAAAAAAAAATCTATACGTTTATCAATGTTATATTCAAAATGCCTGTCACCCAATAAAATATGGTGAGATGTGTGAAGTAGAGGTTGTGATCCATAACTAGGAGAAAATATCAGTCCATAAAATCAGGCCCACGAATGACGGGAATGATAGAATTAGTAGGTAAAAGAATTTTAAATGGCTATTATAAATATTATAAATATGCTCAAGCATGTAACAGAAAACCTGAATGCAAACGGAAGAGAAAAGGAAGGTATTGAAAAACCAATGGGATGTCTAGAAATGAAAAATAATTTTGCAACTGAAAAGTTCACTAGAGGGGATCAACAGCAGATTAAACACTGCAGAAAAAAAGATCAGTAAGCTTGAAGACAGGGCAATAAAACCTGTCAAAACAGAAGTATATAGAGGAAAAAAGACTGGAAAAAATGAACAGAGCCTCAGGAATGTTGTCTAACATGCTTGTAATTGGAATTCAAGAACAAAAGAAGGGTGAGAGAGAGTAGCGAGAAAATGCATTAGGAAAAGTAATGGCCCCCAAAGTTGTCAAATTTGATAAAAAGTGTAAACCCACAGGTCCAAGAAGTAAAACAAATCTCAAACAGCGTAAACACTAATACAAGTATATCAAGGTATATCATAATCAAGTTGCTGAAAACCTATGATAAAAAGAAAATTTTAAGAGTGTCTAGAGGAGGAGAATCCTTACATTTTAGGGGAACAACAATAAGATGACTGCAAACTTCTCTTTAGAAAAACGCAAGCTGGAAGGCAGTGGAATGACATCTTTAAAATACTCAGAGAAAAAGAATCTATTAACCAAAAATTTTATATTTAGCAAACATATCTTTCCAAAATGAAGGTGAAATACTTTTTCAGACACACCCAAAAAATTAATATTTTTACTAGTGTGCCTATTCATCAATAAATATAAAAAGAACTTCTTTTAAGGATAAAATGGAATCCTGAAAAACCCAATCTGAAATAAGCCAGGAAAGGAAAAATGAAAGAACAAAGAAGATGAATCAAATAGAAAACAAATATCAAGTTGGTAGACTTGAACCCAACTATGTTAATAATTATATCAAATGTAAAAGGTTTAAACATTCTAATTAAAATGCAGAAACTGTCAGGCTAGATTTAAAAAGCAAGACCCAATTATATGCTAACTACAGGAAATTAGCTTTAAATACAAAGACAGAGAAATAAAAGTGGAAGGAGGAAAATGATACACCATGCAAACAGTAATCACAAGAGAGCTGGAGTGGCTAACACAGTAGACTGTAGGAAAGGAATAATATTACCAGAGATAAAGAGGGACATTTCATGATGATGAAAAGGCAAATTAATTCACCAAGAAGAAATAACAACCCTCAATTTGTATATTCCCAATAATAAACCTTCAAAATACACAAAGAAAATAATAATAGAACTGAAAAGAGAAATAGAAATCTATACTTAGAGATTTCAAAACTTCTCTCTCAATTATTAATAGTGGACAGAAAATTCATAAGAATATGGAAGACTTGAACATGCTATCAACCAACTTGATCTAATTGACATTTGTGTAGAATTCCAACTAACAAAAGCAAAATACGTATTGTTTGCAGGTGCGTATAGAATTTACCAAAGTAGATAATATTTTGACTATCAAACAATTCTCAAAGTTAAAAAGATTTAAATCAGGCAGAATATATTCTCTGACCACAGGGAATTAAACTTCCACAGTATTTCAGAAGCTAAGAGCTATACCATTTACCTGTCTATCTACTTTAAGGAACAGTGATAATTAATGTTCATAAAAATGAATTGAGGTGCTGAAAAATCCTTATAAGGCATAAGACATGCCTTATATGTATGTCTTCAGAAAATTAAATGTAAAATAGGTATAATGTTAATATTTTATGAAATTTGCAAAGGTACTCAAAATTGAGAGAGTAGTTCAGAGAAACCCATCCATATACCCACCACTCAAATTTCACAATTATCAAGAATATAGGATATTTGCTTCACCAATTCAGTTGTTTTTTTTCTCTATGCGGAAAGATTTTGAAGCAGACCCCCAATATTATACAATTTTACTGCTACATATTATAGTTTGCCTCTGTAAAAACTGGATATTTTCTCAAGTGATCACAATTCCACGGTCACACTTACTGTAAGTCATAGTAATTTTTTGTGATCATAAGATCTTGGAGCTGTTGCAGTAGGGGGGAAACCTCAGTGCAGAACTAAGCTCAGCTCTAAATACAGCAAAGACAGCTGGGAATTCATAGCCAAAGAGCAAAGCAAAGGGATCAGTGGATGAAAAAGTACTAACAGGAACTTAATTCCATGTTTTATTAGTTTGCTAGGGCCACCAAAATAAAATCCACAGGCTGGATGGACATTAAATAACAAATTTATTTTCTCACAGTTTTGGAGGCTGAAAGTCCAAGATCAAGGTGTCATCAGGTTTGGTTTCTTCTGAGCCCTCTCTCCTTAACTGTCTTCTCCCTATGTCCTCACATGATCTTCCCTTTGTGTGTGCACATGTCTGTGTCTCCTAATTTCCTCTTCTTATAAAGACACCAATCATATTGGATTAGGTCTCATTCATATCACATTATACTTTAATAAATTATTTTATTTTTTAGTTTTTTATTTATTGATTTTTGAAACAAGGTCTTACTCTGCTGCCCAGGCTAGAGTGCAGTGGTGTGATTACAGCTCACCAGGCTCCCTGGGGTCAGGTGATTCTCCCACCTCAGGGACTACAGGCACATGCCACCATGCCTGGCTAATTTTTGTATTTTTTTGTAGAGATGGAGTTTTGCCATGTTACCCAGACTGGTCTCTGTCTTCTGGGCTCAAGCAATCCACCCACCTCAGCCTCCCAATGTGCTGAGGTTACAGTTGTGAGCCACTATGCCCAGCCCTTAATAAATAATTTAAAGAATGTATCTTTAGATATAGTCACATTCTGAGGTACTACAGGTTAGGAATTTAACATGTAAATTTTGGGGAGACACAATTCAGCCATAACAGACATCAAGGGTAGGAAGGTTCTTGCTAAAGGCAGGGCAATGACCTAGATATCAAAGGTTGGGGATGAGGGATTTGACCAGATACCAAAGATGGAGGGATTCTCACTAAGCTGACCTAACTCATTTCTTGCTAAAACTGGGCTCATCAGCCCAAGGGTGTGGAGGGCTAAGGTTGAGGCCTAGTTGAGAAGGGGGCTCAAAGGAGACTAAAGTTTGGTCAAGGAGGGTGTCTTTGTCAAAGGAGACCTCCCCATTTTCAACCAAATCCCCTGTTTCAACTTTCAACTCTCTCCTTCACCCCACCTTCCATAATACCTGATATATCCAATCCTGAGCCATTCTGGGATTCTGAAGTATATCCCAAAGTAGAAACTGAGTGTCTGTGAAAGGCAAACACATCTTGTCTTTGTTTTTTTGAAATGACTTTTGTTCCTCCTTGCTGAAGAACAGTTTTTAGCTGGGTATAAAAATTCCAGGTTGGTAGTAATTTTTCTTCAGCATGTTGTTACATCACTTTCAAGTCTTTTGGAAAGACTTGGAATATTGTTCTTAATGAGTCCATTGGCAGGTTTTTTCTCCTTTTTAGGAAATCTGTCTTTCTCCTAGTAGCTTTTAATAATTTTGTTTTTTTATTATCATGGATGTTTGTTTTTATTTATCCTGTTTGGCATTTGATGTGCCCTGAGTACTCATGTCTTCAATTCTGAAAAATTCTTAGCCATAACCTCTTCTTACAGTGCCACACTGATATTTCCTGTATTTTCTAAAATTGAAATTCCTAATAAGCTAATGTTAAATCTTCTCTATCTGGCTTTATCTTTTAACTTTTCTTTCATATTTTCCTTCTCTTGACATCTGTATATTATTGTCTCCATCAGTTTCTTGCTAAAAACTTCCAGTTTACCAGTTCCCTCTTCTTTATGTAGTATTTATCCCACCCATTGAGATTTAAAAATAATTTCATGACCATATTTTTCATTTCTAACATTTTAAAATTGGTTCTTTCCTATATTCTTCTGTCCTTCAAGATTTTTTTTTATTATTTTAATTTTTTTTGAGACGCAGCCTCACTCTGTTGCTTAGGTTGGAAGTTGGAGTACAGTGGTGCAATCATAGCTCACTGCAGCTTTGAACTCTTGTGCTCAAACATTCCTGCTGCTTCAGTCTCCTAATTAGCTGGGACTGCAGGCACATGCCACCATGCCCAGCTAATTTTCAAATTTTTTTTTTTTTTGAGACGGAGTCTCGCTCTTTCACCCAGGCTGGACTTCAGTGGCGCTATCTCGGCTCACTGCAAGCTCTGCCTCCCGGGTTCACACCATTCTCCTTCCTCAGCCTGCCAAGTAGCTGGGACTACAGGCGCCAACCACTGCGCCTGGCTAATTTTTTGTATTTTAAGTAGAGACATGGTTTCACCATGTTAGCCAGGATGGTCTCGATCTCCTGACCTCGTGATCCGCCCACCTTGGCCTCCCAAAGTGCTGGGATTACAGGCATGAGCCACCGCGCCTGGCCAATTTTCAAATTTTTTAATAGAGACAGGATCTTGCTATGTTTCCCAGACTGATCTTGAACTCCTGGGCTGAAGTGATCCTCCTGCCTTGGCCTCCCAAAGTGCTGGGATTACAGGTGTGAGCCACTGCACCTGGCCTCTATTCTTCTATTCTTTACTGATATCCTTTTTGGCTTGTTTGCAACTCTCTGAGGATTTTAAACATATATAAGGTTGTGACTCTTTTGGTTGGTTTATTATTTTAATTTCTCCCATTTGTTATGTTTATCGGCCGGGTTTCCTGACGTTGGTTTTTCTCATGTGTTCTGAAAGTTTAGTTTGTAAATTCACCTTAATTAGGTGTTTCCTTTTTTATTTTGCTTTTGCCTCTTCCCCGCCGCTTGCCCCTCTGTGTGTGAGTTTTAGCAACCACCAGTAGGTTCACAACTTAGAGCCAAGTCCTACCTCAGCAGACTGGGGTTTCCTCCCCAGGGGACCTGAAGCTCTGTGGCTGACCTGATCAGGTGCTGGTTGCATGGCTATCTCTGTCCCCTGAAGGTAACAGCTTCTTTTAGGCCCCCAGTTACAGGCAGAGAAGGCTAACACAGCCCAGTCCTAGCCACTGCCAGCTCCCTGGCCCATGCAGCAAGCTTGGCCTCAGCCTGAATGTAGAGGCAGAGCCATCAGTGCCCATTGACCAGGCCAGCAGAGAGAGTATCTCCTGCTACTTCTGCCTTCTGAAGTCCTGAGTCTATGGCTTCAACTTCAGATTCCTGTTGAGAGTTTCTGTTCTTTTTCAGGCTCCATTAACTTGCTTTTGAGCTCAGCTCTGCCTTGTTAAACATAAAAAGATTCACCGTCGATAGGAGTTCGCGTGGGGTGGCTCCAGCATGAACTTGGCCAGCAGTTCTGCTGTGTTGTCTCTCATGCTCTGAGTGGGGCTCCTGGCTCATATTCTCACAGCAGGCCTCTCCCCTCAACCCCTAACAGTGCAGCTTTCACGTAGGGCCCCACCGCCTCTTGTCTAAATGAGCATCACCCTCTTCTGCCTGCCTGCAGCTGGGTGCCTGGCCAGCCTATGCTTTGCATTGTGAGGAGGTGAAGCCCTTGTTCAAGAGCATGTGAAGGCTCTCAGTGGACCTCAGGATAAAACCCTGACTCCTCCGCGAGGCTCAGTTTCTCCTTGTTCAGGCCCTCCCAGCTCCAGGGCTTTCCCAGTCCTGGGCTTTTCCTTCTGTGGCTTCCCAACTCCGTGTCTGGGATTAGGTGGCCTGGGTATTCCTACTGCAAATTTCCCATGCTGAGCCACACTGTAGGATCTCCTGTCCTCCACTGGAAATGCCCTGGGGTTGCATCTCATGCTCCTGTAAATGTGGCCAGGAAGGAGACCCAGGGTTCTCCAGGGCTCCAGGGTTCTGGGGTCTCTGGGGCTTGGCACGTGTTTATATCATTAGCGTTAGAAGGCTTGGTCTCTCAGACAGCCCCGCCTTCACGGTTCTAGCTCCTCAGTCCCACCACGAAGTGAGTCACCCTTAGGCAGGGGTGGGACGGGAATGGTCATGAATGAGGGACCCTCTGCACCTGTGACTCAACCAAGCGGGGAAACAGCTTCTGTCTGAAAGGGGGAAAAGATCTGAAGAGCTAACGTATTGACAGAAGAGCCATCTCAGTGAGAGGCAGAGGCTGAAAATGAAAGTCAATATCCACCCAGAGAAAATCAAACGCCACGCAGCCTCCAGCGACTTCCCCGTCAATGCAAACCCCTTTGCTGTTCATATTTCAGTAAAGGGCACTCACTTCTTGGGACCCTGATTCATGGATCTATTTGGGCACAGTGCCTGCCCCTTTGTTCATAAGATCCATGTGCAATTAGAAGGAAGAAAATTCATTATTCATTCAGCATGGTCCTGGTATCCCTGAATCATAAGGAAAACAATTATCACTACAAAATAGGTATATGACACTACAGGGTAATGTCGGTTGTACTCAAGACACCTTACAGTGGGGAAAATCTTTCCTTGCTTATATGAAATCGAATCAGCCGTGATGTGTGGAAGACGTTTGATCAGGACCTGCCAGTGGGTGACGAGGGCGGCATAAGGAGGACTGTGGTGGGCACCCCCTCACCCACCCCTTCTCAGTGTCTCCCCCCACAGAGCAAGTGCAGGGCTGCCCAGGGCTGGGGGCACTATAGAGTCTGAAGTGGCTTTTATAAATGAGTGATTTGATTGAAGAGCAATTTTAAAATTTACCTAAGTATTTTGGTAGAAGAATCTCTATTTAGAGAGGGAGATGACAGTGGCCTTCCCAGGCTTTGAGAGGTGAGTTGAATTTTCTGTCTCAATAAAGAGAAAGCTTTTCTCTTGGGTTCATATATATAAATAGCCAGTTGTCTAAAACACTTATAAAAACCCAATCTTACAAAATGTAAAAAATAAAAAAAAGCCAATTGTCTTTGGGTTTTCTAAATTTTCCTGCAAGTTCTATATGTGGGGCGGTGGCCCCTAATTTTAGTTAAATTTGCTTTGCTTTTCTCAGACGACCTCCCTTATACTGGAACTTGCAGACTTTTCTGTCGGCCTCTGATCTGACCTCCAAAGGAAGTGGCTGAAGGGGATGGTGGAGGAGGCCAGGACTTCAGGGACCCACAGCCATCACCTCTCTCTCCTGCCCCCTACACACCAGCTCTCCAGAGAGGAAAACAGCAGGTAGAATTGTTCCCACTGAGTGGTCAATGCCAGAGGCCACATCAACATGCTATCTATGAGAACTTTCCAGATCTTAGTCAAAAGAAATCAAAGTTCTAATGCTGGAGTTCCAGGCTCCAGCTGGGCTGCTGGTGGGGAGGAACCCTGTTATTGGGGACAGAACCCATTCGTGCCCTCCTGGGCTACCCCTGGAATCCAACCATGCATAGGCTTCTGCATCCACCATCCGGTTCTGGGCAATGTAAATTTCACATGTGCGTGATCCAGGTGGGCTCCCCGTGTGTTAGCCTGTTTTCACACTGCTATAAAGAACTGCCTGAGGCCAGGTGCAGTGGCTCACACCTGTAATCCCAGCACTTTGGGAGGCCAAGGAGGGCGGATCACGAGGTCAAGAGATCGAGACCATCCTGGCCAACATGGTGAAACCCCATCTCTACTGAAAATATAAACATTAGCTGGGCGTGGTGGCAGTTGCCTGTAATCCCAGCTATTCAAGAGGCTGAGGCAGGAGAATGGCGTGAATCCGGGAGGCAGAGGTTGCAGTGAGCCAAGATCCCGGCACTGCACTCCAGCCTGGGCGACAGAGCGAGACTCTGTCTCAAACAAACAAAGAAGCAAACAAACAAACAGAACTGCCCGAGGCTGGGTAATTTATAAAGAGAAGAGGTTTAATTGACTTCCAGTTCCACATGGCTGGGGAGGCCTCAGGAAACTTTCAATCATGGCGGAAGGCAAAGGGGGAGCAAGTAACGTCTTACATGGCAGCGGAAGAGAGAGAGAGCGAGGGGGGAACTGCCAATCACTTTTAAACCGTCAGATCTTGTGAGAACTCCCTCACTGTCCTGAGAACAGCATGGGGAAACCGCTCCCATGATCCAATCCCCTTCCACCAGGTCCCTCCTCCGATAAACAGGGATTACAGCTTGAGATCAGATTTGGGTGGGGACACAAAGCCAAACCATATCATCCAGCCTGCAGGAAGGGCCACTGGGTGGACAACAGAGGCAATGACCACACGTGCCCCTCTGTGGTGTTTGAGGGGACTCCCCCAAGGCAGACTGGGTCAGCTCAAGTGGATTGTGGGTGGACACTCAGGTGACCAGTTTAGGCGACCGAGCTAAGGGCCTTTACACCTCCTCCTTCTTGAGCCTTGGACTTTGGTGCCCGCCTTCCATGGGGCAGACAAAGGGTGGTGCCCTGCTGGGACCGGAGCCCTGCCTGGAAGCCAGAGTAAATGGCACGTCCATTTTGGACTGGTGGCTGCTCTTGCAGGTGCTGGAGCTCTTTGTCCTACTGGCGCGGCTCTCCAGCGCCTCTGTCACTCTCGCCAACAGGTTTGTCACGGTGCAGGTGTTTTCTTTTCCTCTCCTTCAAGCTGACCTAGTGGAGCTCGCTGGGGGAGGTCAAGTGTCTTTCGTCCCCATTGCATCACAGGACAGTCTTTATTATTAGCCAAGGGAGGGGGTAGGTGGTGGAGAAGCTGATCAAGCCTTTGGAGGGTCTGCAGCTGAATCAGCACTCAGACCCCCGTGGTGTGAAATCGGGATGGGGGGACGAGTGGACGCAGCCACTGGGAGCATTGATGGAGGTGAAGAGAGGGGAGCGAAGCAGCTGAGCAGTTCCAAAGGCGTGTTGTGTTTCTCTTTTCTGCCTCTTAGGCCAGTTAGTGGGACATGGCCAGTCCCTTCTTCCCTCACCTTTCAGCGGGAAGGTGCCACCTGCCCAGTGAGCCGTCAGGATGACCCAGGGCAGGCACTGCAGCCTCTGGCCAAGCACGTGCCCAGGCAGCACTGGTAATCATATGTTTATTGTTCTTTTCTGCAGTAGCAGTCACCCCCTTCTCTCTCTCTCTCTCTCTCTCTCTTTTTTTTTTTTGGTGACAGAGTCTCGCTCTGTTGCCAGGCTGGAGTGCAGTGGCGCAATCTCGGCTCACTGAAACCTCCACCTCCCAGGTTTGAGCAATTCTCCTGCCTCAGCCTGCTGAGTAGCTGGGACTACAGGTGTGCACCACCACACTCAGCTAATTTTTTGTATTTTTAGTAGAGACAGGGTTTCACCATGATGGCCAGGATGGTCTTGATCTCCTGACCTCGTGATCCACCTGCCTCAGCCTTCCAAAGTGCTGGGATTACAGGCATGAGCCACTGCTCTCAGCCACCCCTTCTCTTAAACGGCTCCTCTCTGACCCATGCTCCCACGTGGATCCATGAACAAGAAGGGCTGGGTCTGTGGCTGGGATTTGGGGTCCTTCCAGAAGCTGCTTTTCCACTCTTTTGGCCAAATGTTCCCCTTCCCCTGTTGCCAAAACTGATTTTATGGTCTAATTAGATGAGGGAGACATCTCTCTGGAGCCCTAGGATTGAAGCTTCAAAGCTATTTTCAAGGCTGACGTTGGAAGATCCTGGAAACACTGGCCCTGTTCTGGGCGTCATTCATTTCCCGGAGACATGACCAGCAAATCTGTTCAGATGAGACAAGTCCATGTGGCTTGAGGGCAGTGGGAGTGGATGCTGGTGAGACTGTCCTGATGGTGTCTGTCCAGGGAAAAGCAGGAGGACTCCTGTTGCTGAGTGCATCCAGCTCGAAGCTCGGGGTTCCCCCTGCCTGGGAGGAACAGGGGGTCCCAGCTCAGCAGTGGAAAGAAGCTCGGGGTTCCCTCTGCCTGGGAGGAACAGGGGGTCCCAGCTCAGCAGTGGAAAGAAGCTCGGGGTTCCCTCTGCCTGGGAGGACCAGGGGGTCCCAGCTCAGCAGTGGAAAGAAGCTCAGGGTTCCCTCTGCCTGGGAGGACCAGGGGGTCCCAGTTCAGCTGTGGAAAGGAAAACTGGCCCCGCCGGATGGAGGATGTGTGTGGGGGGCTGCCTGGGGTCAGAGAAGGGGCTGGGGTGGTGGTCAATTGAGTGACCTGGATCGGGGATGTAGAGTGGGTGGGAAAGGTGGGGAGGAGAGGTCTGGTTCATGACATTTAAGAATCTTTGAGAGTCTTGTCCCAAGAATGTTTCACCTGCCAGATGGGTGAAAACCTCTTCTGAGAAACAGGTGTCTTGTTTTCTCAACCAGAGAGTCAATAATTATCATCTTGCCATAAGCATCTGGGTCTCAAACTTTCTGCTCTTCTATCCTTGACATCCAACGATGAGCAAGATTCCCATTGAAGCTGAGCTGCTCCTTCAGGACCTGGGGGTCACCCCTTGGAGAACTGTCACTCATGCCCACGGCTTTGGATGTTGACCAGTCTGGTGTCATGAAGTCAGACCTGAGTGTCACGCAGAGACAGGCAGTGAGAAGTAAGGGTAGGCCCTGCTGTGACTGCAACTTAGGAGTAAATGCGTCACCTGGACCGACGGCAGGAAGTGCCGACAGTGGGAGGCCCACAGGTAAGGTCTCAGATGACCCGGGGCCATCCTGGCCCTGCTGTTTGCTATGTGGACTCAGCTTCACGCGGCCTCCCCATCTACGGCTCAATTTCCCCTCCAGGAGACAGGCATCCCAGCCTGCCTGGTGACTCTGGGCAGGGAAAGCAGCAGAGCTACCTGCCCCCGGCTCTGGGGCGGGTGGGACGTGTGAATCTCTGGGGTGTTTTGAAATGACTTTTTGTGTTGTTGGTGATCTTCTGTTAACTTGGGGGACAGAGTTGACGTTTTCTGCCCCAGACCTGGGACGAAGCTCTTGGGCACGGACACAGTGTTCCTCAGTGGCTCTTTGATCGCAGCCCTGCGCCCCACTGTGTAGCGTTGAGAGGCCACTTCCACCAGCCTCTGTCCAGCTCCACTTGTGACCAGGTGCAAGAGGTTCCCGAGCCAGCATCCTGAACGACATTTTGTCCCATGTTTAGAGTCGAATCCTGTGATGTCTTTGGGTAAACATTACTGGGCCCATTTCAAGGATTGTGAAACCGACGGGAAAGGAGAGACCTCTGCGTCCAGGTGGTGGAGAACAAGGACAAGGGCCCAGGTCTCCAAACTCCGGTCCGGGGCCCTTCCCAACCCAACACGCTGGCGAGGGGCAGGACCACGGACCACAGGCTTATTTTATTTTATTTTTTTCTTTCTCTGGAACACTCTGAATCTGATATTTAAAAATTGATCATGATTCATAGCCAGAGATGGGGGCTGTCTCCTAGCTTCCCCAGCGTTTCTGAAGAAATCCATTAAGACTGTCCACAGGGACAACGGCAGGGTCTGTTAGCATCCCCCACCACGTCCCCTTGGACCTTCCCTCTGTGCCAGGCCACTGTGGCCAGCCTCCAGGTCATTTTGTCCCAGCATCTGGAAAGTGCTCAGCGTCTGTGGCTGCCCTCCGGCCGGTGGGGTAGCTGCAGTGTGGGACAGTGTTGCCTGGCAGGGATTGGCCCCGTACCTGTGGTGGCAGCCTGCTTGGCTACACAGGGCTGCTGGGGGCCCCACTTCCCTGTCTCAGTTCTCAATTCCCTGCCAGGGGGCCTGGAGTCACACCCCGTGTCTGGGAGTGTCCTCACCTGCTTGTCCTGGGCTGCTGCTGCGTCCCATGGAGCAGTGGCACAACACACGCCTTTGTAAGAAGATGGCAAAGGCCTGATCGTCCCTCTCAGCAGTGTGGCTGGTGTCAGGGCCGTGGGCATGGGACCCAGCTGTGGCTCAGGTCTGGCCTCACGTGCTCCTGCCCCTGGGCCAGCACCCGGCTGTCTGGGCTGCGGTTCTGAATCTGTCAGTGGGATAAGGATGTGCACCTCATCCGGGAAGTGTTTGCGCCTCCTGTGGAGCACGCACTGACCTAGAACTTCTCCGTTGGGGTTGCTTTTCGTCCTGTTATCAGGCCAGTGACTCAGTCCTGCTCCATCTTCCAGAGGAGGAGACAGAAGCGCTACGAGGTTGAGTCACTCGTCCAAGTTGACACAGTGGCCTGTCTGAGTCCAGAGCCTGCGCCGTGGCCCCACGCAGCCTGCCTGCCTCCCGGTGCCGTGAGTTTGCCTGGGTAAAGCTGGCTGCATACGAGCCTCTGTCGTCACGGGCTCCTACTTTAAGGTGCCGTCCTGTGCGGCTGCCAAAGGGAACAATGTTGTCAGAACCTCTTCCCCCTGGGGAGTCCGGAGCTGCTTGGTGCTGGGGGGCTAGCCAGTGACCTTGCTCCCTGATCTTGGCACACACAAGGCAAATCTGAGTCACCCACCCATTCCCCAAGGTGTCAGCCCCAGGACAAATGGAAAGCCAGTGGTGACCTGAGGAACAGGAGCAAGGCAGGCTGGACCAGGTCAGGGCATGCAGAGAGCTGGCCCAGGATAGGAGGGGCCCTCCCCAGGTGTCACAGGAGGGGTGCTGTGGGGAGACAGGAGGCTTTACTATGTGGACAACTGGTGCTAATTCGTTGTTCACTGTTTTTGATATACGTTGCTTGGAATCAAGCCTTGGCAAAGACCTCTGAGTTCTGGCCCTGCCCCTGGCCATTTCTGGGAGAGGGAACTCTTCCCTCTCTGAGCCTGCCCCATGCCAGCCTGTTCCCCGAGCCAAGAGAGCTGTGGGTTGGCACACACCGAGGGTGGGCCTGGGCTAGTCTGCTTTCTGTGGCCATGGAACTGGAGGGCCCAGGCATTCACCCATCTCCAGGCTGTTCTGACCTTGGAGAGTGAGCAGAGATGCTGTGCTTGGGGTGTGGGCCTCCCCGGAAATGTACGTGTTGGTGACCTGTGCAATAGGACAGCGTGGTAACTAAACAGAAATGCATTTTTCATGGTGAAATTGTGGCCCACTGCCCAGTGGGATTCCCGTGTTCACTCCGGGAGGCAGGGTTTGGCTTTGCCTGCAGTGCCCAGGGCCCAGTCTCATGTCCTGTGACTGCCTGTCTCCCCCCGGCCGCTACCCAGTGAGAGCTCACACCTCATCCAGCTCCAGGAGCACAGAGTGTGGCAGCTGGGCGGAGTAGAGGAGTAGAGATGTGGCAGGTGTGGCTCCCTGTGACCTTGGATAAGTCACATGTGGCCTCCAAGCCTTCTTGCCTTGGGCTTACAATGGGATGTTCCTGCCACCAGGTGGAGCGGAGCTCCCGAGAGCCGGCACAGCATTTCTGCCCAGCTCTTTAGCATACAACCCCACCCGCCACTGTGCAGCGTTCAGAGGTCACTGCCGCTGGCCTCTGTCCAGCTCACTTGTGACCTTCCCTGGGATGTGCGAGAGGAGGTCATGAGCAGGGTGGCGGCCGTGCGTCACCTGCCAGGAGTTCCCGGTGGGTGCTGGAGCCTGCGGAGCAGCCCTGGGCAGCAGGCAGTTTGCATGGCTTTTTGTGTTTTTTGTTCATTTGTTTTTGATAGGGAAAAAGAAAGGAAGGAAGAAAGAGAGGGAGGGAAGGAGAGAGGCAAGAGAGAGAGAGGAGAGGAAGAAGGGAGGAGTCGGGGGAGAGAAAGGCATTTCAGAGGGGAGAGAAGTCCCTGCAGGCAAGCCAAGTCCCCTAAGTGCTGTGGGAGGGGCACTCCTTAGCCGACTGGCTGCCAGGTCTCCCGGGCAGGGCTCCCCTCAGCCACCCTCCTCCCACCTTGGTGTCAGGGGCAGCCTGCCAATGTCAGCTGGCCTTGGGGAGCTGGGGAGGGGCTGGTGCTGCCCTGGGCTGCTGGCGGAGCCCTCGTCCAGAGAGGATGTGCTGGTCTACCCGGGGGGCAGCCAAGTCCACAGCACAGCTCTGCAATGTGGCCTGTGTTACCCAAGGCTAGAGTAGCCTCCTCACCTTGGTTCTGCTGCTCATCCTTGCCCTGATCTGGCTTGGGACAGTCACTGCAGGGAGCTGAGGGAAGCCCCTCTCTCACCTGAAGCTTCAGGCCCTGGAGTTAAGCCCCTCTCACCACAGACACACTCACCCCGTGCTGTTAGGCTTCCGGAAGTAAGAAGGGCTGTGTGCAGGGACCACACCTGGGCTTCAATCCTGACTCCTCCCAACCTCTAGTTGTGTGGTCTTCAGAAAATTACTCCCTCATCCCCAGCTTCTGATGGGACCTGCAATGACCAAACTGCAGAGTTGTTCAGAGGATTGAAGCAACTAATAAGAGGGACAGTGTCCAGCAGGGTGGCTGGCAGAGAGGTGCTGGCAAATGTTAGTTTCTGCTTTTCAGCTGTTGAGATCTCCGACAGTGATGCCATAATAAGTCTCTCAAAAACCCCTGGAAGACTGTATCAAGGGGTTGTTGTTGGTGGCACTGGTGTGATAATGGATCTGATATTCATTGTGATAGCAGTGGTCATGAAAACAGTAGTTTTTGTGGTGGTGATGGTGGTGGCGGTGATGGTGATGATAGTGAGGGTGGTAATGGTGAGGGTGGTGATGGCGGTGGTGGTGGTGATGGTGGTGGTGGTAGTGATGGTAGTGATAGTTGTGATGGTGAGGGTGGTGATAGTAACGGTGGTTGCAGTGATGGTGGTGGTGGTGGGGACAGTGGTGGTGACAGTGGTGGTGGTGAGGATGGTGATGGTAGTGGTGATGGTGGTGGTGGGAGTGAAGGTAGTGGTGGTGGTGATGGTGGTGGTGGTGGTGGGAGTGAAGGTAGTGGTGGTGGTGATGGTGATGGTGGTGGTGAGAGTGAAGGTAGTGGTGGTGGTGGTGATGGTGATGGTGAGGATGGTGAAGGTAGTGGTGATGGTGATGGTGGTGGTGTTTGTGGTGATGGTGAGGATGGTGACGGTGGTGGTAGTGATGGTAGAGGTGATAGTGGTGATGGTGATGGTGGTGGTGGCAGTTGTGGGGACAGTGGTAGTGGCAGTGGTGATGATGAGGATGGTGATGGTGGTGGCAGTGGTGATGCTGAGGATAGTGATGGTGATAGTGGTGATGGTGCTGGTGTTTGTGGTGATGTTGAGGATAGTGATGGTGATGGTGGTGATGGTGGTGATACTGGTTGTAGTGATGGTAGTGATGGTGGTGATCGTGAGGGTGATGGTGGTGGTGATGGTGGTGGTGATGGTAATGGTAGTGGTTGTAGTGATGGTAGTGATGGTGGTGATCGTGAGGGTGATGCTGGTGGTGATGGGAACAGTGACAGTTGTATTGGTGGTAGTATTGGTGATGGGGTGGGAATGGTGAGAAGCCAAACTGAGATGGATCGAGGGAGCTGGAGCCAATGCATTCAGCACTCACTGCTGAACTGAATGGTGACCCTGTGGGTGAAACCAGTCCCTAGGTGAACCTCTCTAGTGTACCTTTTTTTTTTGCTTGAAAACTTTATTAAAATAAGGATTAAACCTGAAAAAAGAACAATCAGAATGCCAGCCCTTTACGTAAAATCAGCAAGAAAAAGGAAAGAGAGAGAGAAACAGAGAATAGTGTACCTTTTATGAGTCAGGTTAGCCTAGAAGTTAAGAACTTGGGCTCCCCTGCATGTCAAATTTGGGTTCTGTCAATTATTAGCTGTCTGACCTTAGAAAGGTTACTTGACCTCTCTGAGACCCAGCTTCACCATTTGCTAATGGGGACACTGGCACCTGCTGGGGGCGGTGGAACAGACTGTGTTTGCAGGGTGCCTGATCGGACACTGAAGCACCTCAGTTGATGGAAACTGCTGCTGTGACTCTTCGGCCTAGAGCCAAACCTGCAGAGCCAGGAGGTTCCATTGCAAAGCATCGGCCAAGGCTGTCACAGGGGCGCCCCCTGGGCCCCTCCTATCTTTACTACCCCAGCAATACACAGTCTGGTGGTATTCGTGGCCCACTTCATGTTGCTATGACTTGGAGATGTAGCAGAAGGCGAGCGGGCTTGCCTCTCCAGTGCTTCACGCTCTCATTCCAGCTGTGCCTTCACCCCCGTGTCCTCCGAAACTGACACAATCACATCTCTAGCATCTCAGCTTCTGCATCTGTAAAATGGGATGAGAGTTGCAATCCTTACCCGAGAGCTGTGGTGAGGATCAAAGGGACAATGGTGACACCTGTAAAAGAGAGAGGAGGATCCCGCGGTAGGTGGCCACACCACGGCCATCATTGTTACCACAGTTGTCGCCTCCCTCATAGGATGCTGTGATCTCGGAGAGTGGAGACCTCTTATGCTGATGAGCACTTGGGCCCTGGCCAGCTGGCCCAGGCTACCCCCACAGGTACACGGCATCTGGTGTTTTCACAGCCAGGGTACAATGAGAGAGGAAGGTGTGGGCCCTGAGGCCTCTGGTGGTGGGTTGAGAGAAATGTGTGTGCCAGTCTCCATGCCCACATCCATGGAGCCCTCAGTTGACTAGAGCCCTCCCCTTCCCCTGGGGAGGGGAAGGAAGACACACTGGGAGAGGCCTGGCCCAGGAACTTCCTTCAAGGACAAGGGACGAAAGCTGAGCCTTTAGTGGGAATTCAAGTTGCACCCTCTGAGCAGAGCCCCATGCAGGCCAAGCCATGCCAACATGGGCTGGTTTGGAGACTGCGTTTGTTTGTAGGTGGCATTGGCCTCAATGGCTCAATCTAGTATTTTTCTCACCCAACGAGTCTGGAGGTCGAGGCTTGTCTCATTTGTGTCCTTGGGATTGTAATTTATGGAGGTAACTGAATGAGAACACAGAGAAGCCAATCCCATTGAAAGAAGAATTTGTTACTCACAGGTCCTGAGATGGGGGGCATGCCATGCCACGCAGGGCTGTATGGGGAGCAGCAGGTTTGGACAGAAGGCAGAAATGGGCAAGGAGAGGGCACAGGCCAGAGTATGTATTGGGGTTTCCTCGGGAAAGGCAGAGCAGGGGAACAGCTCAGGATCTGCTAATTCCAATAATTCCAGCAGGCTTTGGGCTCTAGGGGAGGTCTCTAGTTGCCTGGCACCTGGCCCTGGGATGATTTAGAGCAGGGGCATTATTGGCCTGGTGTATGAGAGTTAAACAGAGGTAGTCGTGTGCATAGACTCAGGATTGGTTGGTTTGCAAATAAGAAGCCCAGGACTGCCCTTCAGTATCTCTCAGAGTTGGGTAGCCCTGGGAAGGCCAGTCTCTCCCTGGCCAGCAAGACTTTTAAGATGTCAAACATCCCAGCTACTTGGGAGGCTGAGGCAGGAGAATCGCTTGAACCCAGGAGGCCAAGATTGCAGTAAGCCAAGATCGCGCCACTGCACTCCAGGCTGGCAACTGAGTGAGATTCCATCTAAAAAAAAATAATAAGTCAGACATCATAAGATATAGAAAATAAAAAAACGGGCAGGGCATGGTGGCTCATGCCTGTAATCCCAGCACTTTGGGAGGCTGAAGCAGGCACATCAGGAGTTTGAGACCAGCCTGGCCAACATGGTGAAACCCTGTCTCTACTAAAGATAAAAAAATTATCTGCGTGTGGTGGCGGGCGCCTGTAATCTCAGTTATTTGGGAGGCTGAGGAAGGAGATTCGCTTGAACCTGGGAGGCGGAGGTTGCAGTAAGCTGAGATCACGCCACTGCACTCTGGTCTGGGCGACAGAGTGAGACTCCATCAAAAGAAAAAAAGAAAAGAAAAGAAAAGAAAAGAGAAAACATGAATACAAGGCTCCACACGCCACCAGGGACCCAGGACCTGTCTATTTCTCCAGCCACTCCTAGTGGGGTTTTAGTGGAGGTGCTTGGCTGCTTCATGGTTGCAAGACGGCTGCTCTGTCCCAGCCTTTAGTCCTTTGTCCAGGCAGCAAAGGGCAAAGGGAAAGGCATGTCCCAGCGGAGTCTGTTTCTTTTGAAGCAGCTTTCTCCGCGGCCCCCTCAACCCAAACCCAGTGCTCCTCTCTGCACGGTCACGTGCACTCCTAGATGCAAAGGAGGCTGGGGATGTAGGACTTTTAGTTGGGCATTTGAGGGGCTAAAGTGGAGGATGGGTACAGGGTCATCCCTGGGAGTTTCGGCTGTGGCCTCTGTGAGTGCCCTGGGGCTGCTACACTAATTACCAGGGACTTGGAAACTGAGGGCAACTGAAATTTACTCTCATGTTCTCAAGGCCAGAAGCACAAAGTCAAGGTGTGAGGGGTCCTGCCCCTCTGAAAATTCCAGAAGAGGGTCCTTCGTTGTCTCCTCCAGCTTCAGGGGGCTAGTCATTCTTTGACTTGGGGCCACATCACTCCAGCCTCCGCTCACTCCGTCTGCAGTGGCTTTCTCCTCTGACTGTGCCTCTGTGTCTTCTCTTCTGTTTGTCTCAGGTCCCCTTCTGCTTTTTTCTTTTTTGGGAGGGACAGAGTCTCACTCGGTCACCCAGGCTGGAGTGCAATGGCGCGATCTCGCTCACTGCAACTTCTGCCTCCTGGGTTCAAGCGATTCTCCTGCCTCAGCCTCCCGAGTACCTGGGACTACAAGTGCCCACCACCAAGCCCAGCTAATTTTTGCATTTTTAGTAGAGACAGGGTTTCACCATGTTGGCCAGGCTGGTCTTGAACTCCTGACCTCAGGTGATCCGCCTGCCTTGGCCTCCCAAAGTGCTGGGATTACAGGCGTGAGTCACCACACCTGGTCTGCTTTTCTCTTATAAGAACACTTGCTCTTGGATTTAGGGTCCACTGAGATAATCCATGGTGACCTCATCTCCAGATCCTTAATTTAATAACATCTGCAAAAGCCCTTTCCAAATAAGTCACATGCACAAGTTCTGGGGGTTAGGATGTGGATTTACCTTCCTGGGGGGCCACCATTCAACCCACTACAGCCGCCGTCCCAAAACAGCCCCTAAGATCCAGTTGCTGGGTGCCTGTTTTATGCGAGGTGCCAGGGCTCTGGGTGCTCTCTCAACAGCCCTACCAGGCAGCCACTGAAACCCACTTTACAATGAGGAAAGAAAGGCTGAGGAGCAGGATCCAAACCTAGAACCTCAGTCCATGACCTTTCTCCTACTTTCCACCCCAATTGTGCAAGAAAAGTCTTTGCAAACCATGATCACAATGAAAAAAATACTCCTTCTTATTCTCGTGCTCACGAGCCCAGCCCAGATCCCATTTCTTGTGTTTTTTTCTTTTTCTTTTTTTTTTTTGAGACAGAGTTTCACTCTTGTTGTGCAATGGCGTGATCTCAGCTCACTGCAACCTCCTCCCAGGTTCAAGCGATTCTCCTGCCTCAGCCTTCCAAGTAGCTGAGATTACAGGCACCCACCACTATGCCTGGCTAACTTTTTGTACTATTAGTAAAGATGGGGTTTCCCCATGTTGCCCAGGCTGGTCTCGAACTCCTGACCTCAGGTGATCTGCCCACCTTGGCCTCCCAAAGTGCTGGGATTACAGGCCTGAGCCACTGTACCCAGTTCTCAGGTTTTTTAATGGTTTGTTCAAGTTCTGGCGAGCACGCAGGCCAGTAGCAGTGAATGGCAAGGCAGGGCTGTCTTTCTTCTTTCCAGCTCTCTCCCTGCTCAGCTCCTCCTCTTGGCCTCAGGTCCTTCAGAAACCCCCTGAAGTTCCCTGCAGAGGTGGGCACATGGGCTGGTGCTCTCTGAACAGGGCCACCTGGGATCCCCAGCTGTACCCCTGGCCTCCTGCTGGCCCTGGGACATCAGGCCTTGCTTCTCAGTGTCCCTCAGTACTGTTTCAGGGCACCCCTTGTAGGTTCTGCTCGTTGAAACGGGGCCTGCTCTCCAAGCTTCTCAATTTCAGAAATCTTCGGCAGCTTGGGGACATTCAAGGTCACCCTGGGCTCCCAAAGTCACAGCCACCCACCTCCAAGAAGCCCTGCAGTCCTGCAAACGAGAAGGAAACAGTACTTCTTCCCTTCCCTGAGCTTCCACGGGCTTTGTTCCCCTCCACATGGGAGGCTCCTCTGCTGAAAAGGCCGGCCTGCTACCTGCAGACAATTCCATTGGCCACAGCCAAGTTTCCACGTCAGGAGGCTGTGGGCTGGGGGTGGCAGCACTGGGTCCTGGGGGCCGCGTGGAAGCTTCTCAGAGGGAGGGCAGCTTTTAGGGATTTGATGGTGAGATGTAGTTGGCTTCAATTTTCTAAATTGATCCTTCAACTCCTAAGTAAAAGGAAAGCACGAGTTCCTGCCACGTGCCAGGTGGGGGTTCCGCTGGGCCTTTTCGGAGACCGTCATTAAGTTCTTTTCAGCTGCTGCCAGTCAGATGCCGTGGGCCCCACTTCCAGGCTGTGGTGTGTCATTATATGTCATTAGCAGCTGTACCTGCAGAGGACTTGAGGTTCCCGGAGCTGTCCCAAGGACCACACGCCAGCTGCCTGGCACCGCGGGCTTTGCTCATGGCCTGGCTCTGGGCTCTAAGGGCTTGTTGGGGGACTGAACGGGGCCCTGCTCCCTGAGGGACCTCAGAGGAAGCACTGGGATGAGCATCTGGGAGAACAGTCTGACTGAGATTGTCCACTCCCCAGCCAACAGGCTTCCAGGGTCAGTTGGAACACCATGTTTCTTTGCTACAGGGGCCCCTTCTCCCTTAGTGGTCCTGAGGAAGCCAGAGCCACATAGCATGGGCTGTGACAGCCCCCTTAACAGCCAGCACCCATGCGTGTCCTTTAGCCCAATAGCGCTTATACCACAGGGACCGGCCTGCATTCTCACCCTGGCTGGTGGGGGAGGGAAGCAGGGTGCAAGGTGCGGCACACAGCTCCTGTCCCAACAAAGAGGGGCCTTCTTCCACCAGCTCATGGCAGGACAGCTTCTCACATTCATTCCTGCTCCTTCCTATCTGCTGCTTCAAAATATGAACAGGACATTGATGAGCAAAAGTAACAGAGGCTCCTGAACCAGCTGAGAGCAGCTCCCTTCCTCCCTGGGGCCACCCCACTGGCAGTCCTGATGTGCAGAAGGCACCAAATGGATGCTTGCCAATAGTGAAGAAGAGAGACAGAGGGTGACGGGCACGCACACACACACACGCACTCTCCAGGCTAGAGCAACACACATCACCAGGGAGCTGCTGGAGGGAGGGGGCACCCCAGGCTTCTGCCCTCCTTTCTCTCTACATCTTGAAGGTGGGGGCAGGGGGCCTTTTTGACATCACCCAGCATAAGCAGTCCTGCCCTCCCATTTCCAGCTGAGTTGCCAGAGCTTCCCTCCGGGTTGGGGAGAGGGAAGAGGGGGGCAGCTCCAGGCAGCCTGACATGAGGCTCCGCTGCTGCTTGGGGCGACCAGGCAGGTCCCCCACTGGTAAGCCAAGGAGCCAACTGACCCCCACCCACATCCATCCTGCCCAGGCATCACCCTCAGCCCCTTGGAGTAACCGTTCCTGACCTCAGAAGCCCGATGTGGCCACGGGCTGCCCCATCTCTCCGGGTGAGGGGGGCACACACCCGCCATGGCATTGGCCATGGATGGGCCACAGTGCTCTCTGCTGGTGAAGTGCATCCCTGGGCTCCCCCGGGCACGCCTCTGGTGGGGGGCTGTGGTCAGGACAGTGAGTCCCTGGGTGGCTGTTGGAGCAGCCTGGGGTTTCATTCATTCATTCATTTATTTCTGGCTTGGGCGCTCCACCCATCGGAGCTTTTAGCCCTTTGTCCACACTTCCCGAGGATTGGTTCCAGGGGTCTGCTGGCAGCTCCAGGTCAGCTGCATTGACCATGATGCCTCCTGGGCCTCTGGGGTCTTTGGGAGCCTGTCCCCTCTTCCATCATTGTCCCCGAAGCTGCCTTTCACAGGGGCCTTGAGGGTCCAGACTCATTAAAGTTGGCAATTCTCTTACTGTCCACACATCGTTACCGGCTCCCCAGAGGAAACCACGAAGGGAACTGCCCATGCTTGCAAAGAAGGGCACGTGGCCTTTTAAACCCTCTGGTCACCTTCCAAGTTGCTTTGGCCCAAAGAGTGCTGCAAGGGGGCATGTGCCTGGCAGAGCTGCACCCTGCTGGCTGCCCTCCAGTGCAGACCCACTGTGCAAGACTCCGCCCCTCCAGAGACTGTGCCCCCTGGTGGAGGCATCCTCAGGAGCCTCCTGGGCTTCCTTCCTCCATCTGCCTCCTTGAGTGGAAGCGACGGGCCCCAGGTGAGGGGCTCTGCATGGCTGGAGGCTGAGGAGAGGCCAGCACCTGCTTCCCGCAGAGGGAGGGGAGGCCTCCTGTCTGCAAAAACCGACATTGCAAATTGGTGGCCAGAGGCTGTGGGTGTTTCCTGAGCTGCTGGTGCCTAGACCAGGCAACTCCCAAGTCTCTGGCAAGGGCTGGGGCTGAACAGAAGGATTACGATTGCTCCCTTGAAATATTTAACCTTTGCTCCCAGCAATCAGAAGGCCAATGAAACGGGGAGAGAAAACACCAAGGTAATAGGAGTCTTCCAAAACTGCGATGCGATTTGACCTGGAGGGGCTGAGTGCTTTTTCTTCTTTCTGCTTTTCTTGCTCTTGGAACGGGCACAATGCACCAGACCGCAGGAAGCTACTTCTGATATGCAGAGATGCCCATGAAATGGAAGTGCCAGTGGAGTTTGAGCTCACAACGGGCACTTGCTGTGCAGAAAGTGGATTTGATGAAACTAAGCCTGGGGCCAAAAATGCTAAAAGGTGAAAGCAAACATAGCGGACCAAAGGTCTCTAACGTTTAAAAAACAGAAAGGACACAAAATTAGATAAGGGCAATGCCCCTTGAAATTTCTGGTTCGTTCTCGGGGTTCCAGCCCAATACTAATACTTTTCTCAACAAGAGCCAGAATACCTCAGGGCCCCACTGCCCCCAGGCCGGGCATGGAGTCCAGGACGGGGCATCTTCTGTCCGCCCCACGCCTTCTCATAAATGTGTTTTCTGCGACGGGGTGGGACCAGCACCGGCAGAGGCAGCAGCCGCAGACCCTCCACAGAGCTGGGCACTGATTCAAACAGAGAAGCCAAGAAACTCAGACAGCGAAGGAGGAGGAGACACAGAAACCATGGAGGGGAATTTGTCTTAAAGGAGAGTAGGGAAACTTAGGTGTTATTTCTCATCAAAGGAGTCTAATAAATTAAATAGGAAATAAAGTCATAATAAAGATTTCCAAAGTAAAAGCTGCCTTAGGGTGGCATCGGGGATGGCCTTGGACAAGGGGGAGTATTGGTGCCGTGTCAGTGAATATGCTTCACAGAGACCCCAGACCATCGCAGAGCAACAGAGATGCCCACTGCAGATAATCAGCTGGCGCCCGCCGCGGTGCCTGGGAAACTCAGACTCTGTTCACCCTGCGGCTTCTGCCATCCTCACAGCACAGTTTCCACGGCAACCCCATGAATGCGTGCAGGGCCGGGCATCTGGAAATGGGTGTCCAAAGTCACGTGCAACCAGCAGCAGGCTCAACAACAAGGAAGGCAGAGCGTCACAATGGCCACAGCAATAACCACAATAACAAGAGTGGCAGAGCTGAGGGCAGTCCCCAGTGTGCCAGGCGCCGAGCTGAGCTGGACATCGTCTCACTCACGGCAGGAGCCTGTCCTGCGGAGGAGGATGTGGAGGGCGGCCAGTTGTGTAACTTACAAACTCCAGCCGGGACTCCAGCCTGAGATGAGCCGCTGCAGAGTCCACACTCCCAACCCCCAGGCCAGAAGTTCTTAACCTCCACCAGGACCACCTAGGAGCTGTTTGAAATACAGGCTCCCGGGCCCCATCCCCACAGCTTTGATCTGTAGGTCAGAAGTGGAGCCACGAATCTGCATTTTGACAAACCCTCCAGATGATCTGAGAATGGTGGGCCTCGGAGCTCACTGAGAAAAGTCAGACACCACCCCAGACAAGTCTGGTTTCACAGGGAGGGCCGGGCCACCCTGCACTCACCGGTTGGATCAGAAAGTCAACAGCAGGACTCCAGGTTCATTGGAATTTGGCCATCAGTGATGCTTCCAAATTTGGAGCCTGGCACAAGCGCAGAGACACATCTGTCTCCACATCTCACTCATCTCCTGCCATTCCAATTCTCCCCACGTCCACCAAGGTGGCCGCCGCCATTGTGGCCACTTCCCAGTTTCTGGCTGGATCTGCCCAGGTCGGGCCCCCAGCTGGCTGCAAATGCTGATGGAGAAATCGAGGGCCTTGCACAGGGACACGCCTCGAGCGGTGAGGAAAGGCCCAATGTGGGATGTGTTTTGAAGGCACAGTCAACAGAGCTAGCTGATGGGTTGGATGCGGGTGGGAGGGGACCCCCAACTCCGTGGAGATCCCAAGCTTGTGGCCTGAGTGGCCGGGTGGGCTCCAGTCCTCCTGACTGAAGTTGAGACAACCAAGGGGGAAGAGGTGCAGGGGGTGGACCCGTGAATTAAGAGCCGGCCACTAAGTCGAGGTGCCCATTGACACCCACATGGGGATTCCCTGCAGACTTGGGATACATTTTATTACAAGTCCAATATTATATAAACATTCATTGCTTTTATAGTAAGAAAAAAAGCCAAACCTTCTAGTCATGACTTTTTATAAAGAAACAAATTCTTGGCCAGGTGCCGTGGTTCATGCCTGGAATCCCAGCACTTAGGGAGGCCAACACGGGCAGGTCACCTGGGGTCAGGAGTTCGAGACCAGCCTGGCCAACATGATGAAACCCTGTCTCTACTAAAAATACAAAAAGTAGCTGGGCGTGGTGATGCACACCTGTAGTCCCAGCTACTCGGGAGCCTGAGGCAGGAGAATCACTTGAACCTGGGAGGTGGAGGTTGCAGTGAGCCCGGAGGGAGGCAGGGCCAGGAGGGAGACCAGGGGGTGCTCACTGAGGCTGTAGCCAGGGACACCACTTCTCCCAGGGTGGAAGCTGGGGTGTGGGGTTTGCCCTGGCCTGGGAGTGATCAAGCCTGGGAGAACCTCAAACGTCCCCACTGGCCATCCTCGTGTGTGGGCGGGATCTGTCATATTATCCCAGAGGGCCCAGCAAGCCTCCTGGCCCTGCTGCTCCCTCTTGGTCCCAGACCCCGTCATTGGGACTCCCAGGTGTGACTGCTGTTGGGTTTGCCTTCATCAGCACTGGGGTTGATCCCCCCGGAAATGGGGGAGTCCCACGTGCACAGAGAATCCCAGCCAGGACCTGGCAGGAAGGGACGGACCCTGCGGGGAGCCAGGGAGGGCTGGGGGGTGCCAAGTGGGCAATGATGACTCGGGACTGGGTGTGGGATGGAGGCCATGGGGGAACTGAGCTGGGTTCTGAGCAGGCGAGGCCGGGAGCCAAGACCCAGGGGTCTTCATGAGTCCCGCCCCCTTTTTTATAAGGTGCAGGGTGTGGGGGACGTTGCTGTGAGCCACAAGCAGCCATACCCCAGGAACAGGGGCCCGGGAGCTGGCCCTGCTCCCTGGATGTTCACTGTGGACTCTGTCAGGGTCGATGATGGGGCTGAGAGCTGGGGACAGAAACCGCTGTCCCCAGAAGCGAGATCACCGCATGTCTCAGTCCGTTCCCGCTGCTGTAATGATGTACCATAGACTGGTGGCTTCTAAGCATGGACATTTATTTTTCACAGCCTTGTAGGCTGCATGGCTGAGCTCAGGGCACCGGCAGGGTCGGATTCCCGTGAGCGCCTGCGACTGGGTTACAGACAACATCCTTCATCTGTGTCCCTGCGTGTGGAAGGACTGAGGGAGCTCTGTGGGGCCTTTATCAGGGCGCGAATCCCACGAACACGGCCCCACCCTGAGGATCTCCCCACCTCCTCAAGGCCCCGTGGCCTCCCAATGCCATCATGATGCGGTGAGGATTTCAACAGATGAGTTTCTGGGGGCACCAACGTTCAGACCATAGCGCCCGGCAGGTGCCACAGCCCCCAACCCGGCCGCTGGCAGCCCAGGCTTCCCTGATCTCCTGGGTACCAGTAGCCCCTAAGTAGCCAGGCTGGAGGGGGCAGCCAGGAAGGTGGTGGTGGCCCCAGGAGGCAGGCTGTAGGGACAGAGACCAATGCCACCCATGACAAATGCCACCAGGGCCTGGGGGCTCACGCTCACCCTGACAGCCTCGAAAAGCACCCTTCACCAATGGTGCTCCGAGGGTTCACAGTAGCTCAGGGTATTGGAGAACTTCCTGAGGGCCGGCTCTGGAGGAGCTGTCATTCTCCCATGTGGGCCTGGAGTGCCTGTGTGGCAGGAACAGACCCTGGAGATGCCACAGTCAGGCTCAGCTCTGTTATCTGGAGAGCTTCCTCCCTGGTTTCTGGCCCCTCTCACCTCGGCATGCTTGCCTAGCGCTGTTTTGTTTACAGCTGTCTTTTGCCCGGGGAAAAACCCAACGCCAGCAGACGCCTCCTCTCTCCTTAGATGAGAAGAAAGCCCTGGTGGGACACGCTCTCGAAGGGAATGGGACCTGCTGACCTGCCCTGCACGTGGCGTTTTGCGGTAGATGCTGGAAAGCCAGGTGGAAGGGGATGGGACCTTGCTCTGTGCACGGTGTTTTGTGGTAGATGCTGGAAAGCCAGGTGGAAGGGGATGGGACCTTGCTCTGTGCACGGTGTTTTGTGGTAGATGCTGGAAAGCCAGGTGGAAGGGGATGGGACCTTGCTCTGTGCACGGTGTTTTGTGGTAGATGCTGGAAAGCCAGGTGGAAGGGGATGGGACCTTGCTCTGTGCACGGTGTTTTGTGGTAGATGCTGGAAAGCCAGGTGGAAGGGGTTGGGACCTGCTGACCTGCCCTGCATGTGGCATTTCGTAGTAGATGCTGGAAAGCCGGGTCTCGCCCCGTCCTTCCCCTTTGCACACCCTCCCGGGCTCCCCTCCCCTCCCCAGGTTGGAAATGCAAGGAGAAGGAAATGAAAGACTAGGGGACTGGGTTTCCTTTTTGTGCCTCTGGTCTTTCCAGGGTTTTCTCCAGTTTGGGGAATTGCAAGCCCGTGACAGCTCAATGCACCACAGACCCCAAGGGCCGTGGTCTGTGCCAGAGAGCACAGCGAACCGTGGCCCGGCCAGTGTGGCCTGTGTAAGTTGGACTCTGGTCTGGGGGACTGCCCAGGCAGGCCTGGGGGCAAAAGTCCACTCAGAGTCTCTGCATGTGGCTGGAGTTTAGCAGCTGGCTGGGGTGAGCCGCTGCTTGTGGAGTTTCCTGAAGAGCCTGGGCTGCTGATGCTGGGACACTCTCAGCTCCTGGTTCCTCAGGGCTCCAGTCCCACAGATCCATCCACTGCAGGGCCCAGGGCCCAGTGAGCCTTTGGGACTGCCCTCCCTCCATCCTGTGTGAGAAGAGGGTTAGATGGGCGGCCTTGTGGGGGCAACGGGACACTGGCCAGCTTCTTCCTTGACAAAGCAAGGGTCTTTCTGAGACTCTCCCTCCTAGGTGGGGAAGCGGCATGATGAGAAGGTGAGGTACGCTTCCAAGGGGGTCCCCTCTCCCCCCACCTCCCCACTCCCTGCCTGGGCTGTCAGGCACATGTGCAGGAAAAGTAGGAAGCAGCCAGGCCAGGCGCTCTGTGAGCAGCCTGATTCCTCACCCAGGCCCTGCAGCAGTGATGGTTTCAGGCACCAGCAAAGGGAGGGGTGATGCTGGAGCTCTGGGAGCAAAGTGGGCGGGGGAAGCTCTGGACAGTGGGATGTGCCCGGGACATCCAGGCACCAGGAGATGGGCAAGGCAAGAAACGCAGCCCTTCCACACAGTCCTGCCAGTTCCACACTCGAGGTAGGCACAGCAGAGGTGCTCATCCCTCCACCCCGAGCTGAGCCCTTCAGTAATGTCCAGGAAGCTATGGCAGTGGGTCAGACGATTGTGGGGTCCCATCGCCTGGGAAGCAGGAAGCTGCCCTCCTCCCTCCATCTGCTCTGCTTGGTGGAGGCTCCTTTCCTACAATTCTGCATGCCTCATGTGCCAAAGGAAACAAACCTGACTTTGTGGGGGCGCCTATGGGAGCCTGGAGCGCTTGCCAGAGCAGCTGGGAGCTCGGTGTTTTTGCTGCAAATGGAAGCAGTTCATAGAGGCCCAGAGTGTGAAGGCGAAGCATGCACATGATCTCCTGACTAGCAAGCAACTGGCTTCCCTTCCTTCGGGGACCCACACACAGACAAGCCAGGGAGGAGGTGCCCTGACCACGTACACATGCCCAAGGGAGGAGGTGTCCCCACCACAGACACCAGGTGAGGGGGTGTCCCCACCACAGACACCAGGTGAGGGGTGTCCCCACCAGAGACACCAGGTGAGGGGGTGTCCCCACCAGAGAGACACCAGGTGAGGGGGTGTCCCACCACAGACACCAGGTGAGGGGCTGTCCCCACCACAGACACCAGGTGAGGGGCTGTCCCCACCACAGACACCAGGTGAGGGTGTGTCCCCACCAGAGAGACAGCAGGTGAGTGGGTGTCCCCACCACAGAGACAGCAGGTGAGGGGGTGTCCCCACCACAGAGACACCAGGTGAGGGGTGTCCCCACCACAGAGACAGCAGGTGAGGGGGTGTCCCCACCACAGAGACAGCAGGTGAGGGGTGTCCCCAGCACAGAGACACCAGGTGAGGTGTGTCCCCAGCACAGAGACACCAGGTGAGGGGTGTCCCCAGCACAGAGACACCAGGTGAGGGGTGTCCCCACCACAGAGACATCAGGTGAGTGGGTGTCCCCACCACAGAGACAGCAGGTGAGTGGGTGTCCCCACCACAGAGACAGCAGGTGAGGAGGTGTCCCCAGCACAGAGACATCAGGTGAGGGGTGTCCCCACCACAGAGACAGCAGGTGAGTGGGTGTCCCCACCACAGAGACAGCAGGTGAGGGGGTGTCCCCACCACAGAAACACCAGGTGAGGGGTGTCCCCACCACAGAGACAGCAGGTGAGGAGGTGTCCCCACCACAGAGACAGCAGGTGAGGAGGTGTCCCCACCACAGAGACAGCAGGTGAGGGGGTGTCCCCACCACAGAGACAGCAGGTGAGGGGTGTCCCCATCACAGAGACACCAGGTGAGGGGGTGTCCCCAGCACAGAGACAGCAGGTGAGGAGGTGTCCCCACCACAGAGACAGCAGGTGAGGGGTGTCCCCAGCACAGAGACAGCAGGTGAGGAGGTGTCCCCAGCACAGTGACAGCAGGTGAGGGGTGTCCCCAGCACAGAGACAGCAGGTGAGGAGGTGTCCCCACTACAGACACCAGGTGAGGGTGTGTCCCCAGCACAGAGACGGCAAATGAGGAGGTGTCTCCACCACAGAGATGGCAGGTGAGGAGGTTTCTCCACACAAATCCTGATGGGTGCCCATGCCAGGAAATACTCTTTGGTAGGTTAGGGGCTCTGCACCGGTGTGGCCGAATTTGCGGAGTTGATTTCTCTGAGTTGACTTAATTTCTGACCTCCTTGGTCAACTTTCATTCACAGTCCATGTATTCCCAAGAGCTGGTGGGAGACCGTGGGGCTGTTTGGAGAGGAATGTGTCTGCTGGGTTTGTGCCTGGCCTGTCATCCTGCCCAGATGAGGGCAGGTTCCTGAAAGTCCCCTCCAAATCACAGGCATGACATTTGTCAAGAAGGAAGCAGTGAAGCTTTGGGAAGAGTAAGCTCAGGGCAGAATTCATGTCAGGTGGAGACAGCCTCAAAGGAGACGACTCGGCCAGCAAGGGAACCGCCAGATGGCTCGTGGGGGAGGCCTGTCTGGGGAGGCCCAGTGGCGCGGGCACTGCTGGGGTCCCCGTGACACAGCTGGGCCCTCCGCACACAATCACACACCCGGTGCATGGGCAGAGCATGGATTTCTCTGCCTGGCTCTGGGGATATTTCACTGTGGAACTGACAGTTCCTGCCCCGTCCCATTCCCTGCAGTGGGAGGATCGCTGGAGCCGAGGTGGTGGGGCGCTCTCCTGCTCCTGCCGTGAAAAATCAGCCGCCTCGCTGTGTCCTCCCCACCCTCCCAGGGCCCCGCGGTCCTTTGTGACGAAAACAAGCCCTGTAGGATGAGGTCTGGCTGGGCTTCTCGGAGGTGACCCATCCCATTTTTTTTAGTCCCCTAAAAAAAAAAAAATCCAAAACAGTGTTTCAGAAATGGTGGAATGCAATGTTTATAGTTAACGAATCAACGTTTAGCTCATAAAAATACAAAGCGGCCTAATTGTGCTACTCAAAACAGAATTATCGGATTGATTACAAATGTGACTCTGTGGTTCATGAGGCTAATGGGCCAAGTTGAAAGCCGTCAGGGACCTCTCGTCTTTCTCCAGTCGGTGGCACCCAGAGACGGTGTGTGCCTTCGGTCCCGGGTGAAGGCGAGCCTGGCTCTTGTGCAAGCCCCGGCCACTCCCCGGCAGGCCCTGGGTCTTGCCTTTGTCTTCTCAGGGCCCACCAAGTAGCCCAAAGTCCTTAGCTTAGAACTCAAGCCTCTGTGATCCCGCCCAGGTGAGCTGGCCGGGGTGTCTCCTGTCCCTCCCCACCAGATCCTCTCGTGTGGTCCTGGTGGTGTGTTTGGCTCCCCGAGGGCCACCATCCAGCCCACTGTCACAGCCAGTCTGCTCTGTGGGGACCTGAAGAGTCTGCCCCCGTCCCTAGCAGGTCCAGTCAGCAGCAGGACGAGGCTTCACCCAGTGGGAGCCGACGTGGGGCATCCACCTGCCTGCCCGTGTTCCCGGGAGCGCCCCCAAGGCCTCCACCTGTGGCTGCAGACTTTGCAACGGGAGCTCCGCCTCTTCTCTCCGCAAGGGAGGGAGTGTCTTCTGCCTCAGTGTGAACACCATTCATAGGGAAGCGTTCCCTGTCCATGAATGAGGAGAGAGTGTTATGTAACATATGCAAAAATAGGCTTACGCTCAAGTGTGTTCCAAGGGTAGGAGGAGAGATCTTTATTTAAGCTCCTCATGAAGTGGTTTGGCTTCTGTCAAATGGAATCCTGGGCGACACTGAGCAGAATGTGTTCTGCTCGCGGAGGACAGAGGTTAATTGAGTGAATTGGTGAGGAGGCTGCTGGGCGGTGCTGGGCGGTGCTGGGCGATGAACATTGGTTCTCACAGTGCGCTCGCTCCCCTCCAGCCCCCGCTACATTAAGACTTGTTCTTTGCTTAAGTGCGGTGTTTGATGCTGTCTGTCTATCCATCTGGATATCTGCCCACGTACCCATCCATCCGCACACTCCTCTGGGGGTACAGGGCAGGAAGGTGGGGGTGAACAACCTGACACGGAGAGGGGGTGGGGTGGGAAGTGACCCACTTCAGGCCAGGCACAAAGACAGGGCCAGCAGGATGGGTGTGCCAGGCTCCGGCCTCCCCTTTGGTGCTCTCAGGTGACTGAAGCTCCCTGCCACCTGCCCGTCTCATGGCCCCTCCCATTTTAGCTCATCAAACGCTGGCCATGAGTCAAGGCAGGCTCCCTAACCTCTCCCACGGCTACCACTGAGTCCCCACAGACCCCAGGAGGAAGGAACTGCGATGATCCCCATGTTACAGAAGGGGAAGCCGAGGCACTGAGTCCCCACAGACCCCAGGAGGAAGGAACTGTGATGATCCCCATGTTACAGAAGGGGAAGCCGAGGCACAGCAGATTGAACATGTCACCCACGTCACACCAAGTTGGGGTTTGAGCTTGAGCAGCCGGCCCCAGAGCCTGGCCCTGCTCGTGTTGGGGAATGGCGAGCTCCCCCACCCAGGAAAGCAGCGTGTTTGTGGGAGGCAACTTTGGTGTGGGCTCAGGAGGTCTGGGCTCCAGGCCTGGCTGAGACACCATTTCAGCCACGTGACTGAAAAGGAATGGTCCCCCTCCTGTCCCCTCCACCTCGGTGCTCTGTCTCTCTGTTTGGCTCTGTCTGTGGGAGTTTTGTTTAACCCGCATGGCAGGCACACGGGGAGAGAGGGGAACTGGCCATCTGCGGGCCCTCGCAGCTGGTGTGGCAGAGGCAGGCAGCGAAGACGCTCTGTGTCCGTGCAGTGAACCCGCTGGGTCCGTTCTGGCGGCCATCACACGTGCTCATAGGCTGGGGGCTCATAAGCAACAGAAACCTGTTTCTCACTGTTCTGGTTCACTGTTGTGGAGCTGGACACCTGCAGTCAAGGCGCCCCCAGATTCAGTGTCTGTCTGCTTTCTGGTTCATCGATGGCACCTTCTGGCTGTATCCACGTGCGGCAGAAGGAGCCAAGGAACTCTCTGGGGTCCCTTTCATAAGGGCGCTAATCCCATTCGCAAGGGCTCCACCTCCCCAGAGCCCCACCTCCTCACACCAGCACACTGGGGGAGAGACTTCAATATCTGAATTTAGCGGGATACACTGAGACCATAGCAAAACCCCAGAGACCCAGGCCCTGCCCTCCCAGTGCTTCCTGACAGCGGCTGCAGTGTGTGCTGCACTGGACCGCCCGAGGGCCGGAGGGGAGGCAGAGCTCAGGGAAGGGGCGGGCGCCATCTAACACAGGAGGGGTAGGGGGGCCTCCCTGATGGCACGCCATTGCACAGACCCCAGGAAAGTAAGGAGGCAGTACCTGGAGAAAGAGCTGTCCAGGCAGCAGGAACGGCATGTGCCAAGGCCCCGGGGCAGCAGCAGGCTTGGGCGCTCCAGAAGGGGCAGGCCAGTGAGGCTGGAGGGGAGGGGAGGAAGTGTCGAGGGCAGGTGGAGGGGAGGGGAGGTGGAAGGGAGGTAGAGGGGAGGGGAGGGGAGGTGGAGGGGAGGTGGAGGTGGAGGGGAGGTGGAGGTGGAGGGGAGGTGGAGGTAGAGGGGAGGGGAGGTGGAGGTGAGGTGAGGTGGAGGGGAGGTGGAGGGGAGGTAGAGAGGAGGGGAGGGGAGGTAGAGGGGTGGGAAAGGGAAGTGGAGGGGGGGAGGAGGTGGAGAGGAGGTGGAGGTGGAGGGGAGGTGGAGGGGAGGTGGAGGTGGAGGTTGAGGTAGAGGGGAGGGGAGAGGAGGGGAGGTGGAGGTGGAGGGGAGGTGGAGGGGGAGGGGAAGGGGAGGGGAGGTGGAGGGGAGGGGAGGTGGAGGGGAGTTGGAGGGGAGGTGGAGGTGGAGGGGAGGGGGAGGGGGAGGGGGAAGGGAGGGGAGGTGGAGGTAGAGGGAAGGGGAGGTGGAGGGGAGGTGGAGGGGAGGGGAGGTGGAGGTGGAGGGGAGATGGAGGGGGAGGGGAGGTAGAGGGGGAGGGGAGGGGAGTTGGAGGGGAGTTGGAGGGGAGGTGGAGGTGGAGGGGGAAGGGAGGGGAGGTGGAGGGGAGTTGGAGGGGAGGTGGAGGTGGAGGGGGAAGGGAGGTGGAGGTAGAGGGAAGGGGAGGTGGAGGTGGAGGGGAAGTGGAGGTGGAGGGGAGGGGGGAGGTGGAGGTAGAGGGGAGGGGAGGGGAGGTGGAGGTGGAGGGGATGGGGAGGGGGAGGGGAGGGGAGGTGGAGGGGAGGTGGAGGTGGAGCGGGAAGGGAGGGGAGGTGGAGGTAGAGGGAATGGGAGGGGAGGTGGAGGGGAGGGGAGGTGGAGGTAGAGGGGAGGTGGAGGTAGGGGGAGGGGAGGGGAGGTGGAGGTAGAGGGGAGGTGGAGGTAGGGGGAGGGGAGGGGAGGTGGAGGTAGAGGGGAGGTGGAGGTGGAGGGGAGGGAAGGTGGAGGGGAGGGGAGGTGGAGGTGGAGGTAGAGGGGAGGTGGAGGTAGAGGGGAAGGGAGGGGAGGTGGAGGGGAGGGGAGGGGAGGTGGAGGTAGAGGGGAGGTGGAGGTAGGGGGAGGGGAGGGGAGGTGGAGGCAGAGGGGAGGTGGAGGTAGGGGGAGGGGAGGGGAGGGGAGGTGGTCATAGAAGGCTCTGGCAGGGGTTGCTTCATTGCTTGCAAAAAGGTCACACCACTGCATAACCCCACCAACAGAAAGCAGGTCAGCGGTTGCCTGTGGCAGGTAGGAGGAGATTTTGAGGGTGGGGGAAAGGCCCCGAATCCTGCCTGTGGCAGTGGTCTCGTGGTGTAGACATCTGTCAAACTCACCGATCTGGATGGTTTAAATGAGTGCAGCTTATTGTGCACAAGCGATTCCTCCATTGAAAAACCACAGGAGAAAAGAGCTCCTCAAGGCCTCCAAGCCGTGGGTAGCAAAATGGAAACCAGCCCTGGTTTTGGGGAATCACGATGATGATGCCGCAGTGGGTCATCCGAGGTCTGTCCCAGGGGGACATCTCCCCAGTGCAGGTCTGGGAGAGTAAACATCACTGCACACCCAGGACAGGAGGTGGCCGCTCACCCCATCTGCATCTATAGGCGTGCGCTGTGGGCGGCAGGGTGAGTGGGGACCCCCGGGGGATGGGCTGCCTCTCCTGGGCTTGTGCTTTGAGTCAGGGATGGTGCCGGGGCTGTGGTGCTGGGAGAAGGGGTTTGAGAACCTGAAGCCTGCACTTCAGTGGAAATCAAGCCCCTGGGGCTGGAATAGGCCCCCTCCTCCCGATGTTCATCCTGGAGGGTGTAGAGATGAAAAAGGGCGTGATGATTCTGGGGTTCCCTGGGCTAGGGGAGCTTCCAGGTGGAAACTGAGGCACTTGCCTCAGCGTCTGGCAAAGTGAGAGTGGGGCATCAGGAGGGGCCTCTGCCAGCCCAGAAGGACTCTGTAGCCACCCAGTGTCCCCCAGGGCCCGAGGGCTGCCTTGCAGCAGCCTTGGCTGCCAGCTTCTGCTGTTGGTGAGGACCCAGCTCCCCACTCCTGGACTCCCCCACTTGGCATGGGGTGCATCCTGGGACTTCTGCAGCTCCGGCCCCTCCCTGCAGCGGGGGCTGATAAGCTCCTCCTCTCCCCACCACGCCCCCTCTGCTCTCAGCCTCCCCATCACCTCCCCATCACAGCCCAGCCCCCGGCCTCAGTTCCCCGCAACACCATGTTCAGCAATCTCCCTGGGTGACTTTGCACCCAGAGGGACCCCCTCTCACTCCCCAAACCTGACTGTTCTCCAGCCCTGGGACCACAGGCCTCCAGAGGGCTCTCCTGGCCCCATACCTATCAGCCAGCTCCCCCGCCTACCCCGTCATGCCTCTGCCCTTCCCCACTGGCCTGCAGCCGGGTTCCCAGCCTCAGACTCTCGGCACCTCTGACCTACTTGAAACTGGCCCTTGCCCCAGCCACAGCAGGCACTGCTCGTTCCCCTCTGCTTCCCCCAAACTGTCTGGACCCAGCTTCTCCTTCAGGCCTGTGGACCCAGCAGGAGCAGAGAATGGGTCATGTGTGGGTTTCCAGGTGGGCAGAGGCGGGCACAGGCAAGGACGCCTGCAGGAGGTATCCAGGGACTTAGCAAACGAGCGGAGTAGAGAGGTGGGGGCAGCAGGCAGGGTGAGGAGAGGGTCCAGGAGGGGGTCCAGGAGGGGGCCAGTCTCCGGCTACAGGGACTGAATGGCCAGGCCTCAGGCCACAACGCCCTGATTAGTGAAGCCTTGCCTTGTGGCCGAGTGAGGCAGGGGCACATTATAGGAGGCAGGCCACAGCCTCCTGGTCCTGGGCCCCGTGGGTCGGTGGGAACCAGCCCCTTGAGCACCTGCTGTGGGCAGACCCTGGAGGTGCGAGGGCATGTGCATCAGTCAGCCTCAGATGACTTTGCCCAATCAGGACAGCACCCATTCCATGGAAAAGGAAACTGAGGCTCCAAAAAGCAGTCTGGCTCAGGCGTGACGCAGTGGCTGAGGCTGAGGAGTCCAGGGCCAGATGTTCTCTACTGTGTATTCTCAGGAGGATGTGGGGGTCAGATGATGCAGGGACATCTGGAACTGCACCAGCACAGAACCGACACGTTGTTAGTCATCGTCACTCGGCAGGGCTGAAGACCACCAGAACTCATGACAGGCAGACGTGCCTGGCCCAGTTGAGGATGTAGCCTCAGAGCCAAGTGCCAGTCCTGTTGGCCACGTGGGCTGGGGGCAGGATAGAGCAGGTCAGCATTCACAAGGTGCAAGAAGAGTGGGAGCTGTTCATCTGGGTTTAGGAGCTGTCAGAAGGAGGCTGGTTTCTTGCCACCAGAGCTGCACTGAGCTCGCAGGACAGTGGATCTCAGCCTTGGCTGATGGAGTCACAGAGAAGCCCCAGTGCCAGTTCTGATTATCTGTCTGGGGGTGTCAAGGCTCCAGAGTCCAACTGCACAGCTCTCCACCACTTGCGGCCAGTGGTTGTGGCAGCATCTCCGAGTCTGTGTCTGCAACTCTCATCCCTGTGTTGAGCTGACCACAGTGTTTGGCATGGTGCCTGGCACATGGTAAGTGCTCAAAGAACCTTAGGCCTCAGAACTGTGACTGCCTTTGGATGGCAGATCTAGAAAAGAGGCCGTACGTTCTTCCAGTTCCCCTGACAGGTTTACATCATGGCTGCACCTAATGATCATTGGGACTCACCTGTCATGTCCCATCTTACTTATCCATCCATCCATCCATCCATCCATTCATCCATTCATCTCTCCATCCATTATCCATCTTTCTATCATTCATTATCCATCCATCATCTATTCATCCATCCATCCATCCATCCATTCATCCATCCATCCATTCATCTATTCATCTCTCCATCCATTATCCATCTTTCTATCATTCATTATCCATCCATCATCTATTCATCCATCCATTCATCCATCCATTCATCCATTCATCCATCCATGTATCCATTCATCCATCCACCTATCCATCTGTTCATCCATCCATCAGTCATTCATCCTTCCATCATTCATCATCCATCCATCCATCATCTATTCATCTATCCATCCATTTATCTACTTATCCATCCATCCATCCATCCATCCATGCATCCATTTCAGAGAACTGAAAACATGTTCACAGAAAAACTTGCACATGAATGTTTATGGCAGCATTATTCGTAAGAGCCAAACAGTGGAAACAACTCAAATATCCATCAATTGGTGATTGGATAAACAAAACAAGATACATGCATAAAATGGAATATCATTGTCTATAAAAAGGGATGAAATGCTGATACATGCTACCATGTGGATGAATTCTGAAAACATTATACTGAGTATAATCCATCCGTTCATTCATCCATCCATCCATCCATTTATCACCCATTCATCCATCCACCCATCTATTCATCTATCCATCCCTCCACCCATCTATTCATCTATCCATCCATCCATCATCTATTCATCCATCCATACATTCATCCATCTATCCACCCATTCACCTGTTTATTCATCCATTCATCCATCCATTTATCCATCCATCCATCTATTCATCCATCCGTCAGTGTATCTACTTATTCATCCATCCATCCATTCATCCAGCCATTTATCCACCCATTTATCCATCCATCCATCTATCCACCCATTTATCCATCCATCCATCTGTTCATCCATTCATCCACCTAATCTTTCTGTTTATTTGCTTTTTCTCTCTATGAAGCTACCTGTTCTGGGCATGTCATATCTAACATGTGGCTTTTTGTGTGTGGCTTTTTTACTCAGTAAAATGTTTTCAGAATTCATCCACATAGTAGCATGTATCAGCATTTCATCCCTTTTTATAGACAATGATATTCCATTTTATGCATGTATCTTGTTTTTTTTATCCAATCACCAATTGATGGATATTTGAGTTGTTTCCACTGTTTGGCTCTTACGAATAATGCTGCCGTAAACATTCATGTGCAAGTTTTTCTGTGAACCTGTTTTCAGTTCTTTTGTGTATACACCTTGGAGCGGAATTGCTGGTGCCTTGATGTTTTATTCCCAAACTGCTAGTATCACAAAATAATACCCTTCAGTATTGTTGGTATTTATTTAGGCTTAACTTCACATGCAACTTGGGAACTAGACCCGGCCAGTGGGGAGTGCTTGCAAGAGGAACCTGGAAAAGTGGAAGGTCTAGATCTGTAAGTCCAAGTTCTCATGTTGAAAGGGCAACATAGATGTTCTTATTATTCAAATTAGACCAAAATGTGTTTGTTCTGTGTCTGAATTATTGTATACCTTGGAAAACCTATTTAGGATTCACATGAGAAGACAGCCAAAGAGGATAAATTTATGTCATTCATAAGATCATTCAAAAATAATCAGAGAATGTCCATCTGGTGCCAGAAGTTTGTTGAATGTTGGGATATAAATAAATATAATGATTAAGTTCAAATTATTACCTCATCTTTGTTTCTTTGCATCATTGTCCTCGAATGTGGCCTATTTGCTGCTTTTCTCAGTGTTTTCTATAAGGTGATAATTAAAACATCAACCCGAAAGACAATCATTGTGGGCCGAATTGTGCTCCTCCAAGTCCATATGTTGCAGCCCTAGCCCCCGGCACCACAGAATGTCCTTATTTGGAGGTGGGGACCTTAAAGGGGCGATTAAGGTAAAATTAGGCCATTGGCATGGCCCCTAATTGAATCTGACTGGTGTCCTTGTAAGAAGAGTGGATTAGGACACCGACAAACACACAGGGATGACCACTCGAGGACACACGGAGAAGACGCCATCTAGAAGCCAAGGAGAGAGGCCTCGGGAGGCACCAGCCCTGCTGGATTAGGACACTGACACACACAGAGGGATGTCCACTCGAGGACACACGGAGAAGACGCCATCTAGAAGCCAAGGAGAGAGGCCTCGGGAGGCACCAGCCCTGCTGGATTAGGACACTGACACACACAGAGGGATGTCCACTCGAGGACACACGGAGAAGACGCCATCTAGAAGCCAAGGAGAGAGGCCTCGGGAGGCACCAGCCTTGCTGGATTAGGACACTGACACACACAGAGGGTTGACCACTCGAGGACACACGGAGAAGACGCCATCTAGAAGCCAAGGAGAGAGGCCTCGGGAGGCACCAGCCCTGCTGGATTAGGACACTGACACACACAGAGGGATGTCCACTCGAGGACACACGGAGAAGACGCCATCTAGAAGCCAAGGAGAGAGGCCTCGGGAGGCACCAGCCCTGCTGGATTAGGACACTGACACACACAGAGGGATGTCCACTCGAGGACACACGGAGAAGACGCCATCTAGAAGCCAAGGAGAGAGGCCTCGGGAGGCACCAGCCCTGCTGGATTAGGACACTGACACACACAGAGGGTTGACCACTTGAGGACACACGGAGAAGACGCCATCTAGAAGCCAAGGAGAGAGGCCTCGGGAGGCACCAGCCCTGCTGGATTAGGACACTGACACACACAGAGGGATGTCCACTCGAGGACACACGGAGAAGACGCCATCTAGAAGCCAAGGAGAGAGGCCTCGGGAGGCACCAGCCCTGCTGGATTAGGACACTGACACACACAGAGGGATGTCCACTCGAGGACACACGGAGAAGACGCCATCTAGAAGCCAAGGAGAGAGGCCTCGGGAGGCACCAGCCTTGCTGGATTAGGACACTGACACACACAGAGGGTTGACCACTCGAGGACACACGGAGAAGACGCCATCTAGAAGCCAAGGAGAGAGGCCTCGGGAGGCACCAGCCCTGCTGGATTAGGACACTGACACACACAGAGGGATGTCCACTCGAGGACACACGGAGAAGACGCCATCTAGAAGCCAAGGAGAGAGGCCTCGGGAGGCACCAGCCCTGCTGGATTAGGACACTGACACACACAGAGGGATGTCCACTCGAGGACACACGGAGAAGACGCCATCTAGAAGCCAAGGAGAGAGGCCTCGGGAGGCACCAGCACTGCTGGATTAGGACACTGACACACACAGAGGGTTGACCACTTGAGGACACACGGAGAAGACGCCATCTAGAAGCCAAGGAGAGAGGCCTCGGGAGGCACCAGCCCTGCTGGATTAGGACACTGACACACACAGAGGGATGTCCACTCGAGGACACACGGAGAAGACGCCATCTAGAAGCCAAGGAGAGAGGCCTCGGGAGGCACCAGCCCTGCTGGATTAGGACACTGACACACACAGAGGGATGTCCACTCGAGGACACACGGAGAAGACGCCATCTAGAAGCCAAGGAGAGAGGCCTCGGGAGGCACCAGCCCTGCTGGATTAGGACACTGACACACACAGAGGGATGTCCACTCGAGGACACACGGAGAAGACGCCATCTAGAAGCCAAGGAGAGAGGCCTCGGGAGGCACCAGCACTGCTGGAACCTCGATCTCAGCCTCCAGCCCCCAGCACTCTGGGAGAATGCGTTTCTGTTGTCTGAGCCACCCACCCAGTGTGTGGTTCTTTGTTATGGCAGCTGGAACGAACTAATCCAATCTGCCTAGTCACCCAGGTATTGCCCTAGGGACAGAAAATTCACCAACACCCTCTCTATGCACTCTATGAAGAGACCGGACTTTTAAAATGTTTTAAATGCCTTATTCACAACATCTCATGATATTTTTGTTTTCCTCTTTTAATTGCTCTAATCTAATTAATGAGTTTCCCCTAAGCAAAGAGTTCTCACTTTATTGTTACTTTTTGTCTTTTCACTACACGTATGCAACATTTGATCTTATTTGCTATTTGTTTTTAAGAACTTTTCTTTTTTAAAAAAAGTTTATTTGTTTATTTAATTTTTATTGAGATGAAGTCTCGCTGTGTTACCCAGGCTGGTCTTGAATGCCTGAGCTTAAGTGATCCTCCTGCCTCAGTCTCCCAAAGTGCTGGGATTACAGGTGTGAGCCACCGTACCCAGCCTGAAAACTTTCTTTTCATTTGGAAATAATTTTAGAAACACAGAGAGTTACAAAGATAGTCCAGAGAGCTCCTGTAGATTCTATCCCTGCTTTCGCCTAATGTTCACTCTTGATTATTTTTTAGTTTCAAATGTAATCCATGTTGCTTGGAGAAAGCATGGAAAATATTGGAAATGAAGTGGATTTTTTAAAAAAAATCAGTTTAATATTAGCACTAAGACATAAATCCAGTTACCTTTAGGAATCTTTCTTTGCAGCATTTTTTTCTTTTACTTTTCCTTTGAAATAATTATCAGATTATAGGAAGTGGCAAGGAGAGCAGAGAGGGTTCTCATGGGCCCTTCACCCAGTTTCCCTGCAACAGCTGCCGCTGATGTCACCATAGCGCTAAGTGACACCAGGAAATGGGTATTGTACGATGTGTGCACAGTTCTCCACCATTCGATCGCACGTGTAGACTCATGAAGCCACCGCCCAGTCCAGGGTGTCCCATCACCCAGCTATTTCTCTCGGGCTCCCCCTTGCTGGTCTCCTCCCCCGAACCATCCTCAACCCCTAGCAACCGATCCTTTGTTCTCCAGCGGCACACTTGGTCATTTCGAGACAGTGGTATATACAGAATCAGGCAGAACATGACCTTTTGGGACTGGCCTTTTCGCTTAGTGCAATGCCCGTGACATCGGGCAGGTGGATGTGTGCAGTAGCTCGCCTCCTCCTACCGCTGTATTCCAGACACCACGGTGTGTTTAGCCGGTCACCTGGTGAAGGACATCTGGGTCGGCTGTGTCCGGTTTGGGGCTGTTATAAATAAAGATGCATGAACACTCGTGTGCCCTTTTCGGTGTGATCAGAAGTTTTTATTTCCTAGGGATAAATGCCCAAGAGTACAATTGCTGGGTCATGGTAATAGACTTAGTTTTTAAAGAAACTGCCAAAGCCTGGCCTACCATCCTTCCCTTCCCAGTGCACCCACAGGAGGTATCATTTTACATTCCCAGAAGCAGGATACAAGTCTGTTCTGTAAGGCACAGATATTACTGTTATTATTTTGCTTGCCATCAAATTGTATGTGCTGTTTTATAATGGGCTTGTTTCCCTTGATATGATCCTATGAGCATTTCTCACACGTATTTTCCTACAGCTCCTTTAAAATTGCTGAATAAGGCAGCACGTGGGTAAACAGCCCCAGGGCCCAGTACCACAGGGCTTACTTAAGCGCGTGTCCACTCCATGGCCGCACCCGTGCATCTGCTGCGGAACCTGGCGGGCACAATGCTAGGGGTGGGGCTGGAGTCACCGAGACTTGGTCCTGCTCCATGGGACTTACAGCTGGTCACAGATGAGCACGTCGATCACAGACCACGAGTGCTGTGGGCGAGACCACACAGAGTCCCGAGTATAAGCCGTGTTAGGTCAGGGAGGGTGCCCACCCATGTGATGTCTGGGCTGAGGTCTGGAGAAAATGCAAGCGTTCAATAGGCTGGGGCAGGGGAGGGCTGGCTGTGCGCGCTCTATCTTCGTCAAATCTATTTTATCTAATCATTTGCAAAAGCAAATAACACGAGCTCTCTGTCCTGGGACAGGGACACAGCTGTTGACTGTTGTTCACTGTTTTGTGCCCCTCACAAGCATGAACTGGGCATGACTCAGGCATTTGCAGAAAGAAAGTCAAATGTCACCCAGAATATCACTGTATACAAGAGGTCTTTGCACACAGCTCCAATATTTTGCTTAGAGGTCAATCTCTGGAAGTTAAATGGCTTGTTGCTGAATGCTGCATACATTTCCAAGGTCTAGATACTGTTCTAAACCTTAGTGACTGCTCATTTACACTCTGGGCCCTAGACTTCGGTGAGCACCCTCTCTAGATGGCCACACCATGAATGTCTCACCAGGGCTCAGGGGCTGCCTATCCCCTTCCCTCCTGAGCTGGGCCCCCAAATCCTAAGGCTGGGTGTATATGGCCAAGTGCAGATGGAGGCAGGCTCTGTTTTCAGGAGCAGGACCTGATCCAAGTTTGTTACCAAATTAAATACTCCTCCCCCCTCCTCATCGTAGACCAAGGCACAGGATTTGTTTGGAGCCTGGGGTGGGGAGGGAGGTGGAATGATGGGAGGGTTTCCACATGGGGTGGAGAGGGCGGGGTGCTCCACTCTGCAGCCTACAGATAGAGGGAAAAGTCAATAGGGCTTGACTTTGGTGTCCCCCTTCTGGACCTGCAGGTGGATTCCCACCAACTGATCAGCCTTGCCAGGGCTTTCTGGGAGCCTGTCGGGTGGGAAGGAGCTCCCACAACAGTGGTGATGGAGAAGGTCCCAGCTCTACAGATCCTAGGCCCATGAGATGGATAGAGATGGTACAGAGAGAGGGAAAGGCCCAGAAGCCTCTGAAGGACAGCAGGGCACGGTCTGCCATCTCACCTGGCAGGGGCCCAGGTACCTGAGCACCGAGAGGCAGGTTTGCACTCGGCACCTGTCTCTAAGACTCTCCCAACACACTTACCTTTGTCTTTGCACACTGGCCCTGGGCAGTGTGGCAAGGTGGTTCTGCATGGACACAGGCTTATAGTATTGTGGTCATCAAAGATGGCCCTACCAATTCTCCCTCCCCAGCACAACTGCATACTGCCCCTCACACCGAGAGACAGAGTGTAAATCCCTGCTCCTGGATTCCCCATTAATGGCTTTGACTAAAACAATGCAGCAGAAGTGACATCCTGAGATTTCCACACCCAGATCTTAAGAAAACTAGGCTTCCACTTCCTGCAGATGGGAACCTGGCTGCCATACTGTGAGGGAGTCCAAGCAGCCACATGGAGAGGCCCAGTCAGCGGAGGACCAGGCCTCCCACCAGCAGCCCAGCTGAGCTGCTGTAGGAGTGAGGCCATTTGGGACCTTCCAACCATCCCCGCACCCAGTGGCACTGTGGAAGCAGGAGAACCCCCAAGTCAATCTGTTCTGGAGTCGTTTGTTATTGAGCAATGAATAACTGTATCAGAAATTGATGTGGCAGTGTTCTTTTAAGAATAACTTAATTTAGGATTTCAGATTTTGCTCATTTATAAGGAGCATTCACCCAGTTTCCAGAAATGATTCAACTAGAGCCTGGAGACGTGGGTCACCTTCCTCTTGGTGAAGCCAGTGACTCTTTTCAGATTGAGTCTGGGCCATTTTCAAAGCAATAGCATCTGGCAAAGGCCCAGTGGCCAGGGCGTCTCCTCCCTGGAGACCCGCCTGATTTCAGTAGCTCCTTCCTGACGCTGTTTTGGGGCCGGTGTGAGAGGCCCCCATGGCTGCCTTGGGAGGGTCTCCCACAAGCTCAGGCGGGTTGAGGGGGGCGGCTTCCTGGCAATGAACTTGAACCTTCAGGTCAGGGAGGGTCTCCCTTTTCCTCTGGAGCAGGCCCCACTGGAAACCTTACTGCAGCTGGGACTTCCCTGCTGGCCCTTGGCCCTGGAGAGGGGGTGTCCTCCTTGGTGGGTCCCATTGTGTTTGCAGTTTACAGGCAGTTTCTGGCACACTGGCCTTGGACCCCCAGGCTGGGAGCCATGGCGTACGCACAAAACGACCTTCATCTCCTGCTTCTGCTTGGCAAGCTACCCGGGAGGTTTTATTTTCCACTGAAGGTGCTTCCCGATTATGGGCATCCCTGTCCATTCAAGACCCTTTTCAAAGCCTTGCTAATTGCCCCCCAGAGCCCCACCCGCATCCCAGCAGCAAGCCCAGGCCAGCTGTTCTTTTGATCTCGAAAGGCAAAAGAGGAAGCGGAGAAAGGCTGTTTGCAGGCCAACTGTGCGCACAGGTGTGAGGGAGCTGTCCAGCTTCCACTCCGTCATTTCCCCGTGAGATTGGTCTTTCTGGCTTAATCCTCCTCCTGGGCCCTCCCCTGTGCCCCCCTCTCAGAGCTGGATGGTGGCCGCCCTGACAGTCCTCATCACACCCGGGGCTCTCAGATGGGAGCAGGAAGGGCTGGCGCCCCAGCCACCTCGGCCCCTCTTCCAGAGGGTACCACAAGAACCCAGATGGCCACGGCTGTCCCTGTCCAGGCAGCAGTCCGTGTACACAACGCACTCCCCTGAGTGTGATCCCCTCAAACTCCCACGACGCCCACCCGAGGTGAATGCTGCTGTTACTCCCGCTTTCCAGAGGAAACAAACTCAGGGAAGGCACAAAATACATTGCGACTCACAGCCGGCCGCTGGCAGGAGCCAAGGTGCTGCTGGGGCCACGGTGCCCACGGCCCGTGCCCGGGTGCTGACACTGTCCCCACCGCCTTCCTCCCGGCGGCCATGACCCCAATCCACAGCGGTCACCGGCAGGGGCAGTGGTGGACCAGGGCCTGGCTCAGCCTCACTGTGCCAGGGCCCCTCGCTGTACAGAAGGAACTGGGACATCCTCATAGGGTCGGCTGGAGTGTCTCAGTGGACACAAGGCCCCAGGCAGTGTCCCCCTGGAAAGCACTTCCAAGGGCTGCTGTGACCCCCACACCATGTCCTGGAGGAGGGGCAGATCCCCCCACAGGAGGGACATGGTCTCTCTTCCTAGTCCCCGGCATCAACTCTGATTCTTTTTACCGAGAGAGACCCGTTCCCATCCTCCTGGGGTTGGCCTCACTCAGAGAAGAGGGCAGAAGGAAAGTGAGTGTGTGGGACCCTGGAGGCCATGGTGAACATGCCCGTGAGTCCCCTCAGGCCAGGGTCCTCAGCCAGGGTCCTCGGGTTCTCGTTTGGACTTGTTTATGAGTCCCCAAGGCACACTTATTAGGAGTGAGAGCTTGGGCCCCCGGCACTCTCAGCCAGGCACCTGCCGTGAACTGGGCATCGCCAGGAGCCACCAGACAGGTTCCCAGGCTGTCAGGAAGGGCCTTGATCAGAGGTGCAGGGGCCGGGCACTTCATGCCTGCCCTCCTCCCTGCAGCCCAAGCTCTAGTCCCAGGTCAGAGGATTTCTTCCAGTGACCCTCCGGGGGCACAGGAGAGGCTGGGCAGGCTGGAGCTGGGTGAATGGTGCACAGAACCCTTTTGGGGAACAGCGGCCCCCAGGAAGGCCGGGCCCAGGCAGCGGTGGCTGGCAGATGGCCACTTCTAGCATTTGGATGTGAGGTGTTGGTAAATGAGCCCCTGGGAGACATTTTTTTGAAAAAAAAAAAAACACCACACCTCCATATGTCAAGTTGCACAAGTTTTAGGTTGACCTCCCTCCGGGAAAGGGGTCTGCCCAAAGGTTCCTCAGACTTTGAGCACATTACCTTCCCCCCAGAGGCCAAAGTCCCTGCCAGGCAACGGGAGGGCTGTCACCACAGAGTCCTCTTAGGGAGGGCCAGGGCCACTGATGGGACCCTCCACTCACAGACCGTCCACACCCACCCACCCACAAGGGCTCGCCAGGCGGGAGACTCGTCAAAGCTCCAGGCACACTAGGCTGCCCAGCCCATGGTGTCCCCATCACCTGCCGCCTCTGGCTGGGGTAGAGCCTTTTAGCTATGGCCAGACCTGCTCTGCAGATTCCAACAAGGCCTCATGTCCCAGCAACGGTGGCGTCCCTGCCAAAGGGGACGGGAGCTGAGCAAGGGTCTTCACTCCCTCGTGCCACCCCTCCGGCCTCCAGGAAAGTGCTGACAGCAAGGCCGAGGACAGCGTTCTGGGAATGAAAGCGAAGCTCGAGTGGTTGGTTGCTCCAAGACGTGGGTCTGGTGGGAGCACAGTGGCTGTTTTTGGAGCTTCTCCCCTGCGATGTGAAGGCAGGAGCAAGGGCAGCTGTCCTGCTCAGCTGAGGCATGGGATGGCCACAGCATCCCTGCAGAGCCCACCAGGATGCACTCAGAACTGACTTGTCCTGCACACGCCTACACCCCCTCACACACCCACATCCCCACACCTCTTGCCAAGGACAAGCCAGGGGACGTCTCCCAGGTTCCCTTCTTGGAGTGGGTGGACTTCCCAACGTAGCAGGTCCTTGGGTGGAAGACAGGGCCTGTGACTTAGAGCAGAGGTGCAAGTCACAGTGGAGCTGGCCGCTCCCCTAATACAAAGAGGTAGAGGATGTGGGATAACACGTGTTTACTGCAGCTTCTCCCTCCTCCATTCCCTCCCTGTCCCTCCCCTCCATTCCCTCCCTGTCCCTCTCCTCCATTCCCTCCCTGTTCTCCCTCCTCCATTCCCTCCCTGTCCCCCTCCTCCATTCCCTCCCTGTTCCCCCTCCTCCATTCCCTCCCTGTCCTCCCTCCTCCTTTCTCTCCCTGTTCCCCCTCCTCCATTCCCTCCCTGTCCTCCCTCCTCCATTCCCTCCCTGTCCTCCCTCCTCCATTCCCTCCCTGTCCCCCCTCCTCCATTCCCTCCCTGTCCTCCCTCCTCCATTCCCTTCCTTTCCTCCCTCCTCCATTCCCTCCCTGTTCCCCCTCCTCCATTCCCTCCCTGTCCCCCTCCTCCATTCCCTCCCTGTTCCCCCTCCTCCATTCCCTCCCTGTCCTCCCTCCTCCTTTCTCTCCCTGTTCCCCCTCCTCCATTCCCTCCCTGTCCTCCCTCCTCCATTCCCTCCCTGTCCTCCCTCCTCCATTCCCTCCCTGTCCCCCCTCCTCCATTCCCTCCCTGTCCTCCCTCCTCCATTTCCTTCCTTTCCTCCCTCCTCCATTCCCTCCCTGTTCCCCCTCCTCCATTCCCTCCCTGTCCTCCCTCCTCCATTCTCTCCCTGTCCCCCCTCCTCCATTCCCTCCCTGTCCTCCCTCCTCCATTTCCTTTCTTTCCTCCCTCCTCCATTCCCTCCCTGTTCCCCCTCCTCCATTCCCTCCCTGTCCTATTTCTTAATAGACTTTGTTTTTTATCGCAATCATAGGTTCGCAGTGACACTGAGTGGAAGGCAGAGAGGGTTCTCATACACCCCGACCCTCCATGCTCGGCCTCCCCCATTAAACTCTGCGGCCACGGTGGGCTGTGCTGTGGTGACGCACACGCCCTTACCACCCCGAGTCCGTAGTTTACACTGGGGTTCATTCTTGGTGTTGGACATTCTGTGGGTTTTGACAAATGTACGACACGCACCCACCATTGTAGTGTCGCACAGACTTCACGGCCCTGGAACCCCCGCGCTGCACCTGCTCATTTCTTCCTCTCTCTTTTTACCATGGTTTACACAGATTCCAGATCCAGGGGCACGAACTGGAGTTATCATCCGTGGTCAGAGCACACTCTCACACTGGTCCATGCTCAGCTGTCGTTTTATTATTTTATTTTATTTTATTTTATTTATCCTTTTTTCCAAGACGGAGTCTTGTCCATTGCCTAGGAATGCAATGGGGTGATCTCAGCTCACTACAGACTCTGCCTCCTGGGTTCAAGTGATTCTCCTGCCTCAGCCTCCCAAGTAGCTGGGATTACAGGTGCGTGGCACCATGCCTGGCTAATATTTTTGTATTTTTAGTAGAGACGGGGTTTCACCATGTTGGCCAGGCTGGTCTTGAACTCCTGACTTCGTGATCAGCCTGCCTTGGCCTCCCAAAGTGCTGAGATTACAGATGTGAGCAACCGTACCTGGTCTATATTATTATTGTGATTATATCATGAACACTGGGCACCAATGACCAACCCAAAAGCTGAAATGTAGTCACTTCTGTTTGGGTCTGACCTTTCCCATCCCAGCCCCTCCTCCTCCATCAGAGGTAACCACAACTCCATCCCTGGTGCTGGAGTTTGATTTTCAGTCTTATGGTACAGGGGTGTTTGTGTGTGCGTGTGTGTGTGTGTGTGTGTGTATACTTAAATAGTTTGGCTTATTTATGAAAATCATAAAAAGGATGTCGCTCTTCAGCAGCTTTCTGAGATTGGCTTTTCCTGCTCAGCGTGATGCTGGTAAGATTTGTTCGTATTCTGTCTGCGCTGTAGTTCATTCAGTGTCGTGGTTGTAGAATTTTCCACTGTGTGATCCTATCATGAGTGATCCGTCCTTCTCTCCTCTCACTGTCGACGTGTGGGCTGCTCCGGCTCTTCCTCCTGCCAACTGAGCTCCTGGCACGCCTGCAGGGTCTCTCCTGGGTGGAGAGCTAAGAATAAAAGCTGGATCTTGGAAATGCAAAATCCTGACTTGACAAGGTGATGCCTGGCAGTTTCTGCAAAATGCTTGCATCGACTTCATCGACTTACACTTTGCCAGCCATGTGCAAGGGTGCTGTTGATCCCCATCCTTGGAACATTTAGAATTATCAAAAAACTTTAAATTGTTGTCAATCAAATTCACGCAAAATCGTATGTTGTCCTGAGTTGTGTCCCTCAATTAACAGTGAGAATGGGCCCCTCTTATCACTCACTGGCCATGTGTTTTTCCTCTTCTGGGAAATGCCCGTTCATGACCTTTGTCCATTTTTCTATTGGGTCATTTTCTTTTTCTTATTGACTTGTAGGAGATATTTGTACATTCTCCACAGTGGTCTTAATTTTTGTGTGTGGTGAATCTTGTCTTCTGGGTCGTAGCTTGTCTCTGTATCTTCTTTAAGGCATAGTTTGATGAATAAAAGTCCTAATTTGAATGAAGTCAACTGTAACAATCTTTCCTTTCATACTGTTGATATTTTGTGTGTCTTGTATAAGAAATCCCTTCCTACTGTGAGGTCACATAGATACCCACCTATATTTTCTCCTATAAGTTTTAAATCTTTGGTTTTGACATTTCGATTCTTAATCTGTTTGGAGATACTTTCTGTATACAGTGTGGACACAGAATCTAATTTTTTTTTAATGTGGGTTTTCAGTCCTATTTATCAAATGACTTTCCCCAGGGACCCACACGCCACTTCCCTATGTACAAGCCCATCTGTGGGTGGGTGTATTTCTGGGCTCTGTATTCTGCTTCATTAATCAATTTGTTTATCCTGGGCCAATACCACACATCACACTGTATTATAGCTGTATGATTAGCCTTTTCAACTGATGGGGCAACTCCACCTCCTTCTTTTTCTTCTTCAAATGTGTTCAGCTGTTCCTTTTGAAAATTGGGTCGTAATTTACTCGTAGTACAGTGCACAAGCCTCAAGGGTACATTTCAATTACTTTCTTTACAAATGTGCTCACTTACACCGATTACACGTGCTACATAAACAACCTCTCCAAAACCGAGCAGCATGATGTAGCCTTTCTGTTGTGCTCAGGACTCTGTGGACCTGGAGGCCAGCCAGGCAGGCAAGGACAGCTCGCCTCTGCACAGTGATTTCTGCAAAGAGTTGAAGGCTGGGCGTGACCTGAAGCCTTGGGGTGCATGAAGTTGGAGTATCTTTTCTCACATGTCTGTTGGCTGCTGCTGGCTGGGATCTCTGGGGAGCTGTGGCTGGAACTCCTACACATGGCCTCTCCTTGTGTTGCTTCCTCATGGATTGGATTGGGCTTCCTCACAACGTGGCGGCTGGATTCCTTGATGGAGTGTCCCAAAAGAGCTAGGAGGAGGCACATGACATATTTGTGATCCAGACTTGGAAGTCACACAGAGTTACTTCCATGATACTCTTGGTCGAGGAGATCACAAAGGTCTCCTCAGGTTCAAGGGGAAGGGATATAGACCTTGACTCTCAATAGGAGGCTTCTCAAGGTCACATTGGAAAGAGCTTGTGGGATGGGAGACATCTATGCAGTCATCTTTGGAAAAAACAGCCTGCCATTTCTGTATAACAGGTGCCCAGATCAAGATGTAAACTATTTCCAGGGACCCAGTGGGCCCTTGGGGGGCCCCTCCAGTCCATACCAGCCCCTCAAGGTAGTTACTACCCTGATGTCTGTTGGCATAGACTAGTTCTGCCTAATCTTGAATATAGGCAGAATAGACAAATGGAGTCACGTGGTGTGTTGTGTACTCTTTCTTGAGTGGTTTCTTGCATGTCATAGTGTGCCTATTGTCGAGTGCAGCAGCATCTTGTTCTTGTTCACTGCTGTGGACTGTTGTACGGTGTGAACAGATCACGGATTGCGCACTCAATCTTGACAGGCCACTGGCCATTTCCAGTGTTTGATTATTATGAGGAATGATGCCACAAGCATTCTCGTATGACTTTTTTGGTGTGTAACCACACACTGCTGTTGGGTGCACACCCAGGCGTGGAGCTGCTGGGTCACTGGATGCCCGGCAGACACTGGCAAGGGATGTTTTGAAGTGGTGGGACCATTTTCACACTCACCGATAGTGTAAGGGGGCCTTTCCTCTGCAGCTGTTGGTGGGTAGTGTGATCTCACGGTGGCTTGAGTTGGCATGTCCCCAATGACTGATGTTGTCAAGTGCTTCTCACCTGTTTCTTGGCCTTTGCATAAACTTTTTGGGGAGGTGTTTTTGCAAGCCTTTCACTCGTTTATTTAAAATTGGGTGGTCAGTTTTCTTCTTATTGGTCTGTGGGAATTTGTCCATCTGGATGCAAGTCTTTTGTTGGATATTACCTGGAATCAGCCAAACTCAAGTTCAGGGACACAGTTCTCCAAAGACTTTCCTCATTTCAGATGCCAGTTGCAAATTTGGGGGTTCCCAGGGTCACCTTCACTTCTTACCAGTGGGCTGCAGATGTGGCGTCCCCATGGACTCCCTCCTGTTTGATAATTCACTGGAACAACTTACAGAGCTTAGGAGAGCCCTGTGCCCGTGAGAACAGCAGACACTCATTGTAGTAGAAGGATACAAGTCAGGGTAGCCAAAGGCAGCGGTGCAGAGGGTGAGGTCTGGGGAGCTGAGCAACCGGCTTCTGCTGTCCCCAGGGCACGCCACCCTCCCGACACACGGATATGGGACAATATTCTTTGAGCATTGTCATTCGGGGATGTTCACTAAGGTTTTGGTGTCCAGTTTTTTATCGGGGTTTTATTGCATAGGCATCCCCATAGCTAAACTCAGGCTCCGGACCCCTACGCACACCAGAGACCAGGCTGATGTCATCTGGCGCAAAGTCCCAACCCTCTAATCACGTTCTGGGTCCTCCTCGGGAGGCCAGCCCCCACCCAGAATCACCTCATCGGCATAAACTACCTAGGGGCCCTCCATGAGTCACCTCATTAGAAGAAATTATCAAAGGTGGCTGGAAGGGCCCCTGGTCCCTCTCAGCCTCCCTGTTGCCCCCAGGAGCTCCAGCGGCCTCTCCCCAAACCCTGCCCTGTGGTCAGAGATCACCGTCAGTCACGTGGTCAGCCCCGGCTAGTGGGGGCACCCACCCTGGTCTCCAGGGGTCACACCAGGGGCTGCGCTTCCTGAGCCAACCACGTGTGTCATCGACCTGCATGTTACGGGGTTGGGAGGGGTGGGGGGAACAGGCTGATGTGTGGAACCAGCCAGACTCATGTTAAAAGCCCTTTCCCCTCCCCACGCCTGGCACCTGCTTCACTGTCTCCTCCAGGCATGCCAGGGAGGGGCCGTCCCCATTGCGCACATGCAGATATCGTGCAAGGCAGGCATCCCTCTCCACCCTGGCCATCCCTCGACAGCCATGGGCATTGGCAAGGCAGCCGCTGTGGCTTTACTCTGCCGGGGCCCTGGGCAGCCTTGTGCAGTTCGACACCGGCCCTCCTTCTACCGCCTGGGGGTTTGGGCTCCCAGACCTCCTCTGCTGTAAACACCAGACCTCAGATCATGACTTGTGGAAGCAGAGGGCCCAGATGCCTCATGAAGGCCTGGGAGGGGGCTGGCACCCTGGACTGGGCTCGGGGCCTGAGCAGGTCATGGGCAGGCTCTGCATTCGGCCCTGCCTCCCTTTTCCCAGGCGACTGACCACTCCTGAGGACCATGGGGCTGTATCCTGGCTGAGGGGACTGCAGGCTCCAGGGCCAGGATGCAGGAGCCTGGTGCCACCTCCACACCGATGCCCTTGCACGCTGACCCTGGCATTGCCCGCTGCCGGTGGTCAGGTGTGGAGGAGGCGCGGGAGGGGCCGAGTACGGCCAGGCTCCTCCCTGGGTGCTGTGGCTGCCCCACACTGGGGGCCTGACCCTGTCGGGGAAAGATTCCTGTCTGGCATTGGCTGTGCTGAGACATCAGAGGCCAGAGCTGGAGATTTTGGCAGTGGGGAATCTTGAGGAAACAGGCACTTCTCTTTGGAAAAAGCACAAGGATTGCCCACTGCCAGAGACAGAGCGGCAGTTTTTGGTCAATCACCAACACTGGTAGATGAGCTGCGGATACGAGGGGCTGTGCCCAGAGAGGTCTGAGGCCCAGGGGGCCAGGCCGGGCTTCGGGAGGCTCTGTCTCTGGGGAGAAGCACGCATGGACACACACACACACACAGTGATACACACATTCACACCGACACACATGATCACATACCCACACACATCATTCACCCACACCCGCGCACACATACCCTCACACACCGCCTCCTACACCCACATGTGCACCCTCGCACACCGTGCCATACACGCAGGCGCACACCCTCGCACTCCGCCCCCATACACGCAGGCGTGCACCCTCGCACACCGCCCCATACACGCACGCGTGCACCCTTGCACACCACCCCATACACGCACATGCGCACCCTCACACACCACCCCATACACGCACATGCGCACCCTCCCACACCGCCTCATGCACACGTGCACCCTCCCACACCGCCTCATACACACACGCACCCTCACACACCGCCCCATACACGCACGCACCCTTCCACACCGCCTCATGCACACGTGCACCCTCCCACACCGCCTCATGCACATGCACACCCTCCCACACTGCCTCATACATGCATGCGTGCAGCCTCGCACACTGTCTCATACACACAAGTGCACTCTCCCACACCGCCTCATACACACACGTGCACCCTCGCACACCGCCCCATACATGCACATGCACACCCTCACACACCGCCTCATACGCGCATGTGTGCACCCTCACACACCGCCTCATACATGCACGCGTGCACCCTCCGACACCGCCTCATACACGCACGCGTGCATTTACAGACACACTTGTGCATTCTCACAGCGTGGCACGCAGTCACGCTGACACACCCCCATGGGCCGATCACACACACTTCACTGACAGTTGTGCACACACACTCTCACGCGGCAGTACTGTGCACTCCCACACCCCCAGGCAAGGGGCCTTCCAAACCCGCTCCAGCCCCTAGGGACGAGGCCAGCAGCCCCAGGGAAGCAAACTCAGGGGCTGTTTGCCTTCCTCTTCCCCGAGCCCCTCTGCTCTTCTCTCCAGCCTCAGAACCAGGCACAGGGGCAGATGCGGTGCTCCCAGCTGGAGGGCAGCCAGGCAGTGTGGACGCGGAGCCTGTCTTATCACCAGCTTCAGCTGAGGCCTGCTGCTTGTCCAGTGTCCTCAGAGCCCGGCAGGGAGAGAGCGGGAAGGTCTCACGTCCCACCGCTGGGCTTGGGAGGCAGAATCCCTCTGTGTCCTGAGCTTTAGGTTCCCCCGAGATGACACGGAGCTTGGGCTGCCCAGGGCTGGATGCTGTTCCTCCCACTCAGGGCCCCAGCCTTTCCCCAGGAGCTCGACTACACCACTGTGATGGCAGCTGGGGGCACCGGACGGCTGAGCAGCTCCAATTAGCTGAGTCCTCCCTACGGTCAGCCCCCCAGGAAGCTCGCTGGCCCGGCCCCCTCAGGAGCTGCACTTGTCACCTGCAGACGGAGGCTCAGGGAAGAAGCTGCCCCTGGGCCTGCAGTGCCCGTGCGCACCGGCACAACCTCTTTCCTCACACTTGACTCTCGGGGCCTGAGGTCGCACCACTGAGGGTCTGTTTATTATGATTTCAAAAGTTCTCTCCAACAATTCCACCTCACTGGGGGGAGCTGTTATTTAAACTCTTGAGATGTATTTACTTTTGGCCCAAGGTCAGGTGATGACGGTTTTCCACGGAAGCGAGCGCCAGGCCCATCTGTTTAGACAAGTGTCTATGGCGGGTGGGGCCGTGGGGCTGGTCCGGGACGTTCAGTCCAAACCGCCAGGGAGCGGACGGCCCAGGAAAATATCCGTAAACCCCGAGAGATGCTTATTGTTCTCTCACATAAAAAAAATTTGGAGGCAGGGATGCCCAGCCTGGTGTGCCATTTAGTGACGTTGGGGGCGGGCTTCTGGTACTTTGCTGTGCTCCCAACCTAGATCATGACTAAGATGTCACCCTAAGGCCTGAAATGGCTCTGGGACTCCAGCCACTGGAAACGACACTGGCTGCTCCGACACCCCCAGCCCCCCTCCACCTCCCCGCTTCCTCCCACGCTAGCTGTCACACTGTTATTTATTTATTTTTGAGATGGAGTCTCACTCTGTTGCCCAGGAGTGCAGTGGCACAATCTTGGTTCACTGCAACCTCCGCCTCCCAGGTTCAAGTGATTCTCCTGCCTCAGCCTCCCGAGCAGCTGGGATTACAGGTGGGCGCCACCACACTCGGCTATTTTTTTGTGTTTTTAGTAGAGATGGGGTTTCACCATGTTGGCCAGGCTGGTCTCAAACTCCTGGCCTCATGCAATCCTCCTGCCTCAGTAGTAGTAGTTGGGATTACAGGTGTGAGCTGCCATGCCCAGCTGCAGGTGCGGAAGCTGGGGGCCTCAGAGGCTGTGGACTCCTGGCCGGTGAGGAGCGGCATGGGCCGGGAGAGCTGACTCTTCAGCGGGACTGAGGTGGCTGGAGCGTGACCCTTTCCTGAGGGCAAACAGGGAGGGCCTTGGAGCCCGGCGCTCAGGACAGGCCCCTGCTGGCCCGGCAGCCTGAGCCTCCACACTTTTCCAGGGCGTCTTGAGTTCGCCCACAGAGCTGTTGTTTCAGGATAAAAAATGCCCTTGTATTCCACGTTCCAGTTCAGAGGCCCGTCTGTTCCCAAGAGGGGAGGCGTCAGCCACATGAGTCCCACCGGAAGCCGGGTTGCCGGGTCCCCGTCCCTGCCCTGCAGACGACGCATTCCGGGGCCCCCTTGGGAAGCTGCCTGGCTCTCCCAGGCCTGGCTGCCTTCGCACGAGGGCTCCAAGGCATGCTCATCCTACGTGACTGCCCAAGTGTGCACACGCCTGGCCGTGTGTGGGCGTGTGCCTGGGGCCCGAGCTCAGGAGCAAGGCCTGCGTGGACCTGTTGTCTGAAACAAGCCAGTAGACAGCTGCGTCAATGCAGGCAAGCTGAACAGGGCTGCTTTTTCAGCCTGACAACCCCAGGGGCTGAACAGGAGCTGGGGGAGGAGCAAGGGGCCGTTCCCCTGCCCGCAGCACAGCACACGACCCCACCTTGGAACCTGGGGCCCGGGGTGAATCGAGGGTCCTGGAGCAAGAGGGGCTGCTCCGCAGGAGAGCCTGTCCCGCCACCCCTCAGCCACCAGATTCGGGGCTGCTGGACTTGTTCTCAAACCTGCACAGTGAGTGACAGCTGCTGAGACGGAGGTCTCAGGCACGTGCAGGTGAATCAGCATGGACCATGGCGAGCCCGCCTTCATCCTTCTCCTGGGAGGACTCGTTCCTTAGAAGCGAACGGGGGCCTCCTCACCAGGGAAATAAAAACCAAGCAAGGGGAAAGCACGGAATGTGTGGAGCTTCCTGGGAGCCTTCTTCTGAGGCTGAAAGTGGCTCCCTGCCTGAGTTGGTCCATGCGGGAATCACAGGGAGATGGTGGCTGGACCTGTCAGGACCTTTCAGCCCACCTGGTGGACGGGGGTCCATGAGGGTGGTGGGGGTGCAGGCGGGGTACACCTGGTGATGCAGACACAGGCCCCTTCAGTCAGCTGTTGTCACGCTAGTGCTGTGTAACACACACTTCTGATGGAAACACTGAAATAACCGCCTATGGTTCCTGCTCACCAGCTACAGCTGCTGCACGCGCCCTGCTCAGCTCCCAGCTCAGCTCCGGGCTGCAGGTGGGCTGCAGCTCCAATCCTCGTCCTCATCTCCGTTGGCCCATGGGCTGGTGAGGACACACGGCCACAGTGACACAGAGCACCAGGGGCCGACCTGGCTGCACCCACACACCCCAGCACTGCTTGTACCAAGTCCACCGACACCCACAGGCCCGAGCAAGTCACATAGCAAAGCGCAAGGCCCAGGGCTCCGGAAGCCTCCCTGAGGCTACAGCACACCCCACCTGCCCCTGAGGCTGAGGGGCAAGGCCAAGGAGAGGGGCTGCCTCTGAGTGGGCCCTCCATGCTGGCCAATGAGTCAGAAAGGAGGACCGTACGCCTTGCCAGTGGGAAGATGCCGCGCTCTGCCTTTGCGCTGCTCTGTACCTCAGCGTCCCTCCAGCTAACTCAGGACACATCCTGGCTTTCCCTCCACCTATTTGGAAAGGGAGCTCGCTGGGCCAGCCAGGAAAACGCAGTGGGATTTGATTCTGCGCAGCCCCTTCCTGGGGGCGCCCCAGGAAGAAGTGCTGTGCCAGCACCGACTGACCAGTTCTAGACTCAGCCTGGCTTCTGCGTCCACTCAAGGGAGATGGGTTTGTGTCGGCAGAGAGGGCCTCTCCCTAGGTTCCCTTACCTGGCTCTGTTTTGGGGGATCCCTCACCTGGCTCTGTTTTGGGGGATCCCTCACCTGGCTCTGTTTTGGGGGATCCCTCACCTGGCTCTGTTTTGGGGGATCCCTCACCTGGCCCTGCTTTGGATGCAGAGCCCTTGATGAGGTGGGTTGTTTGAGGGGTGGACCTGGGGATTTCACCCAAACTTCCTAATCCGCCAGAGCCCTTGTTGACTCAGCAGCCTCCACCCCCAGGCTTCTCTGTGCAGGCAGAGCCCGGCCCGGCCTGGAGAGCTCAGGACAGCGCAGCTTCGGGCCGGCCCTGCAGGAGTGCCGGGTGGGTGTTTTGTGTGTCCCCATCTCTGCCTGTATCAACCCTAAAACATACATCATGTACTTGATCCCCGTTCTCCTCATTTCCTGCAACACTATTGTGTGGACGCCATTTAGGGGCTGCTGACGGTAACTCATGTGGCCGTGGCTATCCCTGAGCTGCTCTGGGACTTCCTGGGTCAGTCAGTGTGGGAGCTGACCAAACTCTGAGGAGCTTAGTGTCATACTAATTTTGCCATTGACCCCGTTGTGGACCCCATCCTCTCCCCAAACAGGAGAGAATTTTGCCTGGAGAATTCTGAAGCTCACCTCGAGGTTTCCGTCAGCCCCCTCTTGACCCCGGAGCTGCCCAAGGACACGAGCGTGGAGACACGTGTCTGATGTTCCGCAGTGACTGCTGCATGCTGGAGTCTGATGTGGGGGGACAGGCCCGGCGTATGCTTGGCGCCACGGTGTCCTTTCTCAGCCACTCGGCACTGGCAGGCAGGGTGTTTGGAACAGCATTGCAGATGGGTGTCAATGATAAGGTGAGGCTCCTATCACGGGCAGCGATTATTCAGCAGGGGACCCGTGGCTGCTCCGCCTTGTGTTGGAAAAGCTCTCATGGCCTCAATTTCTTCCTCTGGAACTGATGCAGGACAGTGAGCCCCAAAGCTGAGGCTTAGCCCAGGAAGGTTCTTGGGTTCACTAGGAAGGAATTCCAGAGCGAGCGGGAGGTGGAAGGAAACAGCTTCACTGAGGTGGCTGTGTCACAGCTCCGTGACTGTGCCTGCAGGGCAGAGCCCCTCCCCCTGCCCCGCAGCGTGGGGAGCAGCTGCTCAGGGACAGGTCTGTAGTCATATTTATACCCATTTTTAACCACATGAAAATTAAGGGGTGAGTTATTCAGAAATGTCTAGAAAAAAGGAGGCAACTTCTTGGTCATTGCCATGGAAAGGGGTGGTAACTTCTGGGTGTGGCCATGGCCCTGGCGGGCGTGTCTTATGGAGAGGTGCTCCCGACTCCTTCCTGTTTCAACAGTCCTCAATCTGGTCCGGAGTCAAGTCCCACCTCCTACCTCCATGGTTTCTACCTGAAAAAGCACTGAGAAGACTCGGCAGGTGAACATGCAAATCTGGGGTGCAGGGGAACTCGTAGGGGGATACGGGCTGAACTATGTCCTGCATAAATGATATGTCGAAGCCCTAACCCTCAGAACGTGACCTTATTTGGATAAGGTCTTTAAAGAGATGAGTTAAAAGGAGGCGTGAGGTTGGGCCCTAACTCAGCATGGCTGGTGTCCTTATAAAGAGAGGACAGGTGGACAGAGACAGGCACAGAGGGGCGCCCATGAGGACGCAGGGAGAAGACGGTCACCTGAAAGTCAAGGGGAGGAGCTCAGAGGAACCGGCCCTGCCACACCTTGACCTTGGATTTCGGCCCCCAGAACATGAGAAGATCCGCGTCTGCTGCTGGAGCCTCCGGCTGGGGTCCTTTGTGGTGGCCACCCCGGTGAACTCACACAGGACGTGTGAACTCACACAGGACACGCAAAAGTTTCCCCAGTGTCTCCTCTGGAACTTCCTGGTGGTTTGAAGAAGGCACTCCATTTCTGAAGGGCACTGGCAGCATATTTCTGTGTTTAGAACTTTTCCCATGCATATTTGAACAAGTATTTTAGGAAGATAAATATCAGCATGTTTTGCTGCTGTTGAGAGGGTCTGTGGGGTCTGTTTAGAAAATACGTGACGGTTCTGACCACAGAGCCCCGGGCATGACCGGCCACACCGTTGCCCCCGGGAGGGGTCAGCAGAGCCCCCGTGGTCCAGACAGGCAGAGCCTCTGTGTCCGGGGTGGCTGCGGGTCCTCAGGACGCCTGCCCGGCTTGAGTGTGTCTGTTGCTTAGCTTGTTTGGGGGCAGAATTAACCCAGTGCCTTCGCTAATTCTATTTGTTTTTGTCCGGGAGTTGGTGATTAGTGCAAACATCAAGGACACATGTTTTGAGGGCCTTATGTGCCAAGGGGCAGACAGAGGGCTTGTGTGTTCGGTGGGGGTCACGACCTTGTCACTGAGCTTCCCTGACCCTGGAAGCCCAGGGTGGCCGCCTGCTTCCCCCGTGGGCTGCTGAGTGAAATGGGGGTTCCTGAGGAGCAGTGACGGGGAGGTCCACCCAGGTCGCTGGGCCACGTGGTGAGAGCCTGCAGGTGGCACCGGACACGCCTGGGTCACCCCTGCCATTGTGGGGCTCCCGCTACCCAGCTGCTGACAGAGCCACTGCTTTCCCCGGGTGTAGCGCATGTGGAGGGTGGAATCCCACGTGTGGGTCCAGTGCCCACATGTCCTGAGCTCAGGAGCACACGATGGTCTTGGGCCCCGCAGCATCCAAGAGACACCTGGATAAGGGCCAGGAGGTGCATGGCACGGGCTCCCTGGGAGGCACTCAGTTTTCATTATTTATTGTTGAAAACTAAGAGCAGCCAGGTGGAACCTGGAGCTCCCACCGCAGTGGACTTCGTGGCATTCTCTGCAGCATCACGTGGCCTGGGGCGGGGAGCCCAGCTCGCCTCCTGCCCTGCTCGGCCCCGGGCTTGCAGCCACAGCGCCCCTCTGATCTCGGCCTTCGGCTGTGCGTGGCTCTCCCTTGTGTGTCTGTGTCTCTCTTCTCATGGGGACACCAGTCACATCGGGTCAGGGTTTATCCTATTCTAGTGTAAGCTCGTCTTAATTTAACTATTTCCATCTGCAAAGACCCGATTTTCAAGTAAGGTCACGTTCGCTGGTGCCAGGGTCACGGCACTCACATATTTTTTGGGGGGACACAGGGGACCTGTAACAGATGGCAAGGCGGCCCCTCCCTTTAGGAGCAGGACTTGGCCGAAGTGCAAGGGTGGGCCATGAGGATGTGGACGCACCGCCCCGACCAGTGACCATGGGGGTTTGTGGGAGCTGTTTCTCACCAGCAGGCCCTGGGAACGTAAATGCAGGCTGTCTGGGAGGTCGCCAGGGCTGCCCGCTCTGCATCTTCCTGCGGGCAAAGGACATTTGCAGCCACGGTGCTGGGGAGCCAAGGAGATGCCGCGATGCAGCCACCCTGGGCCCCGCAGTGGTACAGATGAACCACTTTGTGAGCAAGTGAAGAGGGGATGGGTGAGCCCACCCACAGCAAGGGGAGAAGGAAGTCCCCACTCACGCGGACACCGAGAGATCCTGCCCAGTCACCACTGCAAGGCCAGGAGTGGGGACCTGCAGTGCCCGGGTCCCTGTCCAGTCCGTAGGGCAGCTGGAGGGGGGTGGGGCAGGGAAACTATCAAAGTACAGCAGTACAAACCTGGCCAGAGCCCACTGTGCGAATGCCCATTGGGACTTCGTGGGCCTCTGGGGCCTGAGGCTCAGTGGAAGAGAATTAAGACTTTTCTCAAAGTAGAAAAGGAAGAGGAGAATTCCTTTCCTTTCCCTCCTCCAGGGGGTGGAGGCATAAAGGGACCCTCAGGCAGGCACAGCTCGGGGGCCACGCATGCACCCTTCATTCCTCCACTGGCTGACAGTGTGTGCATGAGCGTGGATGGAGCGAGTGCTGCCCTCCGTGTAGGGGAGCCCTCCCAAGAGCACCCCACAAGCCAGGGAGCCCCAAGCAGCCCCCAGCGGGTCTGGGATCCGGTCCTGGGTAAGCGTGCTGTGTTTCCTAGAGCATTCTTTAGGGGTGGCCTGATGGACAGGCATGGGGAAGAAGTGAGCCCGTTCTCGGAGCTACCCCCCATCATCCAGAGGCATACAGGACAAGGCGCCCCTCTTCCCTCCACCAGCCCCACCCAGAAGCCCCTGAAGGCAGCATCAGGCACCCCAAGGATGAGGTTGGCTGCTGAATCTCCAGCGGTGACAGCTTGGTCTTCCAGCAAAATCTCCAGGTCCCAAGGAGTTCCAGCAGTATCCTGAGACCCCCTAATGCAGCGTGCCTGCCCTCCCCCATGATGGCCTGGTTGTCAAAGGGCGAGGCCAGCCCAGCATCACCCACAGCAGTGCATCCATGGAAACACACTCCTGGGGAATTAAAGACGGGTGTCACGTGCTCCCAGTCGGGCCAGGATGGAAAGGGTCTTCTCATCTTTCCAGTGGGTGCAATGACAGCCAATTTTGACATGAGCAGGTGCACAGGAAGCAAGGGCAGCACCGGCCCAGGAGGGCCTGGTGACGTGTACGGTTATTATTGGAAGTGTGATGGCAGTCGGGAGTGCAGGGCCATGAGTCACACCCAAGGTGACCTTGAGTCATGCATCTGCCCGGCTCTTGGGCCTCGGGCTAACCAGCTCCCTGCCTCCTCTCCACACAGGAGACCACAGAGAGGTTTTCCGAGCCTCGCTGCAGGTGGGGCAGCCCCACCAAGTGTCTGGCGCCAGCGGCTCCCCAGTGTTCTCCTAAGCCTGTGACTTCCCTGGGGATCCCTGGGACTCGCTGTCCCAGACAGAGCCTCACCCACCTCGGAGCTGGTTCTCCCAAGTACAGGGCCCGAGGGTATCGTGGCTGCCAGGGTGGGGCAGGACCAGAAACTGAACTGGCTGTACTCAAGAATGCAAATGGCGTGAGAACAGGGAATGGCGCCGGCCACAGTGACACTGGCAGCTGCATCCTGCCCACACAGCTGGCATGGGAATTCCCCACCTGGAGCCCACGCTGCTCATGTCTTAGTTGAGGAAGGGATAAGGGGCTAAGGAGGGGGTGTCCCTGACCCACAGGATGGCTGCTCTGTCCACCCCAGCCCTGTGGACATCTCTTGCCCACCCAGCCATGGCAAAAATGAGGAGCCGCCGACCATGGTGACCCTGTCTGCCAGCCCCAAATTTGGGACTCAGAGTTGGACAGGCCAGAGTGCGGAGGAACACCAGCCCCCTGGAAGCCCCCTGGAATACGAAGCCGTCACCGCTGAGATCATCCCTAAGTGCCTGCTGATCACCCATCCCTCCTCCAGACAGAAGGAAATCCTACAAAGGAAACACATGTATCAGACTTTCTACACCTCCCAGCTAGACTCTCTTCCACCATGGGCTAACACCACAGAATCACCTCACAGGTTCTAGAAACATGGACATCCGCCCCAGGGCTTTGATTGGGGAACGGAGCCCCTGCTTTTCTAGAGTGAATTTTTTGAGCAGCTTGCAACCTCTGTCAGTAATTTGTCTCTTATTCTGGAGGGTGCCAGGCACGAGGAGACCGTGGGCTTCCTGCTGATCCAGGCCCACCGTTTGCGGATAAGATGAGGCCTTCCCTGCTAGCGGGAGCCAGGCCTATGGGGCGGGGACAGCCTGGGCCCTCCCAGGGAGTGTAGAGGAGGAGGATGTGCTGGAAGGACGGCACCCCAGCCCGGAAGGACCCCCGCCCAGGACAGCCAGGCCTCTTGCCACAGGTGACCCCTATGCCCCACACAGAAAGCACCCCGTTTCTCAGGGCTTCTCATGGGCAGAGTAACCCCAGAGACCCTGGAATGAAACTCATGCGTCTGTGAAATAAGACCAGGATTAAGCATCTGATGAGATTGTGTTGGTGGAAAAGGTCGGTAAAGAGGGTGTGAGCTTGGTGCTGCCCTGGTGAAGGAAAAACCTGCCCAGAATTACTGTGGGTCACACAGGCCGGGTGAGCAAAGCCAGAGGCTTTTCCAGACCCCCTCCGGCTGGGTCTCCTTGGAGGGCGAGTGGATGGGAGGGGCAGGGAGGCCTGCAGGGATTGCCTCCAAGTGAGAAACTTGGCCAGGCCGCAGATCCAGGCAGCTGGTGCTTTTACTTTACTTATCTCTTCTCTCCTTTTTTTTTTTCTGTTTAAGTTTTTCTAACACTTTTCTGTCTACTTTCAACAAGTTAAAGAACTTTTTGTTTTATGTATTTATTTATTTTCCTGTGGTAAAATATGCATAAGATAAAATTTACCATTTCAGCCATTTTTAGGTGCACGGTTCAGTGGCATGAAGCATATCCACATTGTTGTCAGTCATCACCACCACGCATCCCCAGAACGTCCCATCCTCCCAAACTGAAACCCCGTCCCCATTGAACACTCCCTCCCCACGCCCCTCCTTGGTCCCCAGCACTCACCATTCCACCTCCTGTCTCTACAAACCAGACTCCGCCAGGGACCTCATACGGGTGGAACCACCCGGTGTCGGTCCTTGTGTACCTGGCTTATTTCACTCAGCATCATGTTCTCAAGGTCGGTCCTTGCTGTGGCGTGTGTCAGGATGTCACTCAGCATCATGTTGTCAAGGTCGGTCCTTGCTGTGGCATGTGTCACGATGTCCTTGCTTTCTGAGGCCAGATCCTATTTGGCATGCATAGACCATCTTTCGCCTGCTCACGCCTCTGTCCATGGGCGCTTGAGTGGCTTCCATCTGTCGGCTGCTGTGAATAAACCTGCTGTGAACATGGGTGTACAAATATCTCTTTGAATCTCTGCTTTCAATTCTTTTGGGTATATACCCAGAGAAGAAATTGCTGGATCATGTGGCAATTTGATGTTTAACTGTTTTGAGGAGCTGCCATACTTCACAAGTTTTTGAAGGTTTAGGGTTTCTTTGGGAGTTTCCATCATATTTTTTATAATAGTGTCACAGAACTAATTTTGATGAAAAACACTCATTCTCTATCTTCTCATTCTGGGGGAATAAATTAGTGTGATTTGAATATAATGTAATTGCATACAAATCCAGCCACAAAACCGGGCGCTGTGCAGTGGCAGAGGTTCAGGAGTTGTGCCACCTTGCTAGGGAGGAGGGAGGGTGTGTTTCCATGATATGCCAGTGGTCGGTCCTCTTAAAAGGGTGTGTTTTCTCTTGCTGACTGTTTAGAATTGGCAGGATGTGGTAATAATAGTTGGTTTTACTATCATTTTTAGATTCTTTACAGGCATCACACTCCCTGATTGTCTTGTTCCCTCCTATTACACTACCCACCTGCTATACCACTGATCATAGCTGTAGATGCCTAGGACTGTAACTGATACAACAACAAAGCTACAAATGGCTCCAGGCCCAGATAGTTTCACAGGCCATTCCACCACACTGTTAAGGAACAGATAATATTTAAATGGATGCAAAGCATAAATAAGGAAAGAAAATTTCTAAATTCTCTTTATGAAGCTACCATAAGAATGATGCCAAAACCCAAAGAGACAAGCACAGAAAGAAAATCATAAGCCAATCTTATGAATGAACACCAACACAAAAATGTGAATTAAATTGTCTAAAAACTGTAAGCCATGACCTAGGAGACTTGAAGATGGTTTGATATTAGGAAATATCTTAAAATAGGTCTTCACATTCATAGAGCCTATAAAATTGCAGTAGTTGGGACATGGACCCCCTAGTTGGACAGCAAAGAAATTAGGCAGAGGAACCAGAAATGGATCCAAACACACCCATGTAGTTAGGACATAGGAGAGGTGATTTTTGCCTATCGGTGTGATGAATTCCAGTTGTTCAGAAGACACCAACTGAATTACAACTAAATAGTTTTCTAGAAAAAAATAAAATTGCATTTCTACTTTATTCCCTAAGGCCTCCATATGTTACAGCTACAGCAGATATTTTTATAAAGTTGGAAACCATAAACATACTAGAAGAAAACAGAGAGCCATTTCCTTTACTAGTTTTAGAAGGAGGAAGATCTTCTGAAATAGAACACAAACTCAGAAGCCATAAACATGGATTAAAAGAAATAATAATAAAGTTAAAAATGTTTGCCTGGTGAAAAACACAACCACCATAAACAAAGACAGGTGAGAAATGAAATAGTATCTGCAATGCAAGGCACAGGAAAAGCTTCATTTGGTTCATACATAAAGAAGTTCTAGAAATCAATGCAATGAAGACCAACGAAGTGATAGAAAATGGGCGAAGTACAAAAACAGTTCACAAAACAGAAATGTGAAGGCTGTTAAACATATGGAAAGATACACGCACTAATGGGAAAAAAGAAAGAATGCAAGTTAAAATCAGAATGTAAGACTGTTTTTAATCTATCCGACAGCCAAAGACAAAAGCATGAGAACCCTCTGTCGGTGAGGAGTAGGAGAGAGGCTCCTAACCGATTACTGGTGTGAGCAACTTGTGATGCCTTCTTTGAAATAGGTATAGAAACGTAGAGTGCACACACCCAGCAGCTCTGCAGATAGGTGCACACAAGTGCTAAATAACATATGCACAAAGCTACTGACACAGCTTTACCTGCAAGTTGTCAAAAGCTGGAAACTGCTCCAACATGCCCGGATAAGAGTCTGGAGAAATAAATCATGCTACACCCAGACAGTGGGATTCGTGTCAGGCAGCTGTTAAAAAGCGGGAGGTGGCTTTATGTGCAGCAATGCACAAATTACTGCTGAAAGCAGGAAGCCAGGTGCAGCGTGCAGAACACTCCCTGGGCAGCAGCACCTCTGGAGAGGTGCATGAGTGCCTGGGGCTGCCATAACCAAGCACCACAAACCGCCTGGCTTAAAACCTATCCTCTCACAGTGCTGGGGCCAGAAGTCCAAAGTCACAGTGGCAGCTGCACCACGCTTCCTCTGAGGCCTCCCAGGGAGAACCCGTTGCTTATTCCAGCTCCTGGTGGCTCCAGGTGGCCTCTGCCTCCATCTTCACATGACTCCTCCCTGTGTGTATCTTCTCCTCCTCTCTTCTAAGAACACTGTCATTGGATCCGGGCCCGCTCCAATTCAGGATGACCTCACCAGAAGGTCCTTAATGACATCTGCACAGATCTTTTTTCCAAATTCAGTCACATTTATAGGTTCTGGGTGGATGCATCTTTTAGGGGCTCACTATTGTCTCCCTAAAAGAAAGAAGCGGAGGCAAAATTAATCTAAGTGGAGAGTTTATTTGGGCCAAGCTTGAGGATTGCAATAGATTCCATTTGCCCTGGATCTACACTCTGATGAGCAGCAGTTCACATGGCTTGTAAAGGAAAGTGGGGGTCAGGGAGTCGGCTGATACCAAGTTTTCTATCAGGAATTCTCATTAGTTTACAGAAATAGCATTGATGAGTGATTGGCTGTATGTTGTTAAGCTATAGGGTGTGGGTTACGGTGTCCAGTGGGGCATTACTGGGTTAATCCATAGCTACTTGTGGCAACAGGAAGCAGTTTCCAGACATGAACACACAGCTCAAAGCAGGGAGCAGGGTGTGACCACTGTCTCATTTTAAGGTCTCTCTGCGCCTGATAATTGAAAGCACTCACATTCCACAGGCAAAACTTTTTTTCTCACCATTTAAACCATTACTGCTGGAAACAGAGGTAAGGAAGAGATCATGGCCTGCCCTCTGAGATTTTATACCATGCCTGGAATGACCCATTATCAAAATAAGTAGCTGGAGCTCTTCCATGGCAATGAGGAGGTCTGTGCATAAACTGTCTCCCAGTGGAGGACCGGCCACACCCACACCCTCCCATGCTAAGGACGGGCCCAGAGCCCTTGAGGGGCACCTTGACCCCCCAACACCACTCTGGAGCTGGGCTTCCTGTCTGCTTGCTGCTCTTATATCATAAGTAGAGAGATCATCTCTTTCTCTCTCTCTCTCTGTCTATATATATATATATATATATAAATTAAATCTCTAACAATGCAAAATTCTTTATTAATGCCAACATTTTTCCACTTTATGGTAACTCACTCATCTATTATTTTAGTTGGCCGCCCCACTCCATAAACACACACACACAGGCGCGCTGGCCAGGTGGGGAAACCACAGGGCAGTAGCAGGTGCGGGGACAGGCACCCAGTAGGTGGGGCAGGTGCCCTCCTCCCTCCGTAACAGGCGGGTCCAGGAACAGCTATGCTTTTCTGGCTCCCACTCAACTCCCCCACCCCCAGCATTCCCAGCAAAGGGCTTCTCCCTTCCCCATGGGGCCCCACAGATTTGCATGTGAGTGACCCAAAGCTAGGTCAGTCATAGGCAAATGGGTCTATGCAAATATTCTGTGTTAGCCAGATTGCTTCTGCGAACTCAGGGTTTTCTGGTGTAGCCATCTCCTTCCTGGGCCTTCTGTGAACTCAGGGTTTTCTGGTATAGCCATCTCCTTCCTGGGCCCTTTGGTCTGCTCTCCATTTGTCCTGAGAATAAACCCTGCTGCCCCACCCCCCACCCCAGTGCCCACCCCCGCCCCCCAGCACCTCCTCCTGATTCACCGAAGTCGGGGTTGCACAAAATCCTCCACCTGTGAACCTGCGTCCTTAAACGTGCAGCCTGGGATGTGGAGGGGAACCTGGGGAGGTTTACACATTTTCCCGCCAGACCCGCAGTATCAGTGGTTCTCAACCAGGGGTGGTCTAGACCCGGGGACTTCCGGTGAGGTCTGCACACAGTCTGGGTTGCCACACTTAGGAGGGGAGGGGCACCATTCAGCATTCTGCAGTGCACAGGACAGCCCCTGCCAGAAGGAATTTTCCAGCCCCAAATGTGAGCAGCATGAGCCAGGGCCTGAGTGTCGGGGCTGATGGTAAAGATATCCCCGGCAGAGAGGGTAAAATTCTTCCAGGGGAGTTCAGAGTGTCCTGTGCTTCTCTGTGAGGAGCGTGTTCCCCTTCGAGGCAACCCTCCCAGGAGACAGGCGGGGGTCCGTTCTTGTTGATCATCTCACAGAGCTGGAGAACTACAGTTATCCTGGAGGCCAGATTGGAGGCCTCTCTCCACCCAGGCAGTGGCCCGGCTCACCTGCTGCCCAGGGAGGGTGCTCACATGCACGGCCTTGGAGCCTGTTCCGCCAGGACCCTTTGCCCCACAGTGACCCCGTCTGGGTTTTCCTTGCCCTTCTCTGGACTCAGTGGTCCCAGCCCCTCTGAACTTCCCCTGTTATCTTCTTGGGACTTACCAGTTCCATTCTGAGTCCCACATTGTGGCTGGGGAGACTCGTATTGGGTGGAGCTTCAAAGCTGGTGTGACCCTGGGACAGAGGAAGGCTCTGGGGACTTTGCAGTTATGGAGACAGCCAGAAAGCCACAGTCCCTTCTCTCTACACACTGCGGTGGAAGACATGGCCCTTCCTGCCAACGTGCACCTCCCCTGGGCTCCTGCAACATCAGGGATGGTGAAGGCACCCCCCTCCAGGAACCCTGGCCTGGTGGCCTCGGGGCACGGGGGCTTCTGGGAGCCAGAATCTGCAGACCCTGACGGCCCCAGAGTGGGGAGGCCCTGCTGGGCCCGGAGATTCTTACAGACCCCAGAGGGAACAAGAAGGCTTCTGGGGCCTCAAGTTAGGTCTTCCTTCTCCTGGTGTCTGAGGCTTCTAGAACATTCCAAAAACAAGACAGCCACAGAAGCTGGTGGTCTTGATTGGTGTGGACTTTGAGAGTGTGGCAGGATAGCAAATCCTTCTGGCTTTTGTGTCCTCCTGTAATACTCTTCTTTGTGCAATTTCTTATTGTTGGCAGGAAATCTCTTTTTCTCATGAAAAAACATTGCCTCCCCCGTGGGGTTCCGCTGTGGGGAGGCCCCTTCAGAAGGTCGGCAGGAGGAGGAGGCGAGGTGGGGCTGCCCAAGGCCACTGTTGAGGGTCCCCCACCCCTGTCCCTGGTTGGCACTGCACTGGGGTGTTGGTCAAACAGTGGAGGGGCACCTCCCGGATCGTGGCGGGGGCGGGAGATAGAGGCTCATAGGGTGGCAGAGCCACAGGCACAGCACACAGAGATGCCCTGGAGAGGCTCTGGAGAGAGGGGCCAGAGTTGTTTTTAAAAACACGTACAGGCCGGGTGCGGTGGCTCACGCCTGTAATCGCCTGTAATCCCAGCAGGCCGGGTGCGGTGGCTACGCCTGTAATCCCAGCAGGCCGGGTGCGGTGGCTACGCCTGTAATCCCAGCACTTCGGGAGGCTGAGGCGGGCAGATCACCTGTGGTCGGGAGTCCGAGACCAGCCTGACCAACATGGAGAAACCCCGTCTCTACTAAAAATACAAAATTAGCTGGGCGTGGTGGCGCACGCCTGTAATCCCAGCTACTTGGGAGGCTGAGGCAGGAGAATCACTTGAACCCAGGAGGCGGAGGTTGTGGTGAGCCGAGATCACGCCATTGCACTCCAGCCTGGGCAACAAGAGCAAAACTCTGTCTCAAAAAAAAAAAAACATAAAATAAAAACAAAAACAAAACAACAACAACAACAACAACAACAACAAAACCACACAAATAATTTTCGTTGCTGATTGTAAAAAAGAGCTGAGTTTTGGAGTCAGATAAGAGTGTTCTAGTGGCAGGAAGAGGGCAGCACTTGCGGGAAGGCAGACGCTTCCGACAGCGGGTGTGTGAGGGGAACACAGTGGGGCAGGTGGCTGCAGCCTGGGTGAGCAGGGTCCTGTGACCCACCCAAGGGGGCTCCTGAGTGAGGGTCCCCAGCTACTGCCAGAAGGCGCCTGAGGCTAACGGTGTGGAGGACGCCTGGGGAGGAGGGAGACTGGGAGGGATGTGCCTTGGAGAGAAGCACCCCCTTGAAGAGCTGCAGGGGCCCCTGTGGGCAGCGGACAGGCAGCCAGGAGGGAGGCTGGCAGGAGGGGCAGAAAATGGGCTGGAGCTCGGCAGGCGGCTAGTGAGGGATGGGGACCCTGAGGGTGCCTCCCACATTTCTCTTGGGGGACTTAGCGTGTGCCCTGGCTTTTTAGCTTGGGTTGTGACACCATTCACCATGCCTGGAATTCGAGAGCAGGACAGGAGTGCGGGGTGGGGGCCGAGGGACCTCAGCTGTGGAGGTTGGGACGCTGCAGGCTGCCCAGAGACTGTGGGGAGGCTTTTGGGACTTCGAAGCTATGGAGAAGTCTAAGCAAGTTTACGCTTGTGTGTGGCCGTGGGGAGACCGAGGCTGAGGGCTGGTGTCCATTCTGCAGGTGCAAGGTTAACCTCTCCCTGCTCACAGGGGCCTGGCAGCCTCGGCACCCAGTGACGATGGCCCAGCCACCCCGGGGATCACTGACTGCCGGCGGGCTGGGCGCATGCTCATTAGAGCAGTTACTTTGTGCGTCTGCGCGAGAACCACGAGATGGGATTTATTGGTTCCATTTCAGTAGGAGGAAACTGAGGCTCAGAGAGGCTTCGCACTTCCCCTGCTTGTGCTTGGAGGTGGAGGGCGCAGGATTCCAGGAGGGACTGGCCGGCCCCTCCCACTGAGGTTTTCACCATCTGCCCCTACCCCGGGCAAGACATCTGCCTTGGGAGTGGGGTCTGGTTTGGGGCCGGTGGAGCTGAGAGAGTAATGAGCAGCTCCCAACGCAGAAGGAGAAATGCGTGAAAACATGGAGCCCCAGTTGTCCCCGAAGTGGCGGAGGATGTTGGGGGTGTCGGAGGGGGGCAAACCCGCTGAGGGCACAGGGAGCACCAGAGAGGTGGGGGAGCGGGAGGGGGACACTGCCCAGGATGGCAGAGGCACCAGAGGGTGTCTGAAACCCTTCCAGGCAAGCTCAGGACCCCTGAATCCAGCTGAGTCCCCAGCAGCTGCACAGAGCTCAGGGCGGGGGCCAGCAGCCATGGAGCTGGGGGGCTGAGGGAACATCTGCAAGGACGTGCTCCACCCAGGCAGACGCCACAGGCCATCTCTGGACCCCACGCAGCCAGGCCAGGAGGCAGGATCCAGGCATGCAGCCCCTGGGTGACAGACACCTGGGCACCAGGGCGAGAGGCATCAGAGCCAAGGGAACCTCCAGGCAGCCACTGCCACCTAGACACTCCCACAGGTCCCTGAAGGCCCTCTCCGAGGGTGAGTCTGTTCTGCTTGGGGTCACCCATAGAGACAGGCTCACAAACGGGCCCACAAAAGATATGTCCACGTCAAATCCTCGGAATCTTTGAACATGACCCTCTTTGGGAAAATGGGTTTTGGAGACGTAATTAAGTTAAGGATCTTGAGATAAGATCATCCTGGATTATCTGCGTGGACTTTACATCTAACGGCAGGTGTCCTTCAAGAGACACAGACACAGAAAAAGAAGGCCATGATGATGGAGGCAGAGATCGGAGGGCGCAGCCACAAGCCAGGGAAACCTGGTCTCCTCCACCAGGAGCTGGAGGAGACCAGGAAGTATTGTCTACGGCCATGCATTCTGAATGTGCTCAGTTTCGCCTAATCTTGGTGAAACCAAGGAAACATCCTCCCCTGGAGCCTTCAGAGGGAGCACAGCCCTGCTGGCATCTTGGATATCAGGTCTCTAGAACTGCGAGAGAATCAATTTCTGTTGTTGGTTTTGTTTTGTTTTGAAGCAGGATCTCACTCTGTAGCCCAGGCTGGAGTGCAATGGTGCAATCACCGCTCACTGCAGCCTCTACTTCCCAGGTTCAAGTGATCCTCCCACTTCAGCCTCCTGAGTACCTGGGACCACAGGCACACACCACCACACCTGGTTAATTTGTGTGTATGTGTAGTTTTTGTAGAGATGGGGTCTTGCTATCTTGTCCAGGCTGGTATCAAACTCCTGGACTCATGCCGGTCTCAAACTCCTGGACTCATGCCATCCTCTGCTTTGGCCTCCCCATTCGCTGGGATTACAGGCGTGAGCCACCGCACCCAGCCAATTTCCCTTGTGTTAAGCTGTGTGTGTGATAATATGTTAGGGTGGCCTCAGGAAACGCCCACCTAATTTGGGAAGATGAGAACAGGGGAATCTATACCAGCTTGTGCATGAGAAGTTTCAGGCACAATAATTACTCAGATGTTCTTTCGTGGGAAATCAAAGCAGAAGACATCCGAATGTTCAGGGTTTAGATGTAGGTTCTGTCCCTGAATGTACTGCAAATCAAAGACAAACGTGGAGGGCGATCTGGCCCAGCCAGAACATCAGCTCGTTCCTTATGCTGCTCTATCATCAGCTCTCCGTGGAGCCAGGTGGCTGCTTGGGCACTTGAGCCAGCAGGAAAGAGGAGGGGATGAAGGAAGGACGTCGTCTGCCCCAGCTGCTGTAACAGAACACCGTAGGTGGTGGCTTGAGCCGCAGGCATTTCTTTCCCCAGCTCTAGAGGCTGGAAGCCTGAGATCTGGGCCGTCGAGGTTGTATTCTGGGGAGGGCTCTCGAATTGGCTTGCATTGGCTCTCGAATGGTCATTGTCTTGTTGTATCCTCAGATGGCAGAGAGAGAGAGCCCTGGTGCCTCTTCCTCTTCTGAAAGGGCGCTAATCCCATCAAAAGGGCCCCCTCGTGACCTCATCTAAATCTAATTATCTCCCCAAAGCCCCATCTCCAAATCATGCCACATGGGAAGTTTGGGCTCCAATGTGAATTTGCAGGGGACACAGTTCAGTGCACAGCAGAGGGCATGGTCCTGCCCGTTAAGGATGCTTTCCGGAGGTTGCACACAACACTTCTGCTTAAAATTTGGGCACCAAAATTTAGGCACAAGGTCACAGCTGGCTGCGAGGGGGAATGGGAATTGTATCCAGCTAAAATTAAGGAGTTCATATTACGACGTGCTCCGATAAGAGTGGGGATTCAGACTTTCCCCATGTCCCTTCGTTGCTTCATGCCTCTTCACAGTCCTTCATATCGATCCTGCTGTCTCATGGTCCAACGTGGCTGCCTGAGTACCTGTCATCACCTCTGCATTCCAGCCAATAGACTATGCCTCACTTAGTCCTGATGTAGTGTGAGGAATGCAGCCTCTTATCTGAATGCAGTGTGTCCAGTGAAAAGCTGGGGTTCTTGTTATTCAGGAAGAAGGATGGAAGGGCTGGGGGTAGTTAGCAGAATTTTGCCCACTGCCCTTATTGCCCCAAGGACTCTGGGTAAAACAATGACATGTAAACTGCCCTCCTGTTTGATCATTGGCTGCTCAGAGTCCATCCCTGCAAAGCCCACACCATAAGCTCCCCAAGTGCATGAGTCACGACTTTTCTTCTTCTTGCTCCTATAGGGTCTAGGCTGCCACCGGGCAAGTCCCAGGGGGGTTAGCTGGGCATGCGCTGGCCAAGCTGCAGCTGGGCTGTACCAAGCCAAACCATGGGATGGGGAAGCAGCGCCAGCAGTGGCTGCCTGACCTCCAGGTAACCCACCATGCGCCCGATGCTGGGCGCCTCCCCTGAGCGCTCTCAGTTCAGGCTTTCTGCACCTGGCTTCCCCACCAGAAGGACTTTCCACCCACACCCTCTGCAAGGCTTCAGAACTCTTTCTAACAAACCCCAGGGGGAGGGAGTGCGTTTCCCCGCAGCCAGACACGCTCAGTGACATTCTAGAGTCAAGTTCAGCGCTTGGCAAAGGCCCATTCCATAAAGGACAGATGCCCGGCCTCGGGAGGTTACAGGAATGGGGAGAAGGGTGACAGGACCCTCAGCAAGTCTCTGTGTCCAGGGGTTTCCAGCCAGCGTGGCTTGCCGTGCTCCAGGCTGGGCTCAGAGGCTCTGGCTTCCCGACCCTCTGAGAGCATCTCTCTGCACACACAGAGGGGGTGGGGGCCAGGCCTCTTGTCTGCTCCGGGTGATGTGACTCAGCTGTGGACAATGACGACATGATCCTGAGCATGACAGGGTGGGAAGCTTTTCCTCCTTCTCCAGGGCCTGCGAACCCTGGAAATGCATCCACGATGCAAATAGTGACAGACATCATTAGCGGACGCATCCGTTCTGCTTGAGCTGGAAGCGCTCAGGGCTGCAAGGCCCTTTCCTCAGAAGGGCGGTTCCTGTCACCACCCTCCTCTGCACCGCAGCGTCTGACTCCCAGGAGGGACAGCCCGGCAGTTATAAAAGGCTCTTTCATGACAGGCCTAGAGGAATTAGAAATATCATTTTTTCAGGTGCTTCCAAAAAATCAAGTAATTAGAGCTCATGCACGTAAAAGGGCCCGCCATGAGATTTGTGGCTTGTTTTTTAAAGGAATCAATTTATATATTAAAACAATAAAATACGTCCGGGGAGCACAAGCCTCTCTAATGCTTTCAGTGTCTTCTCAGTGTGGTTCCAGAAAACTCTGCCCCAGAGGAAACCAAGGACAGGGTTCCCTGGGCTGTTCCTGGGGGTATGTGGGAGCTACTGGGCTGGATGTAAAGTCATGTGTGTTCTCAAGGCTGGGGAAAGGACCTCACTGCTGCTGCTGACCCCAGCAATGTGTCCACTTGAATCAGCTCAGTGTAAAACAGAAAAAAAAGTGCTCTTGTCCTTTCAGGTCCTAATGTAGAAAGTGAAATGGCAGAAAGGATTCTATGTTAAATTTCCAGCTCGTAAAACCAGATGCAAGTTTATGCTTGTGCATGGCCATGGGGAGGCCAAGGCTGGGAGGGTGGGGCCCATCCTGCAGGTGCAAGGTTAACTCTCCCTGCCCACAGGGGCCTGCAGCTTCCCCTCCCCCAGGTGATGGTTTGAATGGTATTCCCCACAAAAGATGCTGAAGTCCAACCCCCAGTACCTGTGAGTGGGACCTTCACTGGAAACAGAGTCCTGGCAGATCAGGTTAAGATGAGGTCACAGGTTGGACCCAACAAGACTGGCGTCTTTACCAAAAGGGGCGATTCTGACACAGAGGGGCATGTCCAGGGAGGACAAACTGAAGATACAGGGAGGAGATGGCCATCTCCAGGAACACCTCAGGCCGCCAGAAGCTGGCAGAGATGGGGACCAGAGGCTCCCTCACAGCCCCAGGAGGAGCGAGCCCTGACCACACCTGCATCGCAGACTTCTGGCCTCCAGGGCCGTGAGGTCAGGGATTTCTGAGGTTCAAGCCCCCCAGTGTGGTGCTTTGTTACGCAGGCTGAGCTGACTCATACACCCCAGCTGATGAAATGCCTCACCATCAGTTTCAGTTGTGAGCTGGTCATCTGGCCCCAAGAGAGCCCAGGCACCCCAGCCCACTGCCCACCCTGGGTTTCTGCCCACACTGATGGCTCCTGTGCCACCATGGCCAGGTAGAGGCACTTCCTCCACCCAGCCCTGGGTCACATGACAATTCCCTGTTCTCACTGTCCCCATGACCCCCTCAGGGTCAGCGCTTCCACAGCCCTGGCAACCCTAGGCCACTCTGAGTGGCAGAGGCTGCCCAGCGTTTCTGACTCTGGAGAACCCTCTGTTGAGGATGGGGTCCCCTGGGTCCTGGAGCTTCCAGCACCCAATCTCAGCTGAGGCCACCGCCTGAGCTCCTTCCTCCCAGAGGCTGAGCCGGCCTTTGCCTCCCTGCCCTGGCACTGTGCTGGCTGTGCTCTCTGAGCTCCTTTTTCTTGGTGGAGGCCAGGAGTTGGCTTCAGGGTACCCTTGTGTTTTCTCCTCCAAGGCCTGGGGACATATTCACAAATCCCTCCCAGGGGCCCTTCTGATGCCTTCATAGTGAGTCACTGAGGGCCCCCAAGCCTGGGGCCCAGGCCGGGTGAAACAGATTGCCCAGCACCTCCCCTCCTCCCCTTCACTGCCTTGAGAGAGGAGCGTCCTTCTCAGCTGTTTCTCCACATAGAGGACGGAGGCCACCAGGCCTCACTGTCCTGAGTGCCATCCCAAGAGCCATCCCAGGCACTGCCCTTGGAACTGGCCATGTGGCTCCAGTGTGGTTTGAGGCTTCAGAGGATTCGGGCCCATGAGGCCAGGGGGACACCCAGCGGGAGGCCTGTCCCTCCTTCCCGACCCTCCCCTGACCACATCGGGCCTCTCTCTGGGGGCCCTTCTGGGTCTGCCCTCCTCTTCTGGGGCCCAAGGGGGCCTTGGGTGGAGCTCAGATGTGCCCCTGGGAGACGCTTGCTGGGCAACGCCCCTTGGGGTGGGAGATCGAGCTGGGTGGGCAAAAAGGGGGTGCTTGTGGGTGGGGTCTGCACCTGCACGCTTGCCTCAGCAGGTGTGACTCAGGCAACTGACCCTGGCTGAGACTCAGGGACCCCCAAAACTTTGCTGTTTGGAACCATGGGCTATGAGCCCATCCACATACCTTGTTTTCCCCACTAAAGGGCAGCGTTTCTTATTGATGCCCATGGAAACCACGAGGGAGGTGGCTCTGCCCCTGGCTCTACTCAAGGGATCATAATACATTTCAGAGCCAATCTTATCTCCACTACTTTATAGGAGTCAAAAATACAATGTTTTCAAGACAAGGACAGCCCAGCAGACCCACAAAGTCGCAGGGCACAGAGCTGCCCAGCACCCTTTCTCCCCCAGCCCAGCCTGTGCCGGCCATGTTGTCCCAACAGGCGCCACACGAAGGCCTTCGCAGTTGGAAATGGTGCTGTGTGGCAAGGGCACCTGGGCCGGTGATGACAGCAGACAGTGGCGGGGGCTCGCATGGGGACCCACCACTGCGGCTCCACACTGCAGGCAGAGCCCTGGGCCCAGCCAGAAACCAAGCAGAGGCCATGCAGTGCGGAGGCTGAACGTTCTTGGAGAGTGTGTGGCCGGCTTCCTCCTCTCTCCAGACAGCAAGACCTAGGATGGGCCTGGAGTTGTCCAAGGACACAAAGCTGGTTTGCGGAGGGCTGGCCTGGGTCGCAGGGCTCCTGGTGCCTGGTTCAGAGCCTTTCAACCCCCGTGTTGCCACACCTGAGCCAGTGCGACACTCAGCTGCAGTGGCCAGACTGTGAGCCCAGGGTCATCGCGAGGCAGACGCCAAGACAGGATGAAGGGCAGGAGGATTTCATCGGGGGATCACCAGTGTGGGAGGAAATGGGGAGGGAGCCAGGAGGCTGGGAAAGCTGTGGGACAGAAGTAAGAGTCTGACTGCCAGGGAGGCGGGGAGGGGAGGGAGCGAAGTGGTGGGTGCAGGCTGTGGGGAGCCCTGGAGATGTGGCTGGGGCAGAGGAGTCCCAGTGAGGGACAGGAGTGTGTCTGGTTCTCAGCTGTGTCCCCAGCACCTTGGACAGTGCCTGGCACATAGTAGATGCTCATTGTAGGTTTGATGAGCGAGTGAATGAATGCATGGCTGGCGATGGGCTAGTGGAGGAAAAGGGAGAGACCTGTGCGTGGGAAGAGCTCTTGGAGCCTTCTGCCAAGCAGAGTGGAGCCCCAAAGGCAGTACAGAGCGTCTATGTTCTCTCCAGACCATGACCCCTCAGCCACCCTGACTCAGCCCTATCTGCTCCCTGCCATGGAGGTCTTAGACATGCTATCCCGGGCTGCAGCCTGCTAAGCAGGACCTTGAGAGTGAATGTGCTGCCTGAAGCACATGGCCAGCCTCCTTCGGCGCCAGCCCGCCGGCCCTGTTTGCGGGAAAATGCCTTCTGTATTGCTTCGTAATGGCCTGCTTTGTTCAGCCAGCTTTGCACTTGAAGCCAGCCAGCTTGGCAGCTGAACGGCCACATGTCGGTCATTCAGGCAGCAGGTCGGCCGTGGAACTGGGTGGCTTCCAGCTGCCCGTGGGAGCCGGCCTGACATGAACCTCCTCCCTCCTTCTGAGAAGTGGCCGGGCACACAGGAGTGCAGCCTGGCTGCATTTTCAGTCATTTCCCAGGTTATTTTCCTGGCTGCAGTGACACACCAGCCACATGCTGCCCATGTGGGCCTGGGTCTCCCTGGGCTTAGGAGGAGCCCCACAGGTGCTTTATGAGGACGGGCTGGGAAGAGTGGAGGAGGCGTCCCCAGCCTGTCCCTGCGAGGTGCCCGGGTCCCGGCTGCAGCCTGCCCATGTCCCCAGGTTCCTGCATGGCAGAGCCAGGCCACCTGCTGTGCATCCGCCACCTTGTGCTGGGAGGGTGGCACTCAGTGGATGCCAGCCATGCTCCCGCCTCAGCCTCCACATTCACTTTGCCACAGGGAAAAGGGGAGCATTGTGCTGGCCCAGTGACCCCAGACGTGCTGACCTCACAGGGAAAAGGGGAGCATTGCGCTGGCCCAGTGACCCCGGACGTGCTGACCTCACAGGGAAAAGGGGAGCATTGCGCTGGCCCAGTGACCCCAGACGTGCTGACCTACCGGGAGGGGCAGTGGGTCTGCCCGGCACCCGAGTCAGGCGGGAGCTGCTAAATGCACCCATTTGGGCTCTGCCCCAAAACCTCTTGTGGGAGCCTGGAGATCTGCATTTCCACATAGTTTAGGTAACTCCCAGATGATGGATGTGTTGCGAGGCTGGGAATCCCTACATCACCTTCCCAGGGACAAGCTGATTGCACCCTCAGCTCCCCATCCCAGGCTCTGGCTTTGCTGGGGCCTTGCGGTTTCAGCCCCAGGTTCACGAGCTTGGCTCCTACAGAGCAGACACCCCTCAGCCCCTCCCTAAGACCTCTTTTGCCTGCTGAGGGAGCAGGCGGGTCTTTCAAAGCTTCCCCCGAATGCCTGGGGTCCTCTCCTCTTGTACTTGCTTGTGAGTCATTCAAGCAGCTCCAGCTCTGTGCTCACCGAGTTTCCTGGGCTTCCCTAGCAAAGTGCCCCAGAACGAGTGGCTTAAAACAACAGAAAGGTATTCTCTCCCAGCTCTGGACACCAGAAGAGCAAGATCGAGGCACACCCTCCCTGAAGGCTGAGGGGTGTCCCTCCTGCCTCCTGCAGCTCCTGGTGGCTCTGGTGCTCTTGGGCTTGTTGGCCGCCTCTCCCCATCTGTGCCTCTGTCTTCCCTGAGCAGGGGAAGCACTGCCATCAGCCCCATGTCACAGACAAGGAAACAGACCCAGGGCTTCCGCAGCCATACACCATGCCACTGGGGGATAGGCTGCTGGGACCCCACCCCTGCCCCCCAGGCCTCCTGCTCCCAGAGAAGACCCCCGGGAGAGCCCGCCCCACCCCTGGCAGGGATGAGCTGAAGGGTCCCTCTCTGAGCACTGTCATCCCGCAGGCCGGGCCGCCGGGGTCTGACTGCAGCCTCCCGAGTCACTCTCAGCTCAGGGAGACACCGCATGACCACGTCCCCGATGCGCCTTCTGGTTGGGGTGAGGCTCTGACACCGCGGAAGCCAACAGGGTTCAGACATCCCGGTTCCTAATGTTTTGCAAGGCCTCAAGCCATGTTTGGGGCATCCTGTGTGTGTGAGGGCCAGCGAGGGCTGGCACTGTACGCTGCAGCTCTGCACAAGGAGGGCTGAAGTTGCTCCCTGTGCCTGGTGCAATTCTCAGGGTGCACATGGGGCACCCCCCACCCCTTGGCCCTCTCCTGATCATCGGCAGACATTCTGGTCCAGCCAAACGAACCACCTCCCAAGGGCAGAACCAGCCTCCACGCTGGGGTGACTGCCTGCCCCCTGGGTGGGCAGGGCTCTCCCAGCCCCTCTTGTCCCCAGGGACCAAAGTTGGGTCAGGGCCTGGCTGTGCATGGCAGGGAGCTAACCTCTGCGTCCACCAGCTCTGAGTCAGCCAAGAGCCCTGTGCCCACAGGACCTTCTGGAAGCTGAGGCCACCACGTGCAGGCCAGTCTCCTGGGCGCTGGCCTCTGTCTGCACATCCCTGGCTTCAAATGCTACTTTTGCCTTCTGGTCACCACTGCGGTTGGTGCTCACAGGACTTTTCAACATGGACAGGCCTGCATTCAGATCCTGCCTGGTCCTTGCACCACATGTGGCCCTGGCCAGGTCCCCACTCTAGGTCCTCTCATCTGTAAAGTGGGTGGTGCAAGGAGACAGTCCATGGAAAGCACCCGGTGGGGCTCAGAGAGACCAAAAATGTGATCCCCTATCTAAAGCGTCTCTTATTCCCAGGGACCTAAGCGGAAGAAGCCAGTGCTTAACCAGAAGAGTGAGATTGAGGTGGAAGAACCCAGGCACTGGCTCCCCGGGCTGGATCCACCTCGAGGCTCACCCCAAGGCATGCAGTGAGTGGAAGGCTGGGATCCCCACCATCCATGGGCTCTGCTGGACTTGCTGGGGCTCAGGGCTGGGTGGGCACTCCCAGGACTGGCCCCCTGGCCTGGGCACTGTCAGGGCCCAAGGGGAACAGACCTCACTCTTCACCCATGGGGCTGGGTATAGAGGAGCTGTTTCATGGTTAGAGTTCCCAACACCCAGACAAATCCCACTGGAAGCCTCAGGGTGGGGCCCAGAAGCTGCATGTGCAGAGGCCCCCAAGCCACCACGGTGCCCCTAGGGTGCTGTTGTTGCAGAGCCTCGGGCTGGGATCCTGACTCAGCTGCTCACCAGCTGGGCTGCCTTGATATTTAAACTTCAGTTTCCTCTTTTGCAAAGTGTCAATCATAATACCCACAACTCACCTGTAAGCTCTAGATAGGATTCCGAGAACAGCACCGGTGTCGAGGAGAAGTGCTATTAGCCATGCAGTCATACAGGAAAGTCCTATGAAACAAAAGTGACGATCACCTTCCGTTCCACCGTCCGGCAGATGTCAGTTCTGACAAATGTTTGTGTCTCTTCTTCCAGCTTATTTTTCATAATAGAGTGTAATATAAATTGGAGCCATCCTGTACACCTACTTCCCTTTTCAATTTAATGTATCAGAGCATTTTTCTATGTCATTAAATATTCCTTTCTGACATGGCCTTATTTCAGTGCTGCTTTAGGAAATATGGGTTGTTTTCGACTCTTCACTATCGTAGATTTATAACTTGTAGGGAATATTGTCATAAAGGAATCTCCACACTTGCAAGGTTATTTCCTAAACATCCGAGTGAAATCCACAGATGCCTCATGTCCCCTGTTGCTTTGAAACGTTGCTCTGTCCCCTCCTACCAGTGGGACAAGGTCAGGCTCCAAGTCCCCACACTGGGGAGGGGTGAGCCTTGGGGTGGGGCAGCTGCAGCCCTGGCCAGGCCCTGAGAGAGGCCAGCCCGGGGAGCCACTGCCCGGGATCTCCCACCTGAATCTCATTCCTCTGGTTCAGCAGTGAAGCTGAACCTCGCCAAGCCTTTAGATCTAAATTCCTGTTGGCAGGAAAACACTGGGAAAGAGAGAAGGAGGACCAGTTAGACATCACTGCCAGTCAGCAGTGACATCAGGAATGAGAGACGTTTTGAGTCTCAGAGTGCGGGGGATGTCCAGGCGAGGTCAGTGGGGAAAACGCAGTTGGCGTTACGCCCTCCCCCACACACCAGTGTACCAGGTTAGCTGCTGTTAGGCACGTCACCTGTCCCCTGTGTGTGCACCTTGTGGGTACCACCCTTGGGTGTATCTCAGTGCAACTGGGGACACATGGGTGTTGCCTCTGTGTGGTGGGAGACACGCCCCTGACTCCAGGGACAAGCAAGCAGCAAGAGGAGGGCTGGAGGCCAGATCCCGAGTTTCATTCCCAGAGCTTCCCTTTCAGTGGCATGAACTAGGAGATGCATATTTTGTTTTCAAATCATGAGACTGGCCAGGCATGATGGCTCACGCCTGTAATCCCAGCACTTTCATGAGATCAGCCGGGCTCAGTGGCTCACACCTGGAGTCCCGGCATTTTGGGAGGCTGAGGCGGGTGGATTGCTGGAGCTCAGGAGTTTTGAGACCAGCCTGGGCAACATGGTGAAACTCATCTCTACAACAAATACAAAAATCAGCCAGGTATGGTGGCATACTTGTGGTCCCAAATAGTCAGGACACTGAGGCTGGAGGATGGCTTGAGCCTGGGAGGTCAGGCTGCAGGGAGCCAAGATCATGCCCCTGCACTCCAGCCTGGGCGGCAGAGTGAGACCCTGTCTCAATCAATCAATCAATCAATCAGAATGAATAAATAAGTTATGAGATTACGTTAACATTTCCAATTCAAATTTAAGATGACAGTGCTCCTCTTAACCTATTGGATTTTATATTTGTGAATTTTTTCTCTTTCAGTAATAATAATTTTGGTTCCTCACAACATTCACATAATTACTTATTGGCTTTATCCTGGAAGAGGAAACAATTTAAATAACGATGCCAGACTTAACACTAACACTAAGACCTACTGAGTGATACATACGATTTCCTTGCCATTCTTTTTATCCTTAAAATACACGCCACCAGTTAAAAAAAAAGCCTAAATTCTGTGCTGTAAAACTACTTCAAATAATTTTGTCTTTGTTTTAGTTATGTTACAAACTCTACATAAATTTTCACTTTTGTTGGTTTCCTTTTCTAAGGATGCTCTCTTTTAATCTTAAATTTTAACAAATTCAAATTGTTTTGAATATGGGAAACATTCACATAGTTCTGGACTCAAACACTAAAGCCAAGTATCTCCAGAGCAGCTAGCTTCCATTTCTAACTCCACACACACGTAAGGTCACCGTTTTTATTAGTTTCTGATTTATCTTTCCAGTGCTTTTCTTTCGCATCTATAAATAAACACGCACATATACATATCTTTACACTTTATTACACAAAAGATGTGTCACTGCGTACTGCCGTCTGCTTTTGCCACTTAACAATATATCTGGAAATGGCGTCTTATCAATCCCTGGAGAAGGGGGCTGGGCCTGGGTTGGAGGGAACCCAGCAGGCTGGGAAGGAGGGGTCTGGAGCATTTTCTTCTCCAGGCAACAGCAACACTGGTGGTGGGGGATTGACCTGGGGTTTCCAGGAATAGATGTTGCTGGAATGCTTGAAAGAATATTAGGAGAGAATGTGAGTGCTCAGTATGGTCCGGGCTCTGATCCTAAGCAGCCTGATGCATCTCAGTTGAGACTGGATTCCTCGGCCATCCTGGGGTTTGTAGGAGGATGGCACTGGGCTACATAGCAGCTCCCCTAAATTTACATCTACCCAGAAATGGGGAACATGACCTTATTTGGAAGAAGGGCCTTTGCAGATGTGATTAAGTCAAGGTGAGGTCATACTAGATTTGTGTGGGCCCTAAACCCAGTGACTGGAGTCTTACAAGAGGAGGGGACACACAGCAAGGCCGGGGAGAAGGCCGCGTGACCCCGGGGGCAGAGATGGGAGCAGCGCAGCCACAAGTCAAGAATGCTAATGGTTGCCAGCAACACCAGAAGCTGGGAGAGCAAGAAACGGATTCTCTTCTAGAGCTGCCAGAGCGGGGCTGGCTCTCCTGACGCCTTAAGCTCAGGCTTCTGGCCTCAGAACCAAGAGGGAATACACTTCTGTTGGTCTCAGCCACCCCATTGGTGGCACTTTGCTTGGCAGCTTCAGGACACTCACAGAGATGGGATGGTCTCTGAGGCTGATCCCTGTTCTTACACCCTTGGCCAGTAGCCTTGTTCTCATCCGAGTGTCCAGAGAATGGGCTGGAGGAACGCAACTTGGGAAAGTGCAGGCGTCCCACTGAGCCCAGGCTGGGTGGCGGCAGAGAGTGGCATTCCCACTGAGGTGCTGGTGACTGCCTGGCCAGCAGGGGAAACCGAGGCACCCAGGATGGCTTCACAGCCAGACCTGGGGAGAATGTACCCATCAGCAGAGCAAGTGGTGGGGGGAGCCATCGGGAGCCCGGGAGAAGAGGGTGGGTGTGGGGTGATGAGGGCACCGGGAGGAAACATCCCGCCAGACAAGTGGAGAGGCAGCTGGAGTGTTCCAGGGGCTGGGGCTCGCAGGACAGCTGAGTGTGGGGGTGCTGAGGACACGGCGTCTGCACACTGCTGTCCAGGCGGCCCTCGCTCAGCCAGCTCTCCAAGTCATTTCTGCAAGGTTTATGGAAACGTGGTTTTGCCCGGGAGGTATGTGTGTCACTGGGAATTGCTGAATGTCTGTTTACAGTCGCCATTCCTGCTGGGGTGATTAAAAGCGCCATCAGAGTTGATTGTAGCCTGGGTGGTCTCTTGATCTGGGGGTCCTCTGGGTTGAGGGGGTGCTCTTGCCCTTCCCTTTCTGGTGTGGCCCGAACCTGAGCTGGAAGAGAGAGGCTCCCGCACCCTCCTGGCCAGAGACCACAAACCCAGACGACCCCTGTGAGGTGGAGTGAAGTCTCGCAAACCCAGGGACTCGGCTTGGACAGAATTTCCTGGCTGCTCCAGTCTTGAGCCCTTCCGTCTTGCTTGTCTTGCTTTTAGTCCTGCCTATCTGAGACAGCCCAGCCTCACCCCGTGTGTCCAGGGATCTGCTGGTCTTCCCCCGAGCTCCATCCCTCTGTCCCACGCCAGCCCCTCCACCTGGCACACGCCACACAGTGAGCCCCCCTCACCCCCTCCAGGGTGCAGCTGGAGGTCTGGGAACCTGCGCGTGGGCCCTGGGAAGCAGCACGGGGCTTTGTGGGCCAGGCGGGGTCCAAGCTCAAAGGCTGGGTCCACAGTGCCTGCTGGTGACCTTCGGCACCCAGCTTCCTCCTGAATCAGGGATGCCCTTGCTCTGGGCCTGCTTCTGCTGTAGGAAGCCTTCTCCAGTTCAGGCTGAGACAGATGTCACAAACAGGACTGTCTCCCCGATTCAGGCTGAGACAGATGTCACAAACAGGACTGCCTCCCCGATTCAGGCTGAGATAGATGTCACAAATAGGACTGTCTCCCCGGGACAGGCGGCCTGTGCTGGTGGCTGGAACCTCTGTCGTGTCATGGCAACACAGCCAACGGCTGCTGTGTGTCCCTCCCAACCCCAGGTCCCAGTCCTTGGACAACTCATGGGACAGTGCGGGGAGCCCAGAGGCAAATCTCCCTGCCGCAGATGCCGCTGCTGCCTGTGGGTGGGGTCCCTCGGTGCGGGTTCCTCTGTACCTGCTGTCCTGTGTGTTCTGCCGTGCCAGTGTCACCTGGGCTTCCCTCACACCCACTCCCCACTGACTAAGGAGGCCACACAGACCCAGGCCTGAGCCCCAGCCCGCTGCCTGCAGGTTCAGACACTTGGGCATGTTTCTTAGCCATTTGGAGCCTCGGTTTTCCCATCTGGGAAATGGGGACAGTGATATCTCAGAGACACTGTAGTGATCACCGGAGAGGACCACAGACCACTCTCGGCGGGGGTGCCAGGCATCGTGTCCATGTTTGGTGAGGAAGGATTCAGCCCAACCCTTGGCTTCCTCCATCCCAGATGTCCCTTGAGGCATGTGGCCTGGGGTGAGGGATCCGGAGAGGAAGGGAGACAGGCCACGATGTACGGTGACCCCAGGCTAGGCCCACAGACCCGGGTAGATCGCCACCACTCCCACTGGAATTCTCAGGGCTGGACACCCATTGTTTGGAACTAATTATTTTTGTGCAGTCCTTAGTTTCCGCAATTAATTCTTTGATAACAGTCCCTTCTATGATAGCTCCTCACAAAGATTCTATAGAAAGCACCAGGCGGTTTCAGCTGAGCCGGCAGCAACAGCCTTTTCTCTGAGCTCGAGGTCCAGGCACAGTCACAGCAGCAGAGAAATGCCGGGTAAAGAGGCCCTGGACGTTGGGAGGGGCACCAGCAGAGCAAGGGGCTTCCCACCGCCGCCTCCCTCCCCACAGGCTGGTCAGGCGGCCAGGCTACAGGGGCCCTGCTCTGCAGAAGGCCTTTCCTTCCAGAGCCCTGCAGCCTCTGGGAGCCAGCACCGGCCCCACCAAGCCAATCCTCGGAGTGGGTGGAGTGGGGCCTGGGGGCTCGAACCCCCAGACCGACGGCCACAGCCTGTCGTCTATGGCGCTCTGTGATGGGATGGGGGGACTGCCACAGAGGGAAGAAAGAGAATCGGCCCCTGCCTTCCCAGGGGCCTGATCCTACGGGGAGGTGGGACACTCATGCTCAAGGGCCCAGATGCTGTAAACACAGCTGTCCCAGGTGGTCCAGGTCAGGAAGAGGCTCAGATGGGTCGGAGTCCCACCTCTGCGGCGGTTTTGGAGAACAGTCCAGGGGCAAGTGAGTCTGTAGATGTATCTGGCCACCCCGGAGACTCCCCTCTTCCACCTGTTGGGAGCCAGAAAGCCTCCATCTTCCTGCTCCGCCTCAGTCTGCCACTCATAAAGCCTAGACCATCCTACTTCGATATTGCAACATTGCATGGCTGAGGTCCTTTCGGTTGAAGTGACAGAATCCCAACCCAAGCTCATTTCAGAAAAGAAGGGCATTTGCAGGTTGACTTACCTAGAAAATGTGGGGTAGAATGGCTTCAGGTGTAGCTGGGTCCAGGAGTTCAGAGGCTGTCACTAGGCACCATCGAATTCAGACTCTAAGCTCAATCCTGCCTGTGTTGGCTTCATTCTCAGGGAAAGACGGCCCGGGAGCTCTCAGTTCAGGGGGTCCTCGAAACTCCCAACTTGGAGGGTCAGGGTGCTTCTGTCTTCAGCAAAATCCCAGGCAGGGCTTTGTGTGGGCTCGGGCCCCATGCCCACCCCTGTCCTGCTGTCTGTGGTGGAGGAATGAGGTCCTCTTGCTGGCTAGCCTTGGGGGTCACGTGATCACCCCGAGGTTGGCGGCAGCCCTAGAAACACAGACAACAAAATACATGACACTACGTAAGAGTCAGCAGGCGGGTTTTCTTAAACAAAACAAACAGGGTTTTGTGACGAAGAGAAGAGGAAACTGTCTGGGAAGGCGAAGATCACCAGGGCCCGACAGCGCTGTAGACACAATGACATCACTCAGAGCAGCGCGCTTGCTTTCTGGGCCTCACATGCCCACTGGAGTATCTTCCATCTCTCATGCCTGGGAGGCCCCACCCCACATGCTGTCCCAGGAGCATAGCAGGCATCGTACACTGTGCAGTGTGGGGTACACACGTAGGCACTCCAGACCCAGGAATCTCGGACTCCTGTCTCCTGCCATCCATGTGGGAGGTCTCACCTCCCTGGGGAGGTCTGTTTGGTCTCCACTGTAGACAGAGATATGAGGTGTGTGTGTTTGCATGTGTGTGCGTGTGTTTGCTTGTGTGTGCGTGTGTGCATGAGTGTGTGCTTGTGTGTGCATGTGTGCGTGTGTTTCCTTGTGCGTGTTTGTGTGCATGTGTGTTTGTGTTTGCGTGTGTTTGCATGTGCATATGTGGGAGTGACAGAGAGGGAGAGTGTGCACACATACTGGGTCTATGCCCCAAGGGCCACTCCCACCCCTGCCATGGGGATGCGGTGCCCTTGGGGCTCTGCCCTCTGTGACCCCCAGGCATGTGAATTTTCTAAAACTAGCTTCTCCCCTCTTGGCTCCTGTCCGTCCCAGATCCAGCATCCACGTACGTTTGACGCCAATGGAAAGTCTGCCTTGTGACTCGTGGAGGGGCCTCCGCAAGGGGCATGTGACTGTGAGGGGGCCAGGCTGGGCTCGCTTGTGTGGAGGGGAGGGGCACGCTGCGGGGGGTGGGGGGGCGCCACCCCCACCGGGCCAGCCTCAGGGCAGCCGGGGCAGAACCTGTGGCTCTGGGGTAAATGCCGGGGCCAGCTTAAAGGAGTCAGCTCTCTGCAGCCTGCCTCGGCTGGGTGGGAACGAGTCCAGGCTTCCAGGCATTTGGAACCCGAGCAGCTGCAGGGACAGGCTGGAGCCTCAGCCTTCCCTCCCCCACCCCAGACCCTCTCTGGCCCCTCTTAACCCAGCCAGATGAGCTGTTGGCGAAACCTGGCCTGTCGCAGACTGCGGAGAGATCTGAGGAGGAAGGAAACCGTTTCTTAGCACCTCCAGCAGTTCAAGCCCACCTCGAGCCCTCCACGTCCGGGCTTTCTCCTCCTTTGCAAATCTGCTCCTGTTTCTGCGCTTCCAGGAGCCTGGCTGGGGCTGGAAATAGAAATGCATTCCACGCATTCATTCTCTCAACAAATATTTACTAAGCACCTCCTCAGGGCAGGCCGGGGCTGGGCACAGCGTCATCCTCTGCCTCCTCATCCTCCTCCTCACCAGGGAGCAAAACAGACAAAGCCTGCACCTACGCGGAGTGGATGCCCTAGTGGGGGAGCAACGGGAGGGGGAAGAAGTGCATCTCGTAGTATAGGGAAGCCTGAGAGCTTTGACAGGGCAGCCGGGAGCCGGGGGTCACAGTTCCACCTGGCTGTTGGCGGCATTTGATCAGGAGACAGTCGCTGGAGGCCGTGAGCCCAGCAGCGTGGAGCTCCCTCGACTGCTGTGACTTCCGCGTGGAGCACAGACGGCGGCGGGGGTGGATGGGAAACCGTAGGAGTCTCGTGCAGTCATCCAGGCCAGCGAGGCAGGGAAGTGGGCAGATTCCGGATGCATTCCGATGACAGAGCTCATGGGGTTCCTGGAAACCAGGAGAACGCGATTCACTCTGAGCAACTGGAAGGATGGCTCTGTCACCACCCAAGAGGGGGATGGCCGTGTGCAGGGATGGGAGGCGGGAGCGGCTGTGCGCTCAGGGCAGGAGGGACGTCTCTCGTGAGACACTTACTGGATGTCCACTTGAAGGAAGCAGTTGGGGACACAGTCCGGAGGCCAGGGGCGAGCGGGGTTGCAGAGACACCCAGGAGCCATGGAGAGTACTCACTGCCTTGACAAATCTCTTAATTCCTAGACCCAGGAAAAGTCTTGCAAATGTTTATCTGGCATCTCCCCCCACGGTCCCCACCCTGTAGGGAAAAGTTCCTCAGGACTCCAGGGCCAATTTTGAGTCCTCCCAAGGGTTCAAAGTCCTCCTCAGTCTCCTGAAGCTGGAGACACGCTGGTCATGCGTGAGCCTTCACGTCCCTCTCTCTGTCAGCAGAAGCCCCGCCAACCCCCCAGGAACCCTGACCACCACAGGAGGCCGCAGTCTGATGGTGAGGCTGCTTCTGTGGCCCAGGTCCTGAAACCAGGAAGAAATTAGATGAGAAGGCTCCTATCCCCCAGCTTCCAGCATGGGCACTTCCACCCCACCCTCGGTGTGATGGAAAAACGCCGGGGGTGTGTCTGTGTGTGCGTTTGAGAGTGTATGTACGTGTGTTGTTTGTATGTGCTTGTGAGCATGGTGCATGCATGTGTGATTTGTGTGTGTGTTATGTGTATATGCATGAGCATTGTGTGCATGCATTTGTATTTGTGTGTGGTTCATTATACATATGTGTTTGTATGTTATGTACGTGTGCTCTGTGTTGTGTGAGTGCATATTATGTGTGTTTGTGCATGAATGTTCAGTATGTGCATGTATGTTCTTGTGTGAGTGTGTGTTTATGCGTGTGTGGATGTGTGTATGTCTGTGGAGTGTGCAGCACGCATGTATATTTGTGTGTGTGTGTGTGTACTTAAGTCTGGTGTAGGCCGGGCACGGTGGCTCACACCTATAATCCCAGGACTTTGGGAGGCCGAAGCAGGTGGATCACTTGATGTCAGGAGTTCAAAACCAGCCTGCCCAACATGGTGAAAGCCCGTCTCTACTAAAAATACAAAAATTAGTGGGGTGTGGTGGCGGGCACCTCTAATCCCAGCTACTTGGGAGGCTGAGGCAAGAGAATCGCTTGAACCTGGGAGGCAGAGGTTGCAGGAAGCCAAGATTGCACTCTAGCCTGGGTGACAGACTGAGATACCGTCTCAAAAAAATAATAATAAAGTCTGGTGTAGAGTGATTGAGTGACATCACACAGAGCCCTCCGGGGCTGCACCTCTCAGAGGCAGGGAGCAGTGAGTGAGTGTGTGCAGGCCAGGCAGTCATGGGCGCTCCGTCAGCAGCAGGCACGCACCCCCCGACCCTGGGGACACCAGTTGTGTCAAGAGAGACTCACCGTCCACCTCCTGGCTGTGGGCAGAGAAGCTACTCCTTAGACCAGGTGGTGCTTCTGGGGGAGGGGGGCGAGGCCCAAGAGGGGCTGAGGGGCAAGAAGAGGAAGTGAATGTCCTCAGGGGAACCACAGCTGGGGTAGGAGAGGGCAGGAGGGGGTCTGGGAGGGCAGCCCCACCAGAGACAACTTCCTTTGAGTGCTTATCGGGACCTTGGCACATAAGGAACCCAAATGCCAATGGGTCAGCAGTGGGCACAGAGCTGGACAGAGGGTGTGTGGCCTGTGGTCAGTGGTTCGGGGAAAGACAAGGATGCAGTGAAAGCAGTGTGGGCCATGGCTGGACAGTGAGCTGAGGGCTGACAGGACTCATCCTAGCCAGTGCTGACCTCCTGGGGTTCAGTGCACCCCTGATCATGCAGGCAGCCCCATCAGAATTGAAATGGGGAGCACGGATGATGATTTCTGCAGGTGGTTGGAAAGCAGATAGCAAATGCCATGAGCTTTCTCTAGAAAATGGCCAGCTTTATTTACAGCAGTGAGAACATTACTAACACCACCACTGCCACCACTACCATCGCCACTATCATCCCATCATTATCACTACAATCACCACCATCACCATCACCATCACCACCATCACCATCACCACCATCACCACCACCACCACCATCATCACCATCACCACCACCATCACCATCACCACCATCACCACCACCACCACCATCACCACCACCACCACCACCATCACCACCATCACCACCACCACCATCACCACCACCACCATCACCACCACCAACACCACCACCACCATCACCACCATCACCACCACCACCATCACCACCACCAACACCATCACCACCACCATCACCATCATCACCACCACCAACACCACCACCACCACCACCATCACCACCACCATCACCACCACCATCACCACCACCAACACCACCACCACCATCACCATCACCACCACTATCACCATCACCATCACCATCACCACCATAACCACCACCAACACCCACCACCACCAACACCATCACCACCACCACCATCACCACCATGACCATCACCATGACCATGACCATCACCACCATCACCACCATCACCATCACCACCACCATCACCACCACCACAATCACCACCACCATCACCACCACCAACACCACCATCACCACCACCATCACCACCATCACCACCATCATCACCACCATCACCATCACCACCACCACTACCACCACCATCACCACCACCACCATCACCATCACCACCACCACCACCATCACCACCATCTCCACCATCATCACCACCATCATCACCACCATCACCATCACCACCATCACCACCACCACCATCACCATCACCACCATCACCATCACCATCACCACCATCACCACCACCACCATCACCACCACCACCATCACCACCACCAACACCACCATCACCACCACCATCACCATCACCACCATCACCACCACCACCATCACCACCACCACCATCACCACCACCATCACCACCACCACCATCACCATCACTACCACCACCTAGCTACTACTCTCGGGGGTAAGGACTGGATATTTCTGGTTGCCCCACATCCTCTCTCCATCCCTCTTCCTGCCACCTGTACTGCACTTCTGAAAGCTGCCCGCTAGGCAGGTGACTTCTCCCTCTAGGCTCCTTCACCTCTGGGCTTCTGTTTGGGGCTTCAGCCAATCAAAGATGGTGGCAGGACATCAGATTCAGGAAGGACAGACAGGACAGGAGGGACCTTCTGACCACGTCCCTCCAGGAGCACACCCTCCTGCCAGGTGGCCCCTCCCCGGGGCTCAGACCCCTGTTCTGGCAACAGCTTTCCTTCCTTTGCTTCTTTGGTCCTGGGGGTGGTCACACCTTCCACTACCACAGGCCCCTTGGTGTTTTTCCCTCAACCTGCCGACACCTCTGAAAATGCTCTTTTCATAAACAAATCTCTTCAAACACCCCCGACGAGTGGGCCATCTGTTCCCTGCCCAGACTCTGAGAGGTGTCTGTCTTGCAGTGTGCCAGGATGGCACACACAGCCAGGGAATCCCAGCAGCACCTGTGCAAGGCCAGCACCACGGCAAAGTGTCTGGCATTACCCGTGCCCGCAGTGTCCAGGCTGAACTCAGGGCCGGGGCCTATCCTGGGGCTCTGCAGGAAAGCTAGGCTTCAGGCAGACGGGGCCTGGGCAAGCTCCAGAACCCAGAGGTGGTGAGAAGGCAGGAAAGATCCCGGGAATCAGATAGGCCAGGTGCTATGCTGGAGGGGTGACCTGCTGCGGGCCCCAGAACCTGTCCTGACTGCCCCAGGCTGTGATGGCCTGGCTGAACTCTGGTGTCTGAGAGCCTTGGAGAGAGGGCAAAGAAAGCCCCTGGCCACGGGGACCCACCACGCCACGCCACGCCACGCCAGGGCAGTGGGGAACTTCCAGGCTGGCTCCTCTCTCCTGTGCATGGCCCGCCTCCCTGCCTCCATCCCCTCCTGATTCCCATCCTGTCCTTCCCCTGCTCCCACCCCATTCTATTTTCACCAAAGCAGCTCCCTGGTTTCCCAGCTCAGAAGCCTCTGATGGGATGGGCGTGAGGAGCGCCAGCCCCTGCTGTCCATTGGTCATGACCTCCAAAGAAAGCAACCCCCAGAGCAAGGGGACAAGGAGGCACCTCACTGCATCCTGGGCTGGCCTCTCCTGTTCCCTTGACTCCAGGACGGGAGCCCAGAGTGGGTGCCTGTACCCCGGGAGGGTCTGCAGAAGCAGGCGGGTGGGACTCTGTCATTTCTCTACCAGCTCCTTCCGGAGAGTCCACCACTCCTGAGCTTCAGGGGTGCCCGGACAAACGCCAGCAGCGGCCACAGGCTGTGGTTGGGGGCACTGTCCCAGGCAGGAGGAAACTGGCCTCACTGCACAGGTGTGGCTGGAAAGGAAGCGTGAGTTTCTGGCGTGGAGCCCAACTGGGGCTGAGACGCCACTTTCCCTCCCCTGGGACCCCAGCTCCTTCCAGGGTCTGTGTGACCCCGTTTCCTTCCAGGTCTGGATCCTTGGCACGACAGCAGCCTCAGTCACTCTTCCTTCCTGCCGCCTCTGCAGCTGCCTCCTGCTGCCTCCTTCCTCTTTCTCTCCTGTTCTTCTCCGTAGTAACACTGGTAGCTGCCACCTCCAGCCCCTGCTGGACACGGCTGTGAGAGCCATCTGGGGGCAGGTCACCCTTTCCTGGAGTACACTCTCATCTTGGGACTGTGAACTACCCCCAAAGATCTGGGAGGTGTCCCAGGTGCCCCGACAAAGCCACCGTTTCTTTGGAATCTCATATTTTTATGTGAACAATCCCAGTGTGTCCTCCTCCACTGCCCCATCAACACTGGCGCTAACGGGCAGTGCAGCCTCCCCTCAGCCACTGCCTACAAGGACAGTGCTCCAGGAACCAGGCGTCTCCATCCTGCGGCTCTGCCTACCCCTCCCGGCCCATCAGGATGGACACGAGTGTGCATCCCCAGAACTTAGTCGAGAATGACCTGCAGTGTGGTGGCCCCAAAGATGACCAGGCCCTAATCCTGGGAGCTGTGAAAATGTCTCGCCTTACATGGCAGAGTGTAGCTGGGGCGGGTCCCCACCCGGCTGGCAGTGGAGAGGCACCTGGGTTCCCCGGCAGGCCCGGTGTGAGCACAGAGGGCAGGGGAGGGAGGACACCCAGCATCAGATGCAACACAAGGGCCCCGCCCCCCACAGCTGGCTTGGAACCGAGGAAGAGGCTGTGAGCCAGGGAATGCGGGTGGCCTCGGGAAGCAGGAAAAGGCAGGGAAGTGGCTTCTCCCTGAGCCTGCAGGAGGAAGGCCGCCTGGCCCACACTGTCATCTCCGTCAGCGAGAGCTGGGTCAGGACATCGACCTCCAGAAGTCTGAGAATCGATCTGCGTGTTCCAGCCACTGAGTGTCTGGCCGTCTGTTACCACAGGGCTGGGGAGGCAAGGACTGAGCAACAAGCCCCCTGGGAATCTCAGTTCTGCCCCCCATGAGTGTGCGACCAGGAGTGACCACAGCCTCCCTGAGCCCGGAATTCTCCACCTGGAACACGGTCCGTGAAGAGCCAGGCTGGCTTAGGGAGACAACACGATAGAGCCTGGCAGGACGGCCTCCTCCGTCAGGGCGGCACCTCTGTCCCGGGACATCACCAGGTGGGGGTGGGCTGCAGGGGCTGGGGAGGAGGGACAGGCCCTGATGAGGGAGAGGTGCCCTCCAAAGATGACCAAGGCATCAGCATCTGCCTCTAGGCAGGGCTCCCAACCTCGCACCCCAAGTGGGCTGCAGGTCAGTGGAGCTGTTGGTCCCACCTGGCCTGGGACTGGACGGACCCCCAGCAAGGAACCTCAGGGGCACCCAGCTCTCCTTGTGGCTGGGAATGGGATCCAGTGAGCACGCTCTGCCCAGGGTCTTTAAACACAAGTCAGTCTGTCCTCAGTGTTTAAAGCCAGCCCCGATGACCAGCAGAGTCCCCTCCCCAGGCCAGGAGCTGTGGCCCCGGCATGCGCCCTCCAGCCTGGGGAGAGGGGCCGTCTTGGAGCTCAGCAATCAGCTGAGGTGGGCTGTTTGAGCCGAGGAGCAGAGGGCATCTGCAGAGGTGAGCTGAGGGAGGCAGGTCAGGCTGTCGGGGGCAGTTGCTGCCAGGAGTTGGGGGCAGCCTGCTGGCGGGGGCACCTGGACGGTGCCTGGGCTGTTGACTGACTCAGGGTAGGTTGGAGGGGTTGGGGGAGCTGCCTTCTTGGGAGGCCTTTGCGAGGATAAAGCATGGAATGTCAGAGATGACTCACATCTTCTGTTCCTGGGTGGGCGGGGTCGGTGACGAAGGGCGGTCGGGAGGAGACACACGTGGGGTCACATAGCTGGACTCAAACCCGGCTCTTTCCCAGGGAAGTGCTGCACTCACGCCTGACGCTCCCTGGAGCGCCCTGTAGGGACCCCACGAAGTGCACCTTCTTCTCGCCCCTCCTGGCCGCTGCGTTTCTCAGGAGTATCTTTTGAGGACCCTTTCAGTGAAATTGCAGGTTTCCAGCCATGGCCAGGGCTCCTGCCAAGCCCCTCAATTAGCTGGAGTCCTTTGGTGGCCACAGGGTGGCCGGCCCACTGCTGCTGGGGGCCGTCAGGGCAGCCTGTCCTGGGAGAGACAATTCTCCAGCTTCCGCCTTCTCTTAGGGGACTGACCTGGTGCTTGTATCATGGAAACTGCTTTTAAAAACCCAGTTCCTGGGGAGACAGGGGTGTGGGCTCAGCACTGGGCTGCATATAGCCACCCCTGTCTCCCTGCGGGACCCTCTCTGCATCCCCAGAGCTGTGATGTCACCGTGACTCCCAGTAGCTGCTGAGCACCCGGCGTGAGCCCCTCCTGGCCAGCTCAGCACTGACGCAAATCAAAGGCTCCCAGCTCCCCAGGCAGCTGCCACTGCCCCAGCTGGCAGCCCTAGGCTGCCCGGGGTGAGGGGGGCTCTGGCGTGGGGCCTGCTATTTGAGGTCATCAGCTGCTCTTCAGGGGGCAGCCAGCATGGCTTGTGGGGCTCCCCAGAGGTCAGGGAGAGGCAGATACTCTGAAGCTCCTGGTGGGGACGGTGGCCCCATGAAGCCACAGGTTCTGCCTGCCAGGCCAGCCCCTGCTCGTCTCCCTGTTCCCGGCGGATGGTGGCCCCTTGGCTGTGGTCACTGGCGGTGTGGCCCGAGTGGCACTTGAAGCATGGCAGGAATTCAGGCCAGGGTGCCCACAGGCTGTGAGGCAGGTGCCGTGCCTGCCCCAGGGGTGTGAAGGTGGCACATGGGGGCCATGTGCCATGTGTGGTGGCACATGGGGTCATGCAGGGCAGCCTCTGCAGGGGGGTGAGTGGCATGTGGGCCGTGTCCTATTTCCTCTGGGTCCTTTTATACCTGGGCTTCTTAACAGCAGCTAGTGGGAGCTACAGCTGCTGGCCTCCGTCAGCCTCCCAGGGACTGTCTCATCTTTCAGAAGATCCTCGCCGGGGCGGCTCACTGCCACACGGATACACGGAACGAGTCTTCTGAGAGCCACATGGGAGCCGGGCTGCATAATGGGGGGCCTGGGGCGCCCTTTAGGCCCCACCAGACTGGAGCCACCATGGAGATCTCGGCTGCCCTGGCGAGCACCACCCACCGCTCCACAGACACACGCTGCCAGCCTGCAGGAGCAACCTGTGCATCCTTAAATAGGCGCGTGCACACACACACAGAAACATACACATGCACACACATACACACACACTCATACACACGCACACACGCACACACACACACAAACATACACACATACACAAACATACACACATACACAAACATACACACATACGCATACACATACTCATACACACATGCACACATATGCACACACATACACACGCACACACACATACGCACGCATACACACATACATGCACACACATACACTCATGCACACACATACATATACACACACGTGCACATACACATACATATACACACATACACATACACACACATACACTTGGGCTTACACACACATTCCCGTGCACACCCACACAACACACTCACTTGCACATACATATGCACGCACACACACATCAAGCACATGTACAGGACACGAGCACACACACGTGTGCAAAATGTGTGCACACATGTACACAGCACATATGTGTGTGTGCAATGCAAGCACACGTTCACACGCATAACGGCAGAGAGCGTGTCTCAGGATTTTGACCGTTTCTCTGTCCCCTCCACGACACACACACTGTGCAGCTGGGGCTGAGACCCTCTGCCCTGCACTCAGTTGGCATGAAGGATCAGGGTGTCCACGGGCTGAGAATGGCCATCTGGGGGCTGACAATGGGGCAGCTGTTCAGGGTCAGGGTGGGTCCAGGTGGGTGAGACGAGACTGGGGTTGAGGACGATGATGTGAGGCCCCCCCCAGGTGCCCCCCCAGGGCACCTTTGCCCCCGACAGGCAGCCCAGGGTGAGAACTGGCTCCAGCCACCTTTATCCGATACGTGAGGCAGACAGTCACGGGACACGGTGGACATGACGCTCTGCTGTGCAGAGAAACCGCTCTGTGTGCACAGCCCAAGTTCACTGGGCGGTCACAGCTGGGTAAGGATGGGGAGCACAGCAGCCTGTGACCTCTCAGCCACTGCAGAGGCCACCTGTGTGGGTGGCCTTCAGAGGGCAGAACCCTCCCTGGGGACGCACCTGCCTCAGGCGCGGCCTGTGCATTCCTGCCTGGAGACAGGAGCTACCAGTCCCCAGCGCTGTTTACCTTCCGTCTGGCGGCCCAGCAGAGAGCCACCGCCCTTCCCTCTCCTGGCCTATATATAAGGCCTTGTCCTGGCTTTGCCCTGGGCGGGGACGCTGCTGTACTGTGCTGACCCTCTGCTCCCAGAAACCCAGGGCCACTGGCAGCTTCAGGGACAACCCTGCCTCTGAATTGGGGCCACGGACACCCAGGTTACTCACAAAACAGGTGCCCTTTTCCATGCAGATAGCTGAAGTGCAGACCCAGAGCTCGTGGGATTGCTGGTGGAAACTTCAAGAAGCATGCAGCAGGATTGCCATGGGGTTAGGAAGCCAAACAACCAGCAGACAGGCAGGTGCATCTCGGTAGGACCCCCCCCAGCTGGGGAGGTCCCTGAACTGCATCTCCTGCTGGGGTCAGGACCAGCCTGCTTCCCAGAGCGCCCCGTGTGCTCCCATAGCAGGGCCGGGCTGGCACTCCTGGGCAGGACCGGCACTCCTGGGCCAGGCTGGCACTCCTGGGCCGGGCTGGTGTCAGCGGGCCCCAAAGACAGGCCCTGGGCCTGGGTGAACTCAGGGGCTCCAGCTGCAGCTCACCAGCCCAGGAAGTGGTTGCTGGGGGTCCTTAAGAGGCTCCATCCTCCCGGTGGGCTCCCCTGCATCCCCTCCGGCTGCCTCCCCGCTGCACTAGCCTTTGCAGGTGTGTGTGTTTACCTTTAATAACTTAACCCTTTGGCCCAGGCTCCATTTGCCGACGCACAGCAGGCTGGCGGTCGTGCTCCCCACATGGCAGGGCTGGTGGCCATCACCAGCAAGTGTGGACAGGGCTGGAGGGGGGACCAAGCAAGGGCTTCTGCCCTCAGGCACAGCAAAAGCCAGAGAGGTGGAAGGACCCCTGCCCCCACCCCACCCGCTGGGGAAGGTGATGGTCAGGAGGGGGCTGATCGAGGGTTGCTCAGTCACCCCAAGATGAGGAGCAGTCGCTGGCACAGCTGCCTCGGCCCTCCTTCTCTCTTGGCAGGTAAATAGAGGCCCAGGTGGCCCCCAGACCAAGGCAGACGCCTCTGCTCATTTTGGCCGAGCAAGGCCAAAGGCAGCCAAGGGTTGGTTTCCCTGCCCACCCCCAGTCCAGAGTCAACATCCCACACACGCCAAACTGCCCTTTAGTTCCTAAGACGTAAATATTTGCTCTTCCGTTAAGAAAATACTCAGCGGTCCTCCTTCAAGTGCAGCGTACACCCCGGCGCCCTTCGAAAGCAAACACTGCTGTTTCCAAACAAGGAGTGCGAGGAGAAAGCCTGGGTGGGGGGTCCTGGGGGTGCACACCGACGCTGCGGGCTCTGCCCCGACCTGCCTGAATGTTCTCCAAGCCCAGGGCACCCAGGAAGGAAGCCGAGTTTGGCGAGAGGGAGGCTGGCAGGAGCCCAGGGCCCTGAGACCGAGGCTGGGAGGAAGAGCGGGCTGCTCTCGGCCACTTGGTATTGCACGGCCGCCCCCAGGCCCCACCCGGGGGCAGCAGGCAGGGGCTTCTGCTGGGAGTGAGCCAGTCTCCAGGCCCCCAGCCCCCACCCGACCTTGCCAGAGCAGCAGTCAGAGGGCAGAGAAAGGCAGAGACCTTCAGTTGCACAGGAAGGTCTGCATCTGGGTCCGTTCTGCTTCTCACTGCACATGTGGCCTTGCGCAGCCCGTCCGCCTCTCGAGATCTCAATATTCTCACTTTAAACTAAGGGAACACAGCTTCCTTGCACCGCCGCTGACCTCCCTGGGCTGGACCTAAGCTGTGGCTGGCGGCTGGGGGCCCCAGCTTATGGACTGGGGTGTTTCGTCCCAACAGTGTCTCGTGACTTCACGTCGGTAGGTTGGAATCGGCCATGCTGGGAGTGTTTGCACCACGGGAACTGGTGAATGCTGTGCGTCAAAGCCAGGTCACCGCCCACCGACGGCCCTGGTCTCCCAGGGACCCTCTCGCCTCACCTTGGGGGCTGCATTACAGACTGGAAAGGCTGCTTATGAGCATGGCACATGGTGGACCCTTGCTACAGGAGTCACACGAATGCTTGAGAAAACCAAGGAACAACTGAATAGACAGCTGGGGCCATGCTCTCTCACGTCTCCACTTCTGCCGGGTGTCAGAACTTCCCAGGGCAGGGGAGCAGCCCCTTCCCACAGGCATCTCTCCCTGCAGAGAAGACGCCCCAGAAACCCACACTGCAGCGAGGGCCAGCGTGGCCCCCTGCCTCCCTGGCGACATCACAAGGGCCTCCATGCAAGTCCCAAGCGGTCCATCCGAGGTGCAGGGAAGCCGGGTGCCCGCGCTCTCTGACTGCTTCCTGTATATACGTATTGAGCTGCCTGGGAGCCTCTTCGACCTGGGTGGGTGCGTCCCTGTGCCCCAGCCCCCTCCGGAGAGGCTCCTCACTCCCACCTCAAGCAGCTCCTAGAAGTTGTCTCTGATCTGGACCCCGCTCCAGACCACACTCTGGCTGGGAGCCAGGTTTGGGGCTGACCACGTGAGAACTCCCACGGATGTGGGTTAGCGTCTGCTCCAGGGCTGGCGGAGGAGGAAGGGTGCCCGGCCGCCCAGACCCCACCATCTCATCTGGGCCTGAGGCATCGGCCCGCAGAGCCCCAGCTCCCCGTCGCCGAGAGGGTATGAGAAGCGTGTGCCCAGCCAGAGCTCAGTGAGGACGACCTCTGGCTTCCTTCATTTTAATCACGTCTTTCCAGGGGCCTCTGGAGCTGATGCAGGGGCTGCCTGGGCCTCTCTAGGGGACGGTGTTACTGGCTTATTTTCTGCCAACAGGAGCAAAAGATTAGGCAACACATCACCCTGAGTTGGGCGGGGTGGAGGGTCGTGGTCAATCCCGTATCCACCACGTGATCCAATGAGAACAGGCAAGGCCCGGGAACTGTGAGTAAGAAAGCGCTCGGGCTGAGTCACGTGCAGCTGAGCGGGGGCCTGTCCTTCCTGTCCTCCTGGATGGAGGCCCTCCCTGCGGGTTCCTCTGCTCTTTCCTGCCCCACTCCTTCTTTCATGAAGCAGCCCCTCTGCCCCGAGCCTGTCCTGGCCCCATTTTAACCCACGCTGCTTCTTCCTCTGCATCTCTGGCTGTCAGGGAGGCCCCACTCAAGGGCCTGCTGAGGCTCCACCACCCCCTCCTCCTGCAGAAGACACTTTTTTCACCTGCCCCAAGGACCAGGCAGCCTCCTGCCAGGCCTCCCCCTGCATCCCCTCATTCCAGAGGGCTCCCAAGGGCAGAGGCAGCTTGAAGTGAGCGTCTGTGGACGGCAGGCCCGCCTCAGGGGAAGCACACACAGGCTCTGCTGCACTCGGAGGCTTCCAGCCAGCCGTGGACGGTCACCATTCCCCAGCTCCGGGCCCACTGAGCAGGGCTGGGAGATGGTGCAGTGGGAGGCCCAGAGGAGGTTCTAGGCCTACCCAGTACCTGGCCTGGCTGCTTGGGGAGGGGCAGCCACTGCCCCTGGAGGGCCTCTTCTGTGCGGGTGCCCCCACGGCATACACCATCCAGGAATTCCAAGTCCCGGGTCAGGAGTGTGACCACCGCCTGCCTGCAGCAGGCTGAGGAGTGAGGTCTGTGAGCCTTTGCTTCCCGGCCTGCTGCTGACTTACCCCTCTGCCAGGAACGACCACGCTGGACTCTGCAGCTTGGGCCAAGACAGCAGTCCCAGAAGAATGTTTCTGAGATAGGGTCTTCGTGTCCCATGATCCGGCAGCTCCCAGACCACAGTGAGGGGGCCAGGGACCACCCAGGTCTCCGTACCCCTTGGGGAGCTCTGGCGTCGCCCCTATCTGTCTGTTTTGGGTGTAAAGTGGAGTCCACAGGCCCTGGAACCCACCAGCAGTTTTGAGTGGCTGGGCCTGACCTTTCAGTTGGTACTGAGAAGCCCTCGGCCCTCACCCCCAACTGCCACCAAGGAACCCTGTGGTTACCTAAACCCCAGGCCATGTGGCTGGGACCCCAGGGCCTGCCTTTCCCACCAGGCCCACTTGCAAAGGCAAGGGTGAACCCCCAACCCTACAGAAAGCAGGCACCCGCACCTTCCAGATGGCTCCCCCACTGCCCCAAAGCACAAATGACTGGTCAGACCATGGGCCTGAGAACAGATGCCCCATCACGACCCATGCACAAACTCCCAGGAAACAAGCCAGCGGCCCCTCCATTCCTCTGAGGAGCACACGAAGAGCTTAGACCATTTTGAATTCTTCTTCCAGAGCATGTGATGGAGCCACACCTCGCTGTTCAAGGCCCGACGGAGGACAGATGTGCCTGGCAGGTTCCTTCCCCGTCCACAGTGCCGGCCCCCAGCCCAGCTCTGGCCCTGTTAGCCTGGTGACCGTCACAGCCCAGGCAGGGAAGGGACGTCAGGACCCAGGGACCCCAGGACACCCGGTGGGAAGAGGCCTCAAATCAGGTAGGGCCTTAGGATGCTTGCGGTGGAATGGGATTTTAGCGTCTAATTTTGAACAGTCATAGATTGGTTTTCTTGCATATTAGAAAAAAATGTAGGGCATAAAAACCACGACGAAGGATTCTGGCGTTTTTGGCGGAGGCTGAATTCGTAGTCAGCCTGAGCCGGCTGAATGAGAAACACCCGTCTCTTGGAGGGGCCTCTGGTCGGAACCCCGTCTCTGGGAGGGGCCTCCTGTCGGCACCCCGTCTCTGGAAGGGGCCTTGCGGTCTCTGCCCTCAAAATGCAGAAGCATCCACAGATGTGGAAAAGTGGGTGTGGCTTGTGCCAATTACACTGTGTTTATGGACCTGGAAATGGGAATTGTGTTTAACTTTCATGTGTCGCAAAGCCTTCTCTTTTCCCCAACCATTTGTAAATGTTAGAATCATTCCTAGCCTGTGGTCAGACACGGGCAGGCTGAATTTGGCCATGGCCACAGGTGCCACCCTGGAGCTGCCTCATGTTCCCATCCTGTGGCTGAAGGACAGACCCAGGACGCTGAAGGGGCTCACTGGACGCATGTGGCACTGGGCATCAGGGCCTGGGCTGGAACTCCTGTCCCCACCTTGGGGCCCCACCTGGGGGTCTTGGGGGTGCGGTGGGCACTGGGTATGGTTGCTGCCGGCTGTATCCCAGCCCCTTCCTGCCTCTGCCGCATCAGTAGGGGGCCTCTTGCCTCTGGGGCTGGAGGTATCCCGGCTGGGCCACCATGCAGGCTGTGGGGTGCTGTGTGGCCAGGCCGGGCCCAGAAGAAGTCCCAAATGTCAGAGGAGAGAAAGAGGCCCCACCCAGAGGGAAACAGGGTGGACAGTAGGAGGGGGCTGGGTCGCTGAAGTCCCCAAGACCGGCTCCTTCAAGGACTCTCAACAAACTTCCTTTTTGGCTTAAAGTTATTTTGAGTTCAGGTCTCGTTTCCTGCAATTCTCAAAATCCTGAAGCTCCACGAGTTTGCCCTCGCTGCCCAGAGGAGACCCCGGAGGACCCAGCCAGGCTCACTGTGAAACAGCCCCTCGGAGCTCATGGCCCCTCAGGACAGGGTCCCAGCCGCAGCGAGGAAGCAGGGCCCAGGGGCTCCAAGGGCAGCGCCTGCACGCATGCCTGGGAGAGCAAATGACACACCCAGAAACCCACCAGCCCACTTGGACCTGCCCTGGGCAGCCCCGAGACATGGTCAGGGCGATGCAGACTGCGTTTCCCTGCGAGAAGCCTGCCCCTCGCCACGGTGAGCCCTGTCCCGATCCGCTCTTGACCTGTCCAGGGCACCACGGCCTTGCCTGGGAACTTGTTGCTGAGCCAAGATGAGCCCAAGGAGCCGGCAGTTGTGCCGGAATATTCCAAAGGCCCAGAGGCTGTCACAGACAGTGACGTGTGATAAAAATCCCCAAATGTTCCAGGACAGGAAGCCAATTTAACCCTTCCCGTTTACCCCGCCTGCGGCTGCTGTAGAAACACAATCATTTCATAGCCAGAAATTTACCGACGTCCTGCTGGAAGCCATGAATGTGTCTGACAAGAGACTGAAACAGCGGTTGGCAGAGACATGAATAAAAGACCAGTGTCTTGGTTTAATCACCTGGCTCTAAGGTGGCGCTTGCTTTTTAAGGGATCCAGGGGCCAAAGCTGGAGGAGGAGGCAGCCAGCTCCCGGGGGGAGGGTAGCCGGCTCAACACCCTGGAGGCCCTGTCCGACCTCAGCCTAGGAGGCTGAAGCTGCAGCCTCTGCCCACTGCACCATCCTTGCGAAGGGGCTCCCGCAGAAGGGTTGGCTGTACCCACTAGGAGCTGGTCCTGCCACTCACTTCCATGGCCCTGGTGGCCTTCATGGAGACAGCCATTGTGTGCAAAGGACGGAAAGTAAGAGGCCCCCTCCTTCTCTCACCCTTTCTGGGGAAACCGAGGCAAGTGACACCTTAAGCCCCAGGGCGCTCTGTGGAGCAGCTGAGACTCCAGCTTCCATTTGCTGACTTCCAGGGAGCTATCTCTCTGGGTCCCTGGGAGGGAGGCTGGAAAGGGCTCGTTTCAGAATGCGGTTGGGCAAGTTTGTTTTTCTCAATTCTGCATTAAAATTGTCTCGAGTCATGGTTCTGAAGACACACGAATGTGTGTGTAGATTGTGCGTATATGCAATGGAGCCAATCGATTAGCAAAAGCATATTTTGCCATAATTTGTAACCTATGCTTCCTACATAATGACTGCGGTTTAAAGCACCTGAGAAAATGTTAATAAAATGTATGAGTTCTCTGGCAATCTGGCTGACCTCCTGAAGGCCACGACTGAACCAAGGTATCTTCCGGAGCAGGAGCTATCTGGGTCACCTCAGGATAGAATCCCAAGGTAATTCTCTTCCTCCCCAAACTCACTCTTTCCCGCCCCCTCCCCCCTCCTCTCTCATCCTCTCTCCCGCCCCTCTGCTCTCACACACACACTTTTCCAGACGGAGCTGACGGCGCAGTCCCTCCGCCCCCATCACAGGTGGTCCAGCATCTGGCAGGAGGGACGTATGGAGAATGGTCCCCCCCAGGACTTTTGGGGAGGACAGCCCCTAGCACAGGGGTGCAGTTAAGCCCTCTGACACCTGTCCCCCACCCCGAGACATTCTGTGCCACCCCCAGGTGGCTGGGAGCTATGGATCCCAGGGAACTGTGACTGTCAGAGACCATTGGGACCGCAGGACCGACTCCCACTCAGACCAGATCTGGGGTGAGAGGGAGTGGAGATGTGGGGATGTGGGGGCCCTGCATGGCTCAGGGCTCTGAGGGGACATTGAGCATAGGTGACCAACCCTCCCCATTTGGCCTGGACTAGCAGGGTGTGGGGCTTTTAGTGCTGAAACCAAGGAAGTCCTGGGCAGATCAGGACCCTGGTCCCTCGCTGGGATGGAAGTCTGGGAGATCTGTGGGGCAGCGGGTGTGCAGATGAAGGCTGAGGCCCCAAGGCCCCACCATCCCAACTGTGTGCTTGCCACCCGGGTCCCGCCCCTTGGAGAGGACAGTGTTGAGTCCTGGCCAGTTCCCCCTGCCCGGGCTCAGGTGGCAGCTGAGAGGGGTGTGGAGGACACCTGGCCCCTCACACTGAGCCTGCTGTCCTCGGAACAGGCTCTGCAGAGACCAAGACACCAGCTATGGAATAGCTGATAGGCACCAATATGCCCTGGGCCCCGTCTCACCACTAGCATCACCACACACACTTCTCCGACGCTCGTCCCTCCCGGCTCTTCGAGATGCCAGCAGAAGGAGACACAGTGCCCGAGTGATGTGCAGCGGCACGGGGTCCCCCAGCCCGGCAGGTGAGAGAACGGGGCCGGCTTGGTTCAGGGAGGCCCCAGCTGAGGCCTCCTGTCCAGGCAGCCGGTAAATAGTTTAAATCCTTTTTTCCTCACTATCAAAATAATACATATTCATTGACAGAGAATTTGGAAATTAAGAACATTACAAGAAACAGAAGGAGAAAAACCCACCATATATTCACAACACAAAGAGAACACCATCAACATTTTGGAATGTTTCCTTCCAGCATTGCCTGTTTCTGTGCATTTCAAAAACATAGTTAAATAATGTCTCTGTGTGTCTGTGTGTCTGTGTGTGTGTGTGTGTGTGTGTGTGTGTGTTCTAGCTGGGTTTTCTGAGATTCTGTATTTGTCTTTTTGGCATCCATTTGTCACAGGGCCAATTGCATTCACTATAATTTTCTTATTTTCTGTATTCTTGATGCTCTGGCATTCAAAGACTCTTGCAGACTGTCCCTCCCAGAGCTGGCTGATTTCAGAGCCAAGATAGGGCTTGGCCTAGAGCAGCCAGTCCTGTCTATACCCCAACCACCCGCTTCATCTCACTGGTACACCAAGCCAGCATTTTCCCTGCCCTAGATGACCCCAGAGCCAGGCAAGCAGGGACAGCCCCTATGCCCCAAAGTCCACCAGAATTGTTCATGCCAGCCAGTCCTGAGCCGTCTACCCGCCTGCCCTGCGTTTCCCAAGGAAACCCCAAGAAAGGCTGGTGCCTGCTCCTCCCCAAACTAACTGGCATTTCCTGGCTCTGCGAGGCATCGCAGGCCCCTCCTCTTGTAAATACAAAAATCTCCTTTCTGGGACATGGCCTCTTCGCGTTGACACTCAGTCATACCTCCGTAAACTCACTCCCGGGTTTGATTTTAACCCCACGTGTGCGTGTGTGTGGTGTGTGTGTGCATAAGCTTAGCTCACGTTTGTTGCTCAACACTGTAACCATGGGGGTCTCCAGTGCCGTTAGCATCCTTTTTCAATGTAATTTGTAATGATTGTTTGGCATTCTCTCCTATGGATATACCCAAATCTCTCCTTTTGCTATATTGGATTTGCTTCTGTGCATTTTTTAATTACCCTGAGATGAATCTTTTTCTGCATCAATATTTTCCCATAGCTTGGGATCTTTCCTTATGTTAGAGGATCAGAAATAGAAGCCCAGGATTGAAGGAACGTTTTCAGGTTGCAGATTCACGTTGACAACATCCTCGAAAAGTCTACCTGCATTTACGCTCCACTGAGGATGATCAGTTAATACAATTTCACTAGTTCAACAGGGAAACTGTAGTGTCTGGATGTACATTCTTTTGTTGACGAATGAGGTCGAACCTTCTTCGCGGTGTTTAGTGTTCCCTTATATTCACATCCTTGAGAACTCCCTACTCCTCTTCTCGACCTGCCTTTCAAGTTATGTTTTAAAAAGGTAAACTGAGGCATAATATACTTTTTAAAGAGTTGACTTGAGCAAACCACCATTCATGAATCGGGCAGCCCCACACCAGAATGGATCAGGAGCTCCACCAAGGGAACACAGGGGCAGCTCTGCTAGGACATGCGCAGATGTCAAGCAGAGAAAGTGGTCTGATTGGTCGCAGGTACGCCATTGCCTGTCACACACCAGAGAAGGTATCTGATTGGCCACAGGCACGCAGTTGACGCACATAAAGCAGAGAAAGTATCTGATTGGCTGCTAGCAGGCAGAGAAGGTATCTGATTGGCTGCAGGTATGCAGTTGCCTGCCATACACCAGAGAAAGTATCTGATTGGTCATAGGTACAGCAGTTGCCTAAGGTGAAGCAGAGAAAGTATCTGATTGGCCGCACGTACGCAGTTTCTTTATTGGGTCCATCCCATTGGAAAGTCCCTGGTTATGTAAGTTTGTTGGCTGCCTGTGATTGGTGGAGCTTAAGTTCTGTTTCTCTTTAATGCAGGCATTTACAAGAAATAGCTCAGTTTCGCTTACCTCTGCAACTCAAGCAAGGGTGAGGTCACTTGCGAGGACTGCCTGGCACCATCCGCTTGGGCCTCTTGGGGCCTAGTCTCCAATTTAATGTAACGGGCCACTGAGACTTATTTCCGTTTGGAGAAGTTCTTTGCTTATGAGGGGATTGTTACGGGTTGAATTACGTCTGTCTCCATTCCACTCCCCCATTTATATGTCGAAGTCCTGACCCCCAGTACCTCAGAATGTGACTCATTTGGAAATAGGCTTTTTGCAGATGGAATTGGTTAAAAGGAGACCATGCTGGAGTAGGCTGGGCCCCTAATCCAATGACCACTGTCCTTCCGAGAAGGGGAGATCTGGGCACAGACAGGTGCTGGAGAACGCGTGTGAAGAGGGAGACAGGGACCGGGATGACGCTTCCACCAGCCAGGGAATGCCAAGGGTCCCAGAGGCGCAGAGAGAGGCCGGGGCAGACGCAGTCCCCCAGCCCCCGAAGGAACCAGCCCTGCCAACGGCTTCAGCTCGGGGGTCCGGCCTCCAGCAGCGCAAGAGAGTGAATGTCTGTTGTCTGGACCCCCGTCTGGGGTGCTTTGTGCAACAGCCGCAGGACACCCAGGGGTCAAGCCTGACCAGCCGGATGGCTGCCAGCATGGTCTCGATTTTCTCCGTGGGGGATGGAAGGCAGCTCTGCTCCCCTTTCCTGGCAAGGCCCCTCGGAGCTGGCCCTGCACGGTTCATGTCACAGAGGGGCCCGATCCCCCTTTTCTCCCCAGAGAGGAGCTCTAGGGGGTTCCCGACAGCCCAGGACGACATGACGCAAGCAGCCCTCAGTCCCAAGTCCCCTCTGTGACACCTGCTGCAGGTGCCAGGCAGCTGTTGGGGGGCGGCTATTGGGGATCCCACCTGAGGGGCTTCCAGCCACAGCAGGTGAGGGTCCCTCGGTCCTCAGGGATGCATCCTGGATAGGAGTCCAGGACTGCAGCTCCTGCTCACCTGGTTGGGCAAACTGAGTATAGAACGAGGGCCCCAGCACCAGGAACGGCCCCCAGCACAGAGGATGCGGGACGAGAGTGGTACTGGGCAGAGTGGAGTTTCAATAGACAGAGGTGGAAGCCTCAGGCCAGCACAGCCCTGGCAGCCTCGTGGCCCCCAACACCACTGGGTCAGAGCCAACAGGACAGCCTGGCCTCACGCTGAGGCCACAGCAGGGCGGGCTGGGGCTCACTCCCTGCACATTGCTTGCACCTCTGCTCTCAGCCCCACGCTTTGTTTCTAGGGGCCCGGAAGCTGCACACTCACTTCCAGAACTCCCATGCCTACGGGCGCCTCAGCCAGCTCTGCCGCAGGAGGAGGGGCAATGCTTCTTGCTTCCAGTTGGCATCGGCGGCCCCTCCGGTCAGGGCAGGTGTCCTCGCCCTGCTGGGGGCAGCCCCTCTGGTCAGGGCAGGCATCCCCACCCTGCGGGAGGCGGCCCCTAGGGTCAGGGCAGGTGTCCCTACCCTGCTGGAGGTGGCCCCTCACCAGCACATCCAGAGCCAGCTGCAGCTCTAACAGCTCGGCAGCACAGATTCCATGGGCAGCAGCAGCTCCTGTCACCAGGAGCACCCTCCTGCCCTGGCCTCCCCCAAGCCTGCTTCTCCCTTCTGCTCTTCTGGCACCTCGGTAGCTGATTCCTGGTGTTAAATCTCCTCTGTTGGAACATCTAGACCAGCTGGTTTTCCTCATAGGACCCTGACTGGCAGACCTACTGCCCTTTAGCGAAGTCAAGAATCAAAGAGCACCCCCAAGCCAGGTATAGGCCAGATTTGCTTCTGTGACATGTCCCATGCGGACCCACCTGAGTGTGACCACCCCATCCTACTGCAAATACAGGTGAAAGCCCCAATGCAAATACAAACACAAATACAAGCACGGGTGCAAATGCAACTGCAAGTTCAGATGCAAATGCAATTTGCAGCTGCACCCGAGACCACCCCCTCCCCACCACAGATGCACACGCACACATACTGACATATTCACACACACATACTGGTGCAGCCCTGCAGCTGCACCCCTGAGACCATCCCCTCCCCATCGCAGACACACATGCACTCATACTGGCATATTGCAGAGCACCGTGTGGTAGCATTGTTTTTAACTGCAAATACCTGAACTCAACCTAGATTTCCATGGATAGTTATGAATCTTCCAATGGGCTGCCACTCAGCCGTGGGAAAGGCTGGGGCTGTGTGGCAGTGGAGAAACAGCTCTGACGCATGGCATTTGCTGAAAAAAGCAAAAGTGCAGAAGAGCACTAGCGGTGAGCCCCCACCTCCGCATAGAGGCGTAGGCAGTGCTTGTGCCTATTTGCTCATTAACGCACAGAAGGATGCACACCGCGGTTGGCCATGCTGCTTGTCTCGATGGGCGGGCGGGGACCGGGTAGAAGGAAGGCTTCACAGAATAGATACCCTGCGGTGCCTTTAGAACTTTGAAGCATATGCCACTCTACAAAATACATGCAAAAATGTGCTATTTATTCAAGGACTGAACTTGAGTAACATGATTACTTCACAAAAGACCCTGGCACTCAAGGCAGGCAGTGGTGAGCAGGCAGCCCCCTCGGCGAACACAGCTGGCCCAGGCAGCTTGGAGCAGCAGTAGGAAGACTCCCTGCTCGCTGTAGACCTGAGCTCAAGCCAGAGGAGCCAGGCTTCCGAGCACCGGCGCCCTGAGGCCGCTGGAGAGGGTGGCTCTCCCACCCCTGGAGGCCCCCAGAGACCTCGTCTGGGGCCGGCGCCTATGTCTGCTTATTTGGCCATAATGAATGGGCACTCCCTGGAGCAGATGTGCCTAATAACAGTCCAGCAAGACTGCCTCAAGAGCCACCTCTGGGACACACTTTAAAGCCACACTCTGGCCACAAGGGACGCTGGTGATCCCGTGGTCTGCAGAGCTACCTGCTCAGTGTATTTATGTCACCTCACTCCCAGCCAGCCAGGGGAGGCCAGGGGAGCCCCTCGACGACTAATGTCACAGCTGCCACCAGGGACAGGCCCTGCAGCAGCCTGGAGGCCTGATGTGTCCATACCAACGATGGCCGTCAGCAGGGGCTGTGTGGAAGGACAGAGCTGCTGGGGCCTTGGGAAGACAAGAGACCGGCTGCCGCCTGTAACTGCTGGCCTGGCTGTGGGCTTTTGGCTGAGGTCTGCAGCCATGCACTGGCCACCGTGTTGTACAGGAAGAGGACTTCTCACTGGTTTCCACAGTCTGTGCACCCTGACAGCGGGTTGTCTACTGGAACCTGGTTCAACGTCTCTTGGTTGAAACCTTGGTGGTGCCAGGGCTTGAAAGCCCTTTCCCCGGAGGGCTCCCCTGTTGGCTCTGACTTGCTGTCCTCGGTAGGTGAGCCTTCCTGCCCGTCCCGTCAGCTCGAGGCCCACAGCCCCTCACCCCTCTTCCCAAGAGCACCCTGACACAGTCACACAGAGACCCGCACCGCTGACAACCTCCGCCTCCCAGGTTCAAGCGATTCTCCTGCCTCAGACTCTGGAGTCACCGGAACTACAGGTGTGCACCACCAGGCCTGGCTAATTTTTGTATTTTAATAGAGATGGGGTTTCACTAGATGATTTACCCCTTTTAAAAACAATGCACTTGGCTGGGCGCAGTGGCTCATGCCTGTAATCCCAGCACTTTGGGAGGCCGAGGTGGGTGGATCCCTGAGGTCAGGAGTTCGAGACCAGCCTGGCCAACATAGTGAAACCCCGTCTCAAAATAATAATTTTGAATCTCGCTCATCAGAGCGAGCTTCTGTCTCAAAATAATAATAATAATAATAATAATAATAAAATGCACTTACAAGGAAATCAGCAAAGCTAGACCCCCACCTACTCCTGCCCCAACACCTTTAAGAAGAAAGATGCCCTCAAAGAAGGGGGGTGTCCAAAAAGGGCAGGACAAGAGCTCCCCAGGCCACATCGCTTTGGGACGTGGGGCGGGGGCTGCAGGCTCTACACAGCTTCAGGTTTCTCAGGGCTCCACCATACATCGGTTCCAAAGGCCCCTCTGCACAAGGAGACTGTCTCCTGCATGTATGAGTTGTCTCCTTGCTTTGCCTAACAGGATATTATAGCTTCGACGTCTTTCGTCACTGGCACAGAGGTTTGCTTACATCCATCTTCGTGGCCTCCTGGTCCGGCGGCAAGCATCCCAAGCTCCGCTTCACAGATGAAAAAGCTGAGAGGTTAATTAAACCGTTTGTTGTCCCACGCAGAGTCAGCTTTGGGGCTGGGAGCCACCACAGGACCTGGCTCCCCACGACACCGGCTGAGCCCGGAAGCAGCTGAAGTTTCCAGGACCCTCGGGGCAGCTCCCAGGCCGGCGAGGAAGAAGCCAGGGTGAAATGTGCGGAATGGATTTGTTTCCACTCTTGGAATTCATGATCACTTTGCTCCTCTGAGTCTCTAGGAATTAGCAATTGTGCCATCGACCAAATTAAGGTGCAAATTATTTGTATTGTTAAACGACTCCAGTTATTACTTGGAGAAAATTTTGCACTTCAATTAACAAAAGCACACATGGGGCAGTTTCTGAGCAAAGCCAGATTTTATAACACTCAGAAGAACGAGGTCCAGCCCGGGCCTCGCCGCCCTCCTCCTGGCTTTCAGCTCAGCCTGTCCCCTGGCAGTGCCAGCAGCTTATCCGCAGGCCCCCAAGGCCACCCGTTACCTTCGCACCAGGGCTCTCCCCTCTGTTCTTTGAGAAGCAGGAAGCTAGATGGAGCCGTCTCAAGGGGGATCCCCCAGAAGCGAAGCCTGAGAGAAGAGCTCTTGTGAAAGTGATTTATTGGGGGAATGGTCTGGGTTTTATGGGGTGAATTGCATCCCTCAAATTCCCATGTTAAAGCCCTAACCCTCAGTGCCCCAGAATGCGGCTGTTGTTGAGACAAGGTCTTTCAGAGGTGATTAAGGTAAATGAGGTCACTAGGGTGGGCCCAGATCCAGTATGACTGGTGTCCTTATAAGAACAGGAGGAGAGGACACAGGGGGATGCCAGGGGCCTGCTTGCCCAGAGGGACAGCCCTGAGACAGGGCAGCAAGAGGGTGGAGTCCGCGTGTCCTGGAAGGTGGGTGGGGGAGTGGGGGAGAAAGCAGCCTTGGGGGCCTGGATCCTGGACCTCCAGCCTCCAGATGGTGAGAAATCAGGTCTGCTGTTGAAGGCCTCAGGGTGTGCTATTTCAGTTTAGTGGCCCAAGCCAACTAAGACCAGGGGAAGGGGCTGGCAGCCAGGGAAGACGGCTAAGCCAAGATGTGGGCGGGAGGGGAGCAGCAGCAGGGTCCTGGGGCTGGTAGCCTGAGCTGCATGCCAGGTGGGACCACCCGTTCCAAAGACTCACGGCTGTGAGCCCCTAGCAGCTTACGGTTGCAGTGGGTGATGAGTCCTGGGGAGAGGGATGGGAGTGGAGACCCTAACAGCACCTGCCCCTCCGCATTGGACGCTCAGCCAGCAAGATCAATGCAGAACTCACAGAACAGCCAACCACCAATCACCGATCAGCCAACACCCTGGCAGAATTATCTCAGCATCTGGATGTTGGCACCACAGGGACCTCAGGCTGCAGAGAACAGGCTGGCCTATGAATGGAGACGGTGCCTGAGCTCATGGCTGCAGAGGACAGGCCAGCCTGCGAGTGGAGACGGCACCCGAGCTCGCGGCAATGTTGCAGGGAAGCCAAGACCAACCCCTGCCCGTGCCCGGTTTCCCCGAGGCCCCGTGTCCTCTGAGCGCGTCTCGTGGCTCCGGGCTCACTGGCTTCTAAGTCTTCTCCTTCTGTCTCAGTCTCAGCCTTCACTCTTCCTTCTCTCAGGGAGAAAAATAAACCTCTGTGGCTGGCGTTTGCAAAAGGGAGAGACTCTTCCTGAGGAAATAAAATAGATTTCAGTCAATGAATATGCAAACTTGAGGCAGGCCAACACCTAGGAGTCAGGGCTGGGAGACATTGGAGCCCAGCAGCCCCCTGGCCCGATGCCCACACAAAGCCCATTTCAGCCAAAGGTATCAGGTTGTTCACTGTGTAAACACACCACACACACACACACACACACACACACACACACACACACGATAAGCAACCATTTTGGGGGGCAAGTACTGAAACTCAAAACTTGCTAGCTTTCAAGACCTGAATTCAGCTGCAAGAGGCTTATCCTGGCTTTTACATTGCAGCATGGTTTTTAATTTTATTTTTTACATTTTTTAAAAATCAGACAGCCTCCAGAATCACAGAAGATTCAGAGAAACTCCCAACAGCATGGTATTTTAAAGCAGGAAACAGGTCTTGGCACTTTTTTGACACCATGGAGTCCTGAGTGGGTGGTGGCCATCACGCTGGGTGCAGACCAGAGAGCAGAACCTGGGGTCCGCAGAAAACCTGAGCCGGCACCCAGAGTGGCGGGGGAGGCCGTGCGAGGAGAGCCAGCCTTCCGTAGAGCTTGGAGAGGCTGGTGTCACAGGGGAAATGAAAACAGGACTTCAAAGAGGGAGCGGGCAGAAGCCCCTGCAGGGAATTTTCCGGTTCCTAACCTGGAACAGGCACCGGTTCCGAGGCACACAGCACGCAGCCTCTGCCTTCACCATGTGCTGTCCACACATCCCGAGCCCCTGGCTCCCGAAAAGAGAGTCACCTGCCCGGCTAAACCCTCATCCCAACCCTTCCTGTCACTGGCTGCTGCTGGGGGTCCATTCACCTCAACCCCATGCTGAGCAGAGACCACCCTGGGCTCTTGTAATGGATCCTCATGGCAGCCACTGTGTGAGAACCTTTCCCCGCGGTGTTATCCCAGTCACATGAATCAGGCTCTGAGTGAACGTGTGTATTCCTTGGGTGCCTACTTAGAGCAGAAGGAAAGCAAAGATGCTCACCGGGTAGCCAGGAGCGCCGCTTCCCTGCCCATGCGCCGTGGTGTGTGTGTGAGCTCAGGGCACGCGGGCACACACGTGTCCGTGGTTCCCACAGGAGGAGCAGGGCCCTCCTGAAACCCAAGAGCCACATCCCCAGGAGCCTCGGGCAGATGAGCGGGAGGTACCTGGGAGCTGGAGACAGGGCCGCCCCTGGCGAGGACAGGCTTTTCCGCCTCACTTCTGTCTTAGCGGCATTGATTCCATGCGCATTCACCTCTCCGTGCCTCGGTTTTCTCACCCATAAAGTGGGGGCTCGCTCTGCCTGCCCAGTTGCTATGCAGATTGAGCCAGGCTTGTACAAGCCCACATGGGGACCCCTGGGTGACTGCGCTCTCCCAACTCCCCTCCCACCCTTCCCGCTGCGGGACTCCACACACCAGGCCCACCATCACCCCCTGCTCTCAGTCTCCAGGCACAGCCAGGTGTGGGCGGTGCATGGCGGGCCCAGCGGTCAACCGCGGCAAAGGTGGTTCCCAGGTCCCTGTGTAGCGGGGGTCCCGTAGCCCCATTGACTGGGGGTCTTGGCTGGGCCAAGGCCATAGAGCAGCGTGGCCAGCACTCCTGTTCCATCCTCTGCATCTCTGCTTCAATTGCAAACAACAGCCACAGTTCACATCTGGATCTGTGTGGTGCCCTTCAGTTTAAAACCCCTGCCCAGAGGCCATCTCCTTTGAAACTTCCCAGGCAGGTGTCAAAACGATCCTCCCCCCACATGTCACAGAAATGCAGCAGCAAGAAGCCCGAGGCCTCCAGGAGGAGCTGCGGGCTGGCCCCACCCACAAGCAGCTGCAGGCTCACAGTCACGGTCCTCTGAGGACAGCCTTCTGTTTCCCACTCGCCGGTGGGCGGGCACCACGGATGTCAGTGCCATGACTGGCCTTTGTGCTTTGGATAAACTCCATGTGGAATGGAAGGAAAGATGGGAGCATTCTAGAACCTGAGCATTTTGTAGCAAGAGCACTGTTCTCACCGCTGATTTCCAATGTCCAGGGCAGAAAGATGAAGAGATATCGTTTTCCCTTAAATGGGAGTGAAGGACAGAGGCAGCGCGGTGGCCGGTGATGGACAGACCCGTGTCTGCTGGCAGGACACCCCGGCCGCCTCCGTCTCATAGATAGAGCAAGCAGTTTTCTCTATGATGTGGCTTCTTTAGGAGGCAGCTCGGCTGCCCAGATCCCTCCTTATTTTTTAGTTCTCAAGCCCTGTAGGGTGTTTTCGGTCACAGTTGTTTGGGCTGTGGTCCTGACCCTCCTGAGTTCCAGTGGCTCTGTTCAGGAGAGCTGCCTGGGGCCGGGACTTCTGAAACAGACACTGAGCCACAGGCCGGCCCGGCGGCTTGGGTTCACCGCAGCCTCTTTGTGTGTGATGTCCTGGGATAGGCCCATGCACGTTCAGATGACACTGTACATATAAATAACTTGTAGCCGAGAACAGGATGGGGCGGGGAGGAGGGGAGGGCAGAACGTACCACAGCAGCAGAAGTCACTGTGGATGCCTTCGTAAGTTGCATGGAAGGTTTTTAAACCCAGCCCTGCCGAGCAGCCCTCTCCTGGTCCGGGAGAACAATGGGGAGAGAGCTGGCGTTCAGCCTTCATCACTGGAGCCGTTCCTTCTTCTGGCCCCCCGAGGGCCTGTTCATGATCACACTTTGTCTTGCTTCGGGGGTGGCCCCTGTGACCCCTTAGAGGTGCAAATCCAAGGCAGTAGAAGCCGCCTGCCAGGCCAGTGCCCGCCACTGCTTAATTCCGGCGGAATCATGGCTCAGAGGGTTCCATCCACTTTCCAAGGGAAACATGTCCACGGGGTATCTCTTCCTGCGTATTTTCTCACGACCCTTCCTTACATCCAAGGCCACGTCTCTCGACACGTTGTCCCCCCTCTGCCGTCACACATGGCGTAATCCACGCCCCCCCCACCCCCCACATCAGCTGCTCAGCGAGCCCCACTCACAGTCACAGGCCCCGCCGGCGGCAACCCCACCTCCTCCCGCCCAGGCAGGAAACGCTCAGCTGCACCATCTGCTCGGCTCCTCCGCCAGCCGCGCTCCAGGAGCCCTGGGGGCGAGGCGGCCGTGGCGTCCTCCACGTCTGTGTCTCCCCGCACGTCAGCCGCCCCACGCTGTCTCTGGAAGCTTCCGGAGTACCCAGGCCTTCTGCACTCCACGCACTGCATGTGCGCCTGAGCCGCTGTCTCGGTTTTACAAAACGGAATCTAGCAGTCCATGCACTCAGGGAGGCGGCTGGCAGGATTTTCTGGCAAACTAAGGGTGTTCTTTCCTGGCCAAAAGAAAAGTCTTTTGGAAAATGAATAATCTCTTCCTAATTTGCTTGACTAGGAAGATGGGTTTTTGCACAGTGGGTTTCTTGAAGGGAGGCAGCTCTTGAAATTTTGTTCATAATCCGACATGACAAGGGTGACCGTATCTGAGCCCCTTGAGAAGAAAGGAGAAGATTGTTAATACACGCACTGGGACCACAGGCATCACTGGGCCTGTCCTGGGCAAACTGATTTATGATGGCCGCCGTTGACCTTCGCTGTGGTCAGCCTAAGTGACCTCAGCGTGCACCTGCCATGATTTCCTGGAATCACTCTCTGGGTTCCAGGCTTCTTGGCCTGTGGTTTGGGGGCTGGTTTCTCTGAATTCTCAGATCCTGGTCAGAAGTTTGTGGGCAGATTGGTGTCTGGTGAATGAGGGCCGCTCATTCAAGAAACCAGCGTAGCAAATGGGAGGTGGTGCGGGGTCTCCCTGGGAAGCGCTCAAGCCCACTTCCCTGCCCCCACGTGTCCTGATTTTACTTTGAAATTTCCAGTGGATGCAATAGTGCCGACCATGTGCACATGGGGTCAGGATCTCAGGCCCGCCAGCTGGACTGCAGCGAGTACCCATGGCCTCAGGGAAAAGGTCCCCTGCTGCAGGCTGTGGGGGACCTCGGCTCTCACAGTGGCTATGCCTGAGAAAGCCCCTCCAGACTCGCCAACCTGGCCCGCGTGTCCTGTCCGGAGGGCAGGGTGGGGCTGGTGCTGGTTACAGATGATCCTCAAGGGCACAGCACGCAGGCCACCAGGCGCCCCTCCTGCAGCTGGGGCAGAGAGAGGCACAGGGAGCCTGGCTCCCTCCAGGTCAGTCTCCACCAGGGCCATCCCGGCGACCTGCAGGAGAGGAAGGCAGACGAGGAGTGGCCCTGCCCCCGAGGGCGCATCGTGCAGGTGGCACAAGGGGGTCATCTGCATCCTGGTCAAGGGGGAGCCCACCTGCCTCCTCCAGGTCGGGAACACTCCCTGGAGCCCATGGTGTGGAGCGTCCACCTGGGCTTTGTCCTCCAGCTCAGCTGCTGGGCCCTGGGAAGGGACAGGCCCAGCACCCGTTCAGCCGGGCTGAGCTGCAGGCAGAGCGCCTTGCCTGGGAGAGACAAACCCACCGCTGAGGACACACCCTCAAGGTTCACCCTTCCCCACTTCTGTGTTGCCCTTAGCTCTAAGGTGCTAATTCCATCTCTAGTTTCAACAGGCTGATTGCTCTTAAGGGAAAATGGGGTTGCACAATCCGGCTGTGGTGGCCAGGGCTCTTGGTCTCCCCCCAGTAAGAGGATGGACTTTCCAGTCCTGCTGATGGTCAGCGGGGACCACGTGGAGGCTTTGGCAGATGAAATGGGGCACATGACATAGCCCTGCCCCAGTGGAAGCCTCAGAGCCATGGCTGGGCTCCACCAGGCTTGCTCCAGCGGCCATGAGGACCATGCCCCACAGGCAGGGGCTGCACCTCCACCCTGGTTCCAGAAGGAAGAGGCACAGCCGACATGCCGCTCGAGCAGGAAACCCTGGGGAGGGTGGGACATGAGATCCTGTGTCTGATACTACAGTGTAACCGGCTAGAAACTGACTCAAAGGGGCATTTTTACAGCAGAAAGAGGCGAAGCACACGTGCACCTGCCATCCTGTGATTGTCAGGCCCCGTTTAGGAGTGGACAGCTCCATGGTTGTGTTTGAGCCCCACACCGGCCCTGGGGGGTTATACTGCCCTGGAGGACAGCTGACCTCAGTCCTCCAAGCTTCCATTCCCCCTTGTATGGGCACAGCACCCCAACCTTCTTTTGGCAGCTCCCACGCCCCCCAGTGCTGGTGGGCTCTAGGGCTCTGGTCCCTGATGCTCAGAGGCACAGAGACAGCATTCCTCAGGGGCCCTGATCCTCTGGCCCGGTTCAGACTGTGGTGGGGCCTCGGGACCTTTCCAGAACCTTGGAAGTGGGTAGCACCCTTTGCTGGGACAGACATGCCTGGAGCTCCGGGCATCAGGCCACTGCTGGGATAAGCCCACGACAGAATGAAGCCGGGCAGGCAGAGAGAGCTGCGGGCTCCCTGGCCACTCCTGTTTCCATAAAGGGTCTGGTGTCTCATTTCCTACTTACCTTGGACTTTAAGGGCCTCCTGCAGCCTTTGTCACACACTCTTCTTATTTTTTTGTCCATTACAACCTTTTACGGCGGCACAAGCCATTGTTCTCAGGGCCAACGCGTGAGTCCTGTGGTGAGTTTCCTATTAGCGTGGCTCGAGAAGGTACCCCGTGCTGACGAAGCCTGGAGAGGCAGGGCCACACTGCAGAGCCTCAGGCCAAGGGTGGTGGTGCTGGGGCCTCACGAGCCCAGGGTTCACTGCCCACCAGGCGGCATCAGCCTGCGGCTTTGGTGCCCAGAAGTCCCGACAGGCAGCAAAGTCTCCTGCTCCTGGCTGCTGGCCAGGAGAGCCCAGCTGGGCCCCACCTGATCGAGAGGAAACACCCGTGTCCTCTAATCAGCATCTCACTGACAGAGTCACCCCTGGTACAGCAAGTGGGCTTTCAAGGACATCAGGTGGCTGCGTTCAGGCTGGTACCAACACCGCCCTCAGCTCTCACAGTCTGAGGAAGCCCCCTGAAAAGTCACTGGAGTGGGGCTGCAGGAACCCCATAAAGGCCTTTCCTGCTCCCAAATAATTCCCAAGCACCTAGGACTTCCCGGGCCTGGCTCCTCCGCCAGCCCAACCTCCGGACCTGAAGACCAAGCAGTGCCCAAGTGTGAGGTCCCTGGAGAAGGAGGAGGAAGAGTGGAAGGAGGTGGAGGGTAACGCATCCAGAGGAAGACGCTGAGGGTCAGGCTGGCCCTGGGTCTGACCTGTCCTTGGGGTGAGCAGGCTACTGCACTGTGGGAGTGGGGGGGCCCCTAGGCAATTGGCCAAGAGGTAACTGATGCAGAGAGAGGAATGCTGAGGCCACGGCCATTCCGGGCCTTCATGGCCACAGCTCGTCAGCACCCATGGGTGCCAGCACTGAGGCCAGCTGGGCTCCAGCATTGGGAAGCTCAAGGAAGACCAGTCACGTTTCCCCTGAGTAAGATGCTGCCCTGGGGCTTGTGGGGCCACAGACAGATGCCAACCCTGGCGCTCTTAGGGTCAGGAGGGGTGGCCCAGGGTTGCACAGCATGGAGAGACCACGCAGAGGTGATGTCCTTGCAGACCCTGCCCCACTCCCCCAGGGGCCATCCCACAGACCCTTGCCTTTGTTTTTTGTTTTTTCTATTCCTGGCTTTTTTCATTTGCTTTCAGATCAACTGCTTCATTAAAAAACATCCGCCTAAACTGTGGAGACAGAGGAAGGATCAGTGCTTGCCAAGGGCTGGGGGAGGAGGAACAGGCAGAGCGCAGAGGGTTTCAGGGCAGTGCCGCTCTGCGTGACGCCATCACGGAGGATCCAGGTCATCACACGTCTCTCCAAACCCCTAGAATGCCCAACACTCACTCTGAAGCCTTCTGTCAATGTGGGATCATCTGTCGTAAAGTCTGCACCGCTGTGGTGGGGGCGTGGATAGTGGGGGAGGCTGTGCGTGTGTGGGGGCAGGGAGTGTATGGGAAATCTCTGTACCTTCCGCTCAATTTGGCTGCGAACCTAAACTGCTCTAAAAAAAGTCTATTTTTAAAAAGCATATGCCCGAAAAGTCCTTGAAAATGCATCTTTCCCTAAATATTCAAATTTATGTTCATTAATAAAATAGCACATATTTATTCTAATTTTTAAATCTTCACAAATATCAGTGATTGCATGATTTGTTCTCAAAAACACTTTTCCAAACTACATCTAGAAGCCACATTTCTGTGGTCGGCTCTCCAGTGGTGGGCACGCATCAGGTCGGGTGGGTAGGGCCTGGGGTGACCCTGGCTTTCTGCCCTCTGAGCACGACATGGAGGCTGGACTTGTGCCTCTGCAGCCCCTCGAAGCACTGCCACCCTCCTGCCGAGGGCCCGAAGCCTTGTCTCCACCTGCGCGCCTTGAGTGTCCTCGCTGGAAAATGGGCACAGCAGGGCAGCGAAGGTGCTGGTGCTGACATTCCATGACTGTGAGAGCCGGGAGGCACCCCATGCGGAGACCAGGCACAGATCCCCAGATCACTGAAGGGACGATCCCCCAACAGGCAGAACCAGGGTGCGGCCCGGGGTTCTGACTCCTGGGGATTCAGGGCCCTGGGCCTGGCACCAGCTGGGCACGTTTCTCAGCCCATGAGAGGACACAAACGGCAAATGGAGCGGGTTGAATTGTGTCCCCAAAATGATCTGTCGAAGCCTGCACCCCACAACCATGAATGCAACCTTCTCTGGAAGTGGAGTCACTGCAGGTGTATTAAGATGTCAGTTAGGATGAGGTCACCCTGGAGAGAGGTGGGCCCTGATTCGGTGCGACTGGTGCCTGGTAAGCAGAGGAAAGACGCAGAGATGCGCAGAGGGAAGCTGCGTGAAGGCCCAGGAAGGAAGGCCTGAGAAGCTGGAGGCAGAGGCTAGAGCGATGCCTCTGCGAGCCAGAGATGCCAAGGGCTGCTGGCAACAGAGAAGCCAGAAGAGGCAAGGAACAGATTCCTCCCTGCAGGGAGCACGGCTCGACACGCCGCACCTTGATCGCAGGCGTCTGGCCTCCAGCCGGAGCCGGGACACGTTTCTGCTGTTGTAAATGACCCCATTTGTGGCCGTCTGTTGCAGCAGCTGTGGGGAACTGGCACCGATCTCAGGGCCGGAAGCACAGCTGGGCACGGCTCTCCCCAGCTCTCTCAGTCACTGTCCCCTGTCACAAACCCCATGCAAAACAGCCTGAGGGGGTTCCTTGCTGCCCTCCAGGGCTGTGTCTGAGTGCTGAGCCAGCCCCTGGAGGCCAGGGCCTCAGAGCACAGGGGAGCCACAGGAAGGGATGTCTCCACCCGGAACTGGAGCAGGAGGGCCAAGGCCTTCCAGGCTGAGGAAGGGAACAGGATCAGGGCCTCCTCCTCTCAAGGTGGCCCCTGCCAGCTGCCCCTGGAGCTGCAAGGCTACAGGGACCTGGCCCCAGGTGGGGCTCCTGTCACCCCCCTGCACGGAACTCACTCTCACCCCCAGCCTTTCCTACCCCTCACAACACCACCCTGCATCCCACCCCAAACTGGGTAACCCCCCAGCAATCCCCCAGGGACACAGAGAGGAGTACCTGGGGGATGACTGGGAGGAGTGCTGGGGAGAGGAGTGCTGGAGGATGACTGGGGGAGGAGCAGGGAGAGGAGTATCTAGGGGATGACTGGGAGGAGAGCCGAGGAGAGGAGTGCATGGGGGATGACTGGGGGGAGGTTGGCCAGGAGCACCTCAGTGGCCACTCAGAAGTGCTCAGCATCACTGGTGCTTGAGCACTTCCAGTGTGCCCAGAATGAGGAGCACATTTACGAAGGCAGCAATAGAGATGGTGGCAGCCTTCATCAGAGAGATGGGGTCCTGCCCAGGCCTCATAAGGAGGTGCATGCTGGCAGTGACAACGGGGACAAGAGGGGCAGAGATGAGACACTGGGATGCAAGGATTGCATTTGAGCCCGATGAAGAAGGAACTGTTGAGAGTATCCCACAGTTACAGACCCAGAGTGGGGGCATCCCCATGGCTCAGGGAACCCCAGCTTCAGAGACACACACAGCGTGCAAGCCACATGAGCAGGCCGGGGTACCCCTCCACCACGTGAGCCCAGCAGTCACCAGGGCATTTTGGAAACAGCGTGGTCTTGGTCCCGAGCTGCAGATACACAAGATGTTCCCAGGGGAAAACTGAGTGAAAGGTACATGGAATCTCTGGATTTTTTTTTGCAACCTCCTGTGAATATGTAATTGTTTCAAAATAAAAAGTTAATCAGACCAGTATGGTCAGTGGTGTGACCATGTGTGTGTATGCATGTGTATGTGTGTGCGTGCATGTGTGTGTCCGTGAGTGCATGTGTGTGATGTGTGTGTGCATGTGTGTGCATGCATGTGTGTGCATGTGTGTGCATGTGTGTGATATGTGTGCACGTGCACATGTGTGTGCATTGTGTGATGTCTGCATGTGTGTGCATGTGTGATGTGCCTGCATGTGTGTGATGTGTCTGTGCATGCATGTGTGCATGTGTGTGATGTGTCTGCCTGTGTGTGCATGCATGTGTGTGCGTGTGTGCATGTGTGTGTGCATGTGTGTGGGCTGATGGCAGAATTTCAGGAGCATGGCTAATCTGACCCATTTCAATCAAGTCCATAAAAAAAAATGATTCTGGAAAGACACCTCTATGGCAAACCATGAAAAGACTTGGTGACAGAACCACTCAGCCATGACACCAGGCTCATCCCAAGGACAGTGGTGACCCGTTTCCATTTGTGCCACTTGATGTGGATGGAGGCAGCACAGCGAGACAAGGGCTAGACACACACGCATGTGAGGGACGGGATGAGTCATTGGCACACGTCCCTGTTCCCGTCACTGTCAGCCCAGAGCTGGAGCCCTGTGAGGCAAGATGAGGGGCAGATGAGAGCTGAGAGCAGAAGGAAAGAACCGGACGCCCTGGCAGAAAACACAGACCTGGGCGGGAGGGCCGGGGGAGCGCAGGGGAGAGGCAGGGGCTGCAGGGTCGAGGCGTGGAGGAGGCTGTCAGGAAAGGCTGCTGTACTTTCCTGAATGCAGCCCCGCTGGCCAAGACACAGGAAAAGACAGGGTTTTATTTTAAAATGCTCTGTGTCAGCTGGAATGGGGGTCTTGGATGAAACCTGCGGGGACTGGACCTCACAGGGCAGCCAGCAGTCGGTGTCACAGCAGTTCCACAACGGTTGGGATACCAGGTTTTCTTGGTGGGCAAAGTTTACTTTTCGCTCCATCTCTCAGAGCACGAGCCCCTCTGACAGGGCAGACACCGATGATCTCAGCACAGCCTTGGCACTGCTCGGCACAGCTGCGTGGGGATCGTGCGTGAAACTGCGACTTGACTTTTTCCAAAGCCCCGGGATTCCCCTTGCATGGCAGCCTGGTGCTGTGCCGGTGGTCACCAGCCTCACTGCCCGCCCACTCCCCACCCTGTGGCCTCTCAGTGTCCCCTCCAGCACACAGGACCCGGCTCAGTTGCTCAGAGAGAGATTTTTCCAGCAAGGCGTTTGCAGGCGGCCTGGCCGTGCTTCTGACCCACCGGCAGGTTTCTGAAGAGCCGCTGCAGGCTCTTTCTTGCAGGACATGAAGCCATAATTAGTTTTTCCTTCCTTGCCAAATTGGGAGCCTGCGGGTCTGGTAGCACTGAGGAAAATACAGCTCAGTGTATGGCTGAAGAGTGAGCCCAGGGCACACGTGTGTGCACGTGCGTGAGAAAGAGAGAGGAGACTGAGAGGCAGGGAGCCTCTTCTCTGTGGATCTCACCTGTCTGTCCGCGCTGCACGCCCCCCGGCAGCACCACTTTCAACACCACTTTTCAGAGCTAAAAGAGTCATCTGTTTTGCTTCAGCAAAAGAAACATCTGTTTTGCTTCAGCAAAAGAAACGTCAGCCTAGAAGCTTTAAGCATATTCCCACAATGGGCTTTAATTATCAGAGAAGGTTGGCAATACGTTTGCATTTTAATTAAGATTAATGAATCATGCATGATTCATCAGGCCGTTCCCCTCTGTTGGCGGAGCAGTGATGAGAAGGCCACCATGTCGCTGAGGGGCCATCTGCAGGGACGGTGTGTCAGATCCGAGAACCCCACTCAGTGGTCCCTCCCCTGGGGCCCCAGCGGCAATCTGTCCTCATACACGCTGCAGCCACGCCTCAGCCATGTGACCTGGGGGTTTCTGCCCTTCTCCAGAAAGGGCGTACTGGGTGCAACTACACACACACTTACCCTGTAGGTGCCAATAAACGCAACGTTAAACAACAAGTCTATGGGTAAGTAAGTTTGAGAAATGCCAGGTTACACGAAGGTGAGCAGAGTTGTGTGTGTTTCCCTGCAGGACTCCTCAGGCCTTTAATACGCACATGTGTGCTGTGAACCCCCAGCTTCATTTGCACACAGAAGCTATCCTTCCAGAAATCACCTTTGGGATTAGTACAGTATTCCCTGTAAACCAAAAATAGAATTCTAAGCCCCCCAACTGCCTGAATGGCTCCCCTACTCTTGGCCAAGGGGATCCCAAAGGAACCTGATAAACGAGTTCAGGCCAGGATGAGAAGAGGTAGGGTTGGACATGCCTCATAATACTCTCCTCCCTCTCTGGAGTTTAGGCACAGCTGACCAGCATTAACATGAAAACAGAGATCATAAGACTGGCAGAAAAGACTCTTTGTAGCAATAAGACACCAAATTCCACCCCGACTCTAGTATAGCATCACATGACTGATAGCAGGCCTGGAAAAAAATAAAAGTACTTTACCCCAAAATATATTTCTCTGACATATTTTGAAATGGCCCTGCAAAGCTGTCTCTTAAGGGGGAAATTTGCATTCTGTGGAGAACTCTCTGCCCTTAATAGGTCTTTTACAGAGAGTCTGATGCATTTTAAGTTCCCATAAGACACATTCGCCATCTAGTCTCTCTGAAGCCTGCTACCTGGAGGCTTCATCTACATAACAAAAACCTTGGCTTCCACGATCCCCTTGTCTTAACTCAAGCATCTCTTTCTGCCGACCTCAAACTTTTTAGGCAAAGCTCAGCGCTTTCAACCAATTGCCAATCAGGAAATCTTTGAATCCACCTATGACCTGGAAGCCTCTCACTTTCTGGGTCACACCAATGTATACCTTACATGTATTGATTGATATCTTTGCCTGCAACTTCTGTATCCCTAAAATGTATGAAAGCAAAGCTGCACCCCAACCACCTTGGACACATGTTCTCAGGACCTCTTGAGACTGTGTCACAGGCCATGGCCCTTAACCATAGCAAAATAAGCCTCTACATTGATTGAGACCTGTCTCTGATATTTTTTGGGTTATACCTCCAAACCAGGAATTGGTGATCCAGGAAAGCACTCCACTGTGGGGTGATTTGAGTGGGTGACAGAAGCCCAGGCCAGCCCTCCAGGAATGGATGCACACTGGCACCAGGGATGCTTGCATGGAGATGGGGTTGGGGGTGTCCTTCTGAACACTCCCACAACAACCAGGCGCCAGCTTGCATCTTTGCTTGACGTGGCCGTCGCCCGGCTGGCCTGTGAGTGCTGCATGGGCCACGCCTGCAATGTGGCTTGCTCACCGTGGGATCCCCAACACTTCTGGAGGTGCCTGGAGCACAGTGGGTGTCCCCAGACAGCCGCAGAACACACAAGGGAATGTGCATTCAACCCTCTTCTCCTAAGGAGGCTGTGGCCCACCCTGCTTGGGATGGCAATGGAGGGGCCAAGTGTATGAATAACCCCCCAAACCATTAAAACATCAGCGTCCCTCAAACAACTTCTTGAGATGGGGTGTGTGAGGCTTACTACACGTAAGAAACATAATGAATAAAACACAAAGGCCATTACAACCCACTTAATAATTCAGGGACTATGAAGATAGCTGGCATCTATGAATTAGAAAATAAGGGAATTCTTCTGGGTGTGGAGGTAGGGGAACAGGTTTCTGCGTATTCATTCCGCCCCCTGCCACGTGGGTATCTATTGCACCGGGCTGGAGGGCTGGGTCTCAGGGCTTGGGGAGCTGTTCCTGCATCTCTGCCTGTCCCCACCACCAGGCAACAAGGTCAGTGTGGCCCACCAGGGAACCACACCAGGGCCAGCAGCTCCAGGCCCCGTCTCCCTGACCCCCTGGCCAGACCTCGGGAGATGAGAGAGACCCAGGCCTAGCCAGGGTGGGAGGTGGGGAGGGGTTGGGGGATCATTCAGGGCACAAGGGGGGGAGGAGAGAGCATTCTGGGGAACGGGGTTTGGGGAGGGAACCAGGACAGAGAGGCATGGTGAGAGCTGGAAGTGAGTCTGGCAGGGACCCCTCAGAGGACAGCAGTGGGGCTTACCCCCACAGTGCGGGCAGCCTGTGGTGAATGACAGCAGTGGGGCTTCCACCCACAGTGCGGGCAGCCTGTGGTGAATGAGTGTGTCCGGGCCTCCCCCGGGGGCTTCGGCACCTGCTTCCGTTTCACCTTGTCTATCTGAGCATCGGTAGGAAGATGGCAATACCTCTGCTGAATTTCATCCTCTGAAAGGCGGAAACCAAACCCTCAGAGCCAGGTGAAGCCAAAAAGAAGGGACCCCTGACGGCTAGGAAGAGCGGCCCCAGAGCCGCACCGTGGGATGAGCCAATGGCACGTCCCGGTCGCCGGCCGGGTGTGGTGCTGCCCGGAGCCGCAGAGCTGCCAGGGCTTGCACACGTCTCTGGCCATGATGCATGTTTTGGTCAGGACCAGGCCTGGGATTTGGTTCTCACTTTACTGAGAAACCTGGCAGCTTCTCAGGCCACCGCCCAGGTCACCTGCGCACCAGCAACGGGAACCACAGGAACGGAGGCCGTGCGGGAGGCGGCTCTGCTCTGCGCTGGGCCCCTCCTCCTCACTCACCCTCTTCAGTCAAAGAAAAAACGAAATGGGGCCGCATAAGAGTAATGCAAAAGTCAACGTTTCTGGATTTTCAAGTTTTCCAGACAGAGCTGGAAACCTGGGTTTCATGTCAACTCTCCCACGTGGTCAAGAGTTGAAGTCCTGGCCCAGCCGCTCATCAGCCTGGGACAAGCTCCAGACTTGCTCCAATTTGGTTTAAGAGCCTTGACAAATGGTGGTGTTTGCTGGGGACGGGAGTGGTTGGGGGAGGAGGGGCTTTCAGTGAAGATCCGAAGTTCCTGTGAGATGTATCCAAGGACTGATGCCCGTGAGATGCCAGGACCCTGGGGCTCCGTCGTCCTCAGGCCTGGGCCCACAGGGCTCTGCACCAGACCTTGGAGCCCCTGGCCCAGCACACCCCACTAGCGGGGCCCCTGACCCTGCCCCACCCAGGCTCAGGACCCACTGACCGTCTGCTGGGGCCGGTCCCTCAGCCACATCTTCCAGCCCGGCCACCTGGCCCCTGCTCGGGCCAAGCGTTCAGACTACAAAGGTGTTTGCTGTTTGTCTGAAATTCAAACTGAGCCGGGCATTTGTGGTGTCTTCTCTGTCACCCCATGGAGGGCCCCACTGGAGTCTCCGTTCTTAGGATCTGTAGGAGGCCATGACCCAGGCAGCCGCGGCTCACCCCGCATACAGGCAAAAGGAGAAAGCTCCAGCTCCAGCAATCTGAGTTCACCTTGGCCCTCCTGTGCCCAGAGGCAGGGCTCTTACAGTGAAGGGTCTGTGCCTCTTCCCCAGGCAGGCCTGTGTCTTCCTCGGCTTCCTGTGGTCCCTGTCTTGTGCTGGGGACCCCTCACAGGCCTGCTGGCCCTGGGATCTGGCTCTAGTTCAGAGGAGGCTGCCAAAAGGCAACTGGGCTGCTCTGAGCACAGGGTGAATCTAGTCAGGGGATGGGATTGACAGCTGCTGCCTGGGATGGGATTGACAGTTGCTGCCTGGGATGGGATTGACAGTTGCTTCCTGGGGTCATTTCTCTGGGGGACCCTCCACCACCAGTGTTGCTGAGTGTTTCACTCCTGGTCCCTCCGCTTTTCCCAAGAGGGATGCTCCAGTGCTCAGGGGGTTTAAACTTGGCTCAAATTGCACCAGCTCCCAGGAGGGCCACCAGCATGTGCAGAGGTCACCCTCTGGCTCCAATGGGGGCTCTTGTCACCCCGCCACCCTGCGCGCACTCTGCGGTCACCTCTTCAGAGTGACCACCCCCTCTGTTGGAGTGGGCAAAGAAGACGTTGTCCTGGGGCAAGGGGTAAAGGAGAGGATCTGGCCTCCTTGCGAAGTGGCCTGCGGTCCCCGCCCACCCAAGCTCCTGAGCAGTGGCTGGTGTGCGAGTCTTGCCCTGGGAGGACCCTGCTCCACCCCCAGCCAGGACATCCGCCTCACCTTCCCGTCCACAGAGCAGCTTCTCCAACACCATCTGCTCTTCCTGGGCCATCCTCCTGTCTCCCTCCTTCTGTGCCGATTTCTGCCTTTCGAGGCCCTGTCTGTGATTTTATAGAGTTTGGGAGAGGAGTGGGAGAGGAGCGGGAGAGGAGCAGAGATGGAACCGGGCATTTGGGTTTTGCTGGGAGCACACGGCCGGCTCCCTTCTTTCTGCTATGTCCATCTGTTCCCTCACGGGACACACAAGCACCTTCCTGATGCCTGGGGCAGAGGTGGCTGGAGGTGGCCAGGGTTTCAGCCAGGGTCACGTGCCCACAGTGGCTGGGGAGGAGCGGTGTCTCACAGTGACCCTCCCATGCAGCAAGGGCCCCACTGTCTCTGGTGGCACCTCCACAGCCGTGCATCTGACCCCTGACCTCAGCACACATCCTGGCCGTCCACATGCTCAGGGGTGCTGGGTCTCCCGCTGTGTCCCCGGGCCTAAAGCTCACGATGCTCGCAATAACGTATGAATGGGAGGAGTGAATTGGAGCCGGGGTCAGCCCAGAAGCCGGGACTGACCACCTGGAGATCAGGTTATAAAGCCACCACACAGGGATGTCATCTGAGTGTCCACTGACTCCTGGTGAGTGTTCCCACTGCCCCCGAGGCACCCTTTGTGGTCTCTGTCACAGAGAATCCAGCCTGCTCCGGGGGTGATGAAGCTGAGTTTGAGGAATGCTGCAGCCACTGTGGGCTGTCCTGGGCCTCTGGCTGGGCCCAGCGTCCTAAGCCCCACCACGCAGGGCACGTGACGTGCATTGGGTTGTGTCTCAGTCTGGTTTGTTTGGCTATAAAGGAATACCTGAGACTGGGCAATTTATAAGGAAAAGAGGTTTATTGAGCCCACAGTGCTGCAGGCTGAGAAGTTCAAGGGTGTGGCCCTCACTTCCACTGAGGGCTTCCGAGCTGTGTCACACCACGGTGGAGAAGCTCAAAAGGGGAGAGGACACCTGCCAAGAGGGGAGATCCCAAGGGCCCAGGCCCCAAGCACCCTCTGTCTTTAGGGTCACCCTTTCAGGCAGGGTGGGGACCCCTGGGGAGGGCCGCCCACCGACCGTCCACCTTAGGGCCAGTCTCAGCCCCATGCACGATCCTCAGCATTGATTCGTACTGGTGGCTTGGAGACTGAGCTTGCGTCTAGTGAAGGGTCCTGTGTAGGCGGCCGACTCCCAGGCCCCACGCCCAGCTGGGGAGATGAGGAATGGAGGCTGCCATGGGTGTCTTCAGGGACTAGCCTGGCAAACCTGCACACTGTGCCACATGGCGCTCACAGCGCCTGGCACAGGCATCACCACCTCCCACAGAGGCACTGAGGTCAGCGGGATTAGGCCCCATCCAGGTCAGAGGGAGAGGGGGCAGAGGCAGCTGGAACCCCCCGAGCCATGCCTCTCGAGGTCACGAGCTTTCAGCCCCCAACATAGAGAAGAGAGGCCTCCCCAACTCGTCCCCCGTGCCAAAGGCCTCCAGGTGCTGGGAGAGTGACCGGGGGTGAGCCCAGGCCCCTAGACTTCCTCACTATCATGGTTGGTTGGTGCCGAGCCCTGGGTACCTGGCCCTGGTGCCAGCTAAGGGCAGGAAGCCCACGGGCCTTGCCTGGACTCTGAGGAGGGGCCCTCCGCATCAACAGCTCCCCAGTCCCACAAGCTTCACTGGCTCCTCCATAACCCACTGTCATCTGCCCACGTCCTGCAGGGATGAGGCACCTGTGGGCCCTTCCCTCCGCTCTGTCACCCGGTCCCCATCGGAGCCCACCGGCTCAGCCCGCCTGCCTCCTCTGAGCTCTGCAGGCAGATCTGCCCTGCCCCCTACTCCGCCTGCATGCTCCCAGGGCCTCCTTGGGAAAGCCCCACCCCGCAGCTCCCTGTGCACCTCCTGTATGGTGGGATTGTTGGAGTGCTTGTCCCTCCCTTTCCCTGAGGGTAGGGAATGTGTTTACATCATTCCGAGACTCCTGTCCCAGCAGGAGGTCAGGGACACACCCCAGGCCCCTGCAGGTGCTGCAAGCGAATACAGGAGGGGCTCAGGTTAGCAGGCTCCACACAGCAACCACCCCAGGATCACGGGAAGGGTGTCCATGGACCCCTTGCCTCAGTTTCCACGTGCATAAGAGACTGAGGTAGCCAATGAACGCTCAGGGCCCCTTCTAAGTCCTGCCAGTGGCAACAGGGTGATGGGTGTTATTCAAGTCATCATCTCCACTATGTAAAGGCCACCCACCACCCTCCCGTTTCCGGAATCTCCGCTGGGTGGAAACCAGCCTTCCTCCCCCCACCCTTCAAGGCTTCCTCAACTTCCAGATGGCCCCCAGGCCGTGGTCCTTTCCGCAAGGAGGGACACACTCCCTGCATTAGGAGGAGGCCACCTCCCTCCAGCAGCCCCAGGCAGGGGCAGAGATAGTCATGGGTGCAGGACCTGGCAGAGGCCGGCCCAACAGCTGAGAGTGCCCTTTCATTTTTTTTGTTTTTTTTTTTTTTTTTTTTTTTTTTTGAGACGGAGTCTCGCTCTGTCACCCAGGCTGGAGTGCAGTGGCGCGATCTCGGCTCACTGCAAGCTCCACCTCCTGGGTTCAAGAGATTCTCCTGCCTCAACCTCCCAAGTAGCTGGGTCTACAGGCGCGTGCCACCACGCCCAGCTAATTTTTGTATTTTTAGTAGAGCTGGGGTTTCACCATGTTGGCCAGGATGGTCTCTATCTCTTGACCTCGTGATCCGCCTGCCTCGGCCTCCCAAAGTGCTGGGATTACAGGCGTGAGCCACCGCGCCCAGCTGAGAGGGCCCTTTCTTAGGATCACCGCTGCCAGAGGACACAGCCATGGCAGCCATCAGGCCTGCTGCAAACAGAGCTGGCACTGAAGGTTCTCAAGCCCTCCCATGACAGAGTGCACAGTGGTCGAGGGTTCAGGTCACTCCCACCAACCTTGGGGCCAGAGGGGATGGCCTGACAGCCACCCCCAGACCTGGCCACAGGATTCTGGCAGCAGCCTCTCCTCAGTGAAACCAGCAGACGAGCCAAGGGCCGTCCCAGTCACCAGCAGTTTTGGGTCCCATGTACACTTGGGTCCCTTGTGCACCTGTTGGGGAGGGGCATGCACAACTGGGTCCCATGCATACCTGGGTTCCATGCACACCTAAGTCCCATGCACATCTGAGTCCCATGCACACCTGGGTCCCATGCACTCCTGGGTTCCATGCATACCTAAGTCCCATGCATACCTGGGTCCCATGCACACATGCACACCTGGGTCCCATGCACACCTGGGTTCCATGCACACCTAAGTCCCATGCACACCTGGGTTCCATGCACACCTAAGTCCCATGCACACCTGGGTTCCATGCACACCTAAGTCCCATGCACAACTGGGTCCCATGCACACCTGGGTTCCATGCACACCTAAGTCCCATGCATACCTGGTCCCATGCACACATGCACACCTGGGTCCCATGCACACCTGGGTTCCATGCACGCCTAAGTCCCATGCATACCTGGGTCCCATGCACACATGCACACCTGGGTCCCATGCACACCTGGGTTCCATGCACACCTAAGTCCCATGCATACCTGGGTCCCATGCACACATGCACACCTGGGTCCCATGCACACATGCACACCTGGGTCCCATGCACACCTGGGTTCCATGCACACCTAAGTCCCATGCACAACTGGGTCCCATGCACACCTGGGTCCCATGCACACCTGGGTCCCAAGCACACATGCACACCTGGGTCCCATGCACACCTGGGTTCCATGCATACCTGGATCCCATGGACACCTGGGTCCCAGGCGCACCTAAGTCCCATGCACACATGCACACCTGGGTCCCAGGCACACATGCACACCTGGGTCCCAGGCACACCTGGGCCAGCTGCTGGCTGCAGTGCAGGTAGTGATGACAATTCTCCTAACCAAAGACCCGCTGGCACCAGCCTCGTACTTGATGATCCTTCGACTCTTTGCTGAGCACCTTCCATGCACGGCCCTCAGGGGAAAAGCCCTTGATGGAAGGGAGGTGGGCGCTAGAGACACAGGTGAGGAAGCCAAGCCTGTTCAGTAGCGATGGAGCTACAGGGAAAATAAAGCGGGAGCCCTGGGCATGGTGGTTTAAATAGGGAGGTCCTGCAGGAAGGTCCTGACATGCTGCTTTTGGGCAAAGACCTTCAGGCTTGGAGTGGCATGAAGCCTGGGGTCTGCACGTCGGGGAGCTGCTGCCTCTGAGACAGACCCCAAGCAGAATCAGATTCGGGGTCCCAGATCCCCAACCCGCCACTGACGGTGACTCCCAGGCCAGGAGTGAAACCCACGCTCTCATTACCTTGATTTCTCAGGGGGCTTCATGAATATTTTGGTGTCTGGGGCACCTGTGGACAGTGGAGGAGGGGTGAGGCTGGCCCTGTGTGAGGAGGAGTCCAGGAGAAACCTGTGGTTACGCAGCCACCTTGGCCTGCCTGACAGTCAGGTTCCTCCTGAGGCCACAGTGAGATTGTGGGACGGGACCTTCCTGCTCGGTGATCCTCTGGAGGTCAGCTAGACGTCCTCTAGGAAGTCCGGCAAGGCCTGGAGTTGAGTGGCCCTGGCTAGTGTCCCAGGACCGGCCCGGGCCTCCCGTGGAGGAAAGGGTGTCCAGGAGGGGAGTCGAGGCAGGGACATACAGGGCATCTCCGACCTGGAGGAGGTCCCCCCGCTGCAGAGGTCTCTGGGGATGAAAGCGGGGAGTCCCTGTCTTGACCACACCTGAACCCTACAGGAGGCTTCAAGGGCAGGTGGGCGGCGGGCTGAGGGGGTGCTGAGTCTTTGGCCTCTGAGGCGGTGTCCCATCTGTGCGGCACTGGGGGGCTTCGGATCAGCCTCCTGGCAGCCCTCCCTGCTGAGCCCTCAAAGCTGTCCAACCTCGGGGGTGGGGGTCCCGAGCCCCCTTCTCTAGAAGCCCCTTGGCCCTTCCTGGACTGAGGAGCAACTTGCGGCTCTCCCGGCCCTGCCCTGTGTGTGACGGGAGGGGGACTTTGCCTCAGTTTTGTGCAGGATGGGTCACACCCGCGTCCAGAGAGAATGGGGCTGAGCTCTGCCCCGTTGACAGTTGTGCCCCAAAAGGACGCTGAGAATGTGGGAGCGTCTCTCCTAAAAGTGCTACCCTTTCCCTCGGCCGGGAGGGAGGGGGGCAGGCCAGGACTTGGAGGTACCGTGTGGGCGAGAGGGTTGTTGTCATAGCTCCTGGGTGGCGGGAGCAGGAAAGCTGGAGCCCAGTAGGAAGCAGTCCCCAGGTTCCCACCGGCTGATTCTAGGGTGAGGGCGAGTGGGCGCAGAGGAAGTGCCAGCCCTTCTGGGGAGCCCCTGAGGCTGTAGCAGGGCCAGCTGGAAACCACCCCTCAGTGAACACACAGCCTGTGCCTTCTGGGGCTGGGAGGTCAGGGCACCTCTGCCCAGAGGGCTCCTAAGCTGCCTGGGGAGCATCTCCTGCTGGTCACAAAACCCCAGGGAGCCCTGGGCCCCACCCGGCAGGCACAGAGAGCTCTTTGCCACCCAAGACCGAGTTGTCTCCTTCTAACACCACGGTGCACCCCCAGAAGCTGCAGTCAGGAGGGGACAGGGCAGAGGTGTTGTCCCCAAGCACCCTTGCTCCACAGGGCTGGAAAAGAACAGAACTGTCTGGAGTTACTGGTAGTCGCCTTGAGGGGGCGATGAGGGAGGGAACATCGCCTGCCCTGTGGCAGAGAAGAGGCAGGCGCCGGGGCCTTCTGGGAGGCGGTGCGGGTCTCGTTAGCACTCCCAGAAGCAGCAGCTTTCCCACTGTGCAAGTACAGGCCCCCCAGGACCTGCCAGAGGCACCAAAACCACGGGTCTCCGTGTGTGTGTGTGTGCGTGCTGTGTGCACGTGTATGCATGTGTGTGCCTACGTGTGTGCCTGTGTGTGCCTATGTGTGCTATGTGCATGTGTGTGGTGTGTGCCTGTGTACAGGCCTGTCCCTTAGCAATTGTTGCAGGCCCCATTCCCCCGGGTGACAAGCACTCCTCCCTGCAGCTGTCACCTCACACCCCAGGGCCAGCAGGATGTCTCAGCCCCCTCACCACCCTGCTTCGGTCTCCCGGTCTGTCAACTGGGGCCATTCGATGAGCCTCACCTGAGGTCTCTGCAGACGGCCTGTCCAGGTGGCAGGTGACGAATGCCCGGACACTGGTGGAATCCTATTCCCGGCCCTCCCAGGACTCACTCCAACTCCACAGGCCTTGGGTTGGGGCCCAGACACCTGCCCCTCCTCAAGCTTTCAGGGAAGCTGAGGCGGCCTGGTCTTTGCAGGCAGGTGCAGTGCCATAGTGCACAGCCCCCCACCATGACCAGCAGCTAAAACCCCCTTTCCAGCCGCCACGGCCACCCCACCCGACTTCTCACGGTGTGGCCTCCTGCGGTGTTTCGGTTTTGTGTAAATGGGGTCCCCGCTGCCCCCTCCCATGCCCACTGCACTGGGCCATGCCGAGCAGTGTGTGGTCAGGGCTGTCCCGCCTGGGTGGGTATTTGGGGGTTTCCGGTGTGGGCTGTGTGGGCCGGAGCTGCCGAGAGCGGGCTTCTGATTTCTGGTGCACGGATGTGCTGCCGGGCCCCAAGGGTGTGTTAGTTCTGCGTTAGCCAAAGCACCAAGACGATGATGTCCCCAGCCGGACTAAGAAGCACGGGGAATGGGCGTCCATCAAGAAGGAGCCGTGCCTGGGCAGAGGGCTGTGCTCGCCCAAGGACAGCGACCCGCGCTCCCCACTTCCTCTCCAGGGACTGGGGGTGGAGGTGCCCCAGAGGCCCCACCAAAGGCAGCCTGAACGGGCCTCCTGAGCCAATGCAGGGCCCCAGGATACTGCTCGGCAGGGCCCTGGAATCGCTTGCCCAGCCTGACTGCACTTGGCCAGACAAACTGTGTGTTCGTTTGCCTGTTTGTGTGCTTTTGTGGGTGCCAAGCTAGAAGCCACTGAATCTGATCTGTCCCAAGCCACTTGAGCAGCCATTCCTGACACGCGCCACAGTGGGCACTGCCCTGGACACCTGCGGGGTCGGAAAGGAGGAACCAGACGCCCGGACCTGCCCCCTAGACCCATGGCCTGGCCCGAGGGAGAGGTGCATGGCTGGCACAGATGCACGGACCTGCCCCCTGGACCTATGGCCTGGCCAGAGGGAGAGGTGCACGGCTCGCGTGGAAGGCCACACATTCCCATCTTGAGGGCAAAGACACCAGGCGTGTGGCAAGGCGGGTGGTCACTCGAGGACACTGCAGAAGCTGCCGGCACTCCCTGGGGCCCTATAAGCAGAAACCCTGCCCAGGGACCTCCTATGAGCTCCAGCTCACATTAATTTCTAGACAGTTCCATTGCGGCTTCGGTGCTTGGTTGGTTTGTCTCCCTGTGGTGAGCACTTTGCCCAGCACTGGAGAAGCTCATGGGCCACTTGCACCTGCCTCTGCTCGCTGAAGTCCTTTTTCCCCAGAGGAAGAGACGCCTCGCTCTCCACAGCTTTCCACGTCAGAGGTCCTTGGAGACTCCACAGGAAATCCCACCAGGAATGTGGGGGTGGAGGCAGCTCTGTTCCCCTGCACCCCAGCTCTGGGCCAGCCCCTTGGCAAGGCCCCTTGGGGGACCCATGTAGAGGGCAGGGGGACCAGGAGCACCCAGCGTCCCAGAGCAGCCCCTCCTCTGGAGAAGCCATGACTGGCTGAAGTTAAGGGGCCTTAAGAAAACAAGCTCTGTGGACCTTAAATGTTTGCTGCTGTCCGAGAGGAGAGTGGAGCACCAGAAGCCATAGACGTCGGTCGGGAGGAGCTGGGTGTCCCTCCCCAGCCCCAAGCCACCAGGGATGCTGAGGAGAGCACAGGCTAGGAGAAGCCCCCTCCCCACCCTCTGCCTGGCTCCAGCTTCCGGGAGACGCCCACCCCCTCTTCTCTCCTTCTCCTTCCATCCTTCCAGAGGCTTCCCGGACTTCCCTGCTCTACCACACACACTGTTGGCCAAAATTTACTCTTAAGTATTGATAGAAAAGTCTCTTACTGATAGTATCGTGTGTATTTTTGGGATAATTGAATTCCGCGAGGTGCTTTGTTTTGTTTTTACATGAGCTAGTGGGTCTGGAAGAACCTTCCACAGAGGAGCCCCCGGCTCTGCTCCCAAGCCCTGTCTCTTCCTAACTCCTCGGACTTGAAACTGCCCGGACACGACCTCCGACCGCGCAGGTGTGCAGGGGCAGTTTCCCGGAAGCCATTCCTATTCTGGACAGCTGTGAGGTACCCATAAGTGACCATGAGCCATCTGTACAGTCATCCCGTAACCCCAACTAGATACAGTTTGGGTATCTGTGCCCCCCAAACTGTGCCAACAAGGGGAGGGTGCCTGGGGTGGGGAGAGAGGCTGCCGGGTAGAGAGCGTCAGGTGGGAAATGGGACTGGGCTACACACTTTTGTGGAGTTTGCACCACTCCTCACACCACTCACACCAGCTGCCAGGACACTTCCTGTCCAGGGCCCAGCGCCTCTGGCAGGTGGGAGCCCCATTCAGTGACCGTGGCCCCGCCCCCCTCCCCCGAGCCTCCAAAGAAAGGAGCCGTTGTTTATCCAGCAACAAGCCCTGTGGATAGTGAGGATCCCGGGAGGGGACAAGGAGCAACTGAACACTGGCTCCATGGGACAAAGGCACCGGCTCTCAGTCTCCAGAGTGTGGTCCCCTGGCTTGCTGAGAAACTCCGCCGGGACTGGGGAGGGGGAAGGGGGCAGGGGGCAGAGCAGGTGTGACTAGGACCCAATAGCCAGCGTATGTGTGGCTGGTGCAGTGCTACTTCCGTCCCCCTCCTGAGCCCCCCTTGAATCAAGTGGCACCGTCACCCCTGCAGAGCGCGAGAAGCCACCCGCCCGGGAGCTGCCAAACGTCATTAAGTCCCTACGGTGATGGTGACGCAGGCACTGAAAGCTCTGAGAAATAGGCCGGCAGAGGGAGGGAGGGAGGGATCCAGGATGCCAGGCCTTTGTGTCCCTGTCACGCCAGGCTCAGGGACGTCGTCTGAGCCAGGAAAGAAGGAGGCTGGGGGCTGGGCCCAGGGCAGGGGCCCTGTGTGTATAGGAAGGGAAGCCCCAGGCAGGGAGCCCAGCCCTCCGAACGCAGCCTGCTAAGGGCACCGGGAATTAAGACGTGAAAGGCACACAGCAGAACGCGCGTGGGCCTCGAAAGGCTCCCTCGGAGCTCTTCATGGGCTGGCCCCAGGAGTGTTAGCGAGAGTGCCCACTGTTCCCACCCACGGACCCCCGGGCCCCAGCAGCTACAGCCCGAGCCTTGTTCCTGAGGCCCCACGCAGTACGAGAGGAGAGAGCGCCACCCAGAATGGACCTCAGAGAGGGTCCCTCCAGAGGGCACGGGCCCACCCTCCTCTGTCCTTTCCTTGCTGGCCATGACACAGGGAATAAAGTAACTCCGGATAGTCCTTTCCTGGGGTTTAAGGCAATTTTTTTTTTTTTTTTTGAGACGGAGTTTCGCTCTGTCGCCCAGGCTGGAGGGCAATGGCGTGATCTCAGCTCACTGCAAACTCCGCCTCCCGGGTTCAAGCAATTCTCCTGCCTCAGCCTCTCGAGTAGCTGGGATTACAGGCATGCACCACCACGCCTGGCTAATTTTGTATTTTTAGTAGACGGGGCTTCTCCATGTTGGTCAGGCTGGTCTCAAACTCCCGACCTCAGGTGATCTGCCTGCCTCAGCCTTCCAAAGTGCTGATATTACGGACATGACCCACTGCACCTGGCCAAGGCCAATTTTTAGATACCCATTTTAGACACCCATCCCAGGCTGTGTTCAGGAAAAAGTGAGATGGGGTGTCAGGAGCTGTGTGAGCCTTGTGGTGCTGAGTGGCCATGGGCAAGCCCCTGCCCTCTGGGCCTCGGCTGGGACACAGGTGTCCCTCCCCTGGCTGGAATCATGCCCAGCATGGGCCCATCCAGCTCCGCCCTGCCCCCAGCCTCACCTGAGCTCACCACACACAGGCCCATCAGGGAAGCGGGACTGGGCACTCCCTGGCACCCCTGAGAGCCGGGGCCAGGCAGAGAGGCCACACAGGCCCACCTGTGCCCAGGTAGGCAGGTCCCGTAGAACCTGGACAGGTGCATGACCTGGGCAGGGGTGACAGCAGAAACACAGCTCCTCATTAAAGAGAAAACCTTATCCTGGATGTGTGCGTGGGTGTGAGTGTGCTTACTTGTGAGTGTATGGGAGAATGTGTGTGTGGGTGTGAATGGGTGTGATGTCGGCGAGGGTGTATTTTGACAGAGAGTGCTGCTAGGTGTGTGAGTGTATGTATGAAATCACCTCTAATTGTGCATATGACTGCTGTGAGATGATGTTGGGTGTCTGATGGGTGTGTGGTGTGTGTGAGATGATGTTGGGTGTCTGATGGGTGTGTGGTGTGTGTGAGATGGTGTGTGGGTGTCTGATGAGGGAGTGTGTGCTGTGTGTAACCATGTGTCTCTGGTATGTGTGTTATGTATGTGAGTGTGTGGGGAGGTTATGTCTTTGTGGTGTGTATTGTGTGTACCCATGTTGTGTGTGTTTCTCTGTGTGTCCATGGTGTGTTCACAATGTGTACCAGTGGTGTGTGTGTCCATGGTGTGTGTGTGTGTAGTGTGTGTCCCTGGTGTGTGTGGTGTGGGTCCCTGGTGTGTGTGTGTGTCCCTGGTGTGTGTGTGGGTCCCTGGTGTGTGTGGTATGCGTCCCTGGTGTGTGTGTGGTGTGCATCCCCGGTGTGTGTGTGTGTGTGTGTGTCCCTGGTGTGTGTGCATCCCTTGTGTGTCTGTCCCTGGTGTGTGTCCCTGGTGTGTGTGTGTACCTGGTGTGTGGGTCCCTGGTGTGTGTGTGGGTCCCTGGTGTGTGTGGTATGCGTCCCTGGTGTGTGTGTGGTGTGCATCCCTGGTGTGTGTGTGTGTGTCCCTGGTGTGTGCGGGGGTCCCTGGTGTGTGTGGTGTGCGTCCCTGGTGTGTGTGGGTGTCCCTGGTGTGTGCGGGGGTCCCTGGTGTGTGTGGTGTGCGTCCCTGGTGTGTGTGTGGTGTGTGTCCCTGGTGTGTGTGTACCTGGTGTGTGTGGGTTTCCCTGGTGTGTGTGGTATGCGTCCCTGGTGTGTGTGTGGTGTGTGTCCCTGGTGTGTGTGGGTGTCCCTGGTGTGTGTGGTATGCGTCCCTGGTGTGTGTGTGGTGTGTGTCCCTGGTGTGTGTGGGTGTCCCTGGTGTGTGTGGTATGCGTCCCTGGTGTGTGTGTGGTGTGCATCCCCGGTGTGTGTGTGTGTGTCCCTGGTGTGTGCGGGTGTCCCTGGTGTGTGTGGTGTGTGTCCCTGGTGTGTGTGTGTGTGTCTGTCCCTGACGTGTGTGTGTATCTGTGCACACGGCTGCCCACCCACAGGCTGTCCTGGCCAGGTGCCTGGTTCTCCCAGGCCCTGCGGAACACTCTGTGCAGAGTGGGCCCAGGAGGTGGGATTCCTGCAGAGCCGGTCCCTCTGGCCCTCGGGGTCTGCGCATCTTGGGCAGTGTCCTGTGGGCTGCTCTGAGCCCAGGCACTGCTTGCAGGGCAGATGGGACACCGGCTGGAGGATGCCCACAGCCCATGGGCTGGTTGCTGCTGTCTCCCACCTGCCTGCCAGGGGCACAGCCGGGGGTTTAGGGTGCAGCCTCCGGCCCGCTGGCTCAAGTTTCCAGAAGAGTCTGCCACAGACAGATCTCATGTAGCAAAGGGCAGAGGCCAGAGGTGGATTCCACACGGGCCTGCAATGGGTGACTGTGGGCAAGTCACCAAACCACGCAGGGCCTCCTGGTCACCGACCAGTCACCACCCCTGTCCCAGGATAGGTGATGAGACAAAGCCCTTCCCTTGGCCCTGGCAGAGGAGTGAGGAGCAGCCGCTCTGCCTTAGTTTATAAAATGGGAAGAACAAGTCCCTGAGGGTCAACGTTTGGGGGACCTTGCAGAGACTGGGCACAAAGTGTCCTGCACATCTAGGATCAGGCAGGTGATGCTCAGACAAGTTCCAAACACATGGGGAACCAAAATGTGGTTGCCCCAAAATGTGGTTTTGGGGACCCCAACACCTGGGGTGGGCGGGCACAGCGTGCTCCTGTGTTGCTGAGAGCCAGAGAGGAAGTCTCCCACCCCACAGGGCTTTCCTGATCCAGGCATCTCGGCCCGGGGCCTGGCTGCTGGGCGGGCCCCAGGAGTGCGCCCGTGGAGGGCCTTCTGGGATGACATTGGCCTGTGGCCACTGCTGCAGCCCCAGCCCAGCCTTCAGGTCTCTCCCGCTTCAGAAGCCCTTGGCCATCCCCAGGCACCTCCCGGACACTGCCCAGAGCGGCGGCCCTAAGACGACAAGAGCTGTGATGCCCCGTTGGTGCCGCTAGGACTGCCCAGCCCTCCTGCTGCTCCGTGGACCTCCAGGGTCTGGGATGGGTGGGTGGGGCCCTTCCTGGTGACTGGCGTTTACTGGGCTTCTGTGGGGCCACCAAGCACCGACACAGGGTCAGAGTGAGGAGCGAAAGCCCTGACGCCTGCCCTCATGGGGAGTCGGTCTCCTCTGGACACGGCCTTGTTCCAGTGACCACAGAGGCTGGCGAGTGCCACGTGGTCCCCACTGCATCACACACCTCCCACGCCCTGCCCGGCGTCAGGGACAGGAGGCTCAGGGAAGTGAAGGACACTGCCCAGGGGCATGGGGCTGACCAGGGCTCGCCCAGGCCTGCCTGCCCCAAAGCCCAGCTCCTCTCTCCACCCGGCTCCTGGCTTTGTCCCAAAAAGCAGGAAGGACCAGACACTTGGTTTGGGGCAAAACTTAAGTGGGAGGGTGCTAAAAAAAAATCAAGATCAATAACATTTTAGTGTAATACTTTTAAAAATTAAAATTAATGCACAATTCATGATGAACGAAATGTCAAACTTCTAAACAAGTCAAGGCCCGCCTCTGTGTGGCACAGCCCTGGGGGCGAGTGCTCAGCCCACCCCAAACCCCTGGGCCGGGCTCCAGGGAAATGCTGCCAGCTTCCCACTTCCAGCAGAGCCAGCCCCTCAGCTGTGAGACGGTTTCCACAGCGACCAGCCCAGGTAGCGGGGAGGCTCTCCAGTTCAGGGGCTGCTAGGAGACACTGGGAAGGGGGATCCCTGCAGGGAAGAGCCAGGAAGGGGCTCCACAATTCCTCTGGAGGAAACACGACCTCCAAGGATGAGGAGAGGAAATCCCTCCAGCCCAGGAATTTCCCAAGCCAGAGCTCTCTGCCTCATGAGAATGGAGCCACCGTCCCCAGGGCCAAGGGAGGCTGCTCCCTCCCTTCCTCCTTCCCTCCCTTCCTCCCTCCCTCCCTCCCTTCCTCCTCCCTGTCCTTGCCCCCCGGGAGCCTAAGAGCTCGCTACCTGGGGTGAATGCCCAGTAGACCGTGCAGTTCCGATTTTCTCACACACTGCACTTTCGGATGATTACTTATGGATGCTAGCCATTACGAAGGAAGCAAAAAGCCGTGTGCAGTGCAGGACTGAGTTTGCTTGATTAAAAGCCCTCGCCAGTTGCTGACGCCCTGGGGTTGCGTCTGAGGGGCGGTGAACGTGGCCTCCAGATTTCTCTTGCTGCAGAGGCTTGGGCAGGTCCCGATGGCAGTTGGCTGTGGGGTGAGCGGGGGGTGCCAGGCAGGAGGCAGGGGCCTGGCAGGAAATAGATGTTACATGCAAATTGAATCACTTAAGGAGCATTTAATAAAGGAATTACAAGAACAGGACAGACTTGGGAAACCAGGAGGGATGGGTGCTCAAGGGGCAGCCCGGGCAGGAGAACCGCGTCTTCCCAAGGCCTGGAGAGGGAGGGCAGGAGCCAGTGCCGACCCAAGCCTTGTAGCTGTTGGTAAGAAGGCCTGGACAGGAGCCACTCCCCCACCCCTGACACACATAAAGGACACAGTGAGCCCCAAGCCCTTGGAGGGCAGTGGAAACGCCCCCTTAACAGGCAACGTTCTTCCGAGAAACAGAACCAGGGGGATTTGTCCCGGCTTTCCTGACATGAAAGAAACAATAGGCGGTTCACATACACGTATATATATTTAGACAATAGGCGGTTTACATACATGTATATATGTTTAGAGAACAGATGGTTTACATACACGGATATATGTTTAGACAACAGGCGGTTTACATACACGGATATATGTTTAGACAACAGGCGGTTTACATACACGGATATATGTTTAGACAACAGGCGGTTTACCTACACGGATATATGTTTAGAGATTTATTTTAAGGCATTGGATCCCGCAATCATGGGGGTTCAAAACCTGCAGGGCAGGCGGCGGGCGGGAGACACGCAGCAGGGCACGTCACCGTCTTGAGGCAGGTGTTCTCAGTGAAACCTCAGTTTTCACTCTTAAGGGCTTCCTTTGAAGGGATGAGTCCCTCCCAGAAAAATCGAGGCTAATCTCCTTCAGATCATCTGATTGTGGATATTGAGCTCCTCTGCAGGACACCTTCCCAGCTACACCTGAGCTCATGTTTGAGCACTTAGGTACTGTGGCCTGGCCAGGATTACAGGTCATGCAAACCTCATCCTCCCCATTTTGCCTCTCCCATCCTGGGCTTCTCTGCCAGGGCTTCCTAAGGGCTGAGCCAGAGGAGGAGAGGGCCTTGGGGGCATGCAGAGAGCTCAGCAGAGCAAGAAGACGTCAGCCAGGCTGGGGGTCCCGGCGACTCAGGCAGGAGCCTGACGTTTAATTCCAGGTCTGCAGGAAACCATCTTGAGCTCCAGGTGGGAGAGGGTTCCCTGTGATCAGATTCTGAGCCTCGGGCGGGAGAGCGTTCCCTGTGATCAGATTCTGAGCCCCAGGCAGGAAAGGGTTCCCTGTGATCAGATTCTGAGCCCCGGGCGGGAGAGGGTTCCCTGTGATCAGATTCTGAGCCCCGGGCGGGAGAGGGTTCCCTGTGATCAGATTCCACAAAAGAAGAGCTTCTTCCTTCCCCTCCCATTCCCAGTCACCCACGAGACCCGTGGCTAGCTGGTGGTGGCATGTGGGGCAAACGCCTGTGTTGACCACCTGGGAGGTTTGGTTTCCTCCACTAGAAAACTGGAGAGCTGAAAACATGTCCTTGTAGAACATGTGAAATGACCTCCTGGGGTGCCTGACGCTGCCCGTGCGGGCTCTGGCGATGCCTCAGTGGCTTCCTAAGACACACCCTCCTTCACCCCGCACAGTCTCCGGTGCAGAGATGGACGAGCTGGGGGACTCAGGCAATTTCCCCCAAAAAGTGTTGCAATGGATTGAGAACGCCTCCCGGAGTGTCTGAGGCCACCTGCATTTTCAGAAGAAAGTTCCACTTTCTTCTGAACAGATAACATGGCGCTTTGACTGCCACTGTTATCTGCTGCACCGAGTCAGGAGAGGCTGGGCCGTGACGTGACGCAGTAACAAGCAAACCTCCAAAATCTCACAGCTTAATTGCACTACAGCATATTTCTCTCTAGGGCAAGCAGCACACGGATTGTCAGGGCCCTCCTCCAGGGTCACTGGGGGGCCGGGTTCCCCATCTCCTAGTGCCACCCTCACAGACATGCCTCCAGGGTCCCACAGCAGAGAGGGGCCCGTGGAGGAGGCATGCAACCTCTGAGTGTGTTGGCAAGCCGACTCATGGTCCTTCTGCTCAGAGCCCATTGGCCATGGCTGGTCACATGGTCCCAACCTCACCTCGAGGGACGCTGGGCCTGAAGGAAAACACACAGAATATTTAGAGAATTCTCCTGCCCTTCCTCTATGGAAATGTGGGACAGCTGGGCATGTCTAAAATTAATCGGTTTTTAAGAATGTTCAGTAAGATCCCATCCTGGGAAGAAAACCCTATTTAAAAATATATCATATAGAATATATAAAACATATACACATACAGATATAGACTGTGTGTGTTTTCTATTTCCATGTAGCAAATTACCCCAAAACTGAGCAGTGTAAAACAACAAACCTTCATTATCTTACAGTTTCAGAGGCTCCAGGATTTGGAAGAAGCCCAGTGGGGTGGCTGTGGCTCAGGATCTGGCATGAGGTTGCCGCCAGGACGGCAACACCTGCACCTGCGACTGGGCTGGGGGATCCGTTTCCAAGGAAGCTTGCTCACATGGCTGCTGGGGAGAGGCCTCCAGTCCTCACAGGGCCATTGGTGGAGGCTGCAGCTCCTCACAGGCTATTGGCCGGAGGCCTCCATCCCTGGCCTCATAGGCTTCTCCACAAGGCTGCTTGAGCATCTCCTAACATGGCAACTGTCTTCCCCCAGAGTGACCCCAGGGAGAGCAAGGTGGAATCCACAAAGCCATTTGTGAACTAGGCTTGGACATCACTCACTGTCACACAGGCCAACTCTGATACAATGATACCAGGACGCTGTGATGGCCAATTTCATGTGTCACCTTGACTGGGAAGAGGTGGCGAGATATTTGGCCGCATGTTCTCTGGGGTATCTGTGAGCTGTCTCTGGGTGAGATCAGCATTTGAGTTGAAGGACTGAGGAAAGTCCATGGCTGTCCCCTGCGTGGGCGGGCATCCTCCAATCCCTTGAAGGCCTGAGCAGAACAAAAGGCTGAGGGAGGCAGAGCCCACTTTCTCTGCCTGAAGGTCTTCAAGCTGATGGGATCTTGTCCAGCCTTCAGATTTGAACTCGGCTGCATCATCAGCTCTCCTGGGTCTCAGGCCTTCAGACTCAGATGGGGACATGGGCCCTCGTCCATCTCCAGGTGGCAGGTCTCAGGACATCTCAGCTTCGGTAATCACATGAGCCAGTTCCCTGGAATAAATAAACCCATCTCCTACTGCTTCTGTTTCTCCGGAGAACCCTGATGAATACAGCTATGGAGGCTGGCGGGGAAGACCCCAGAGACATCCTGGAGGCTCCCACAGAGAGAGGGGGGTGGTGCAGGGTTTTATTTCCAGTAGGATTTTTACTACAGCAGCGGAATTGATGACTAAGGTCCACAGATGAAAATGGCAGAGGTTCCAAGCAACCCCCAACACCACCCAGCGCAATCTCCACATTCTAAGAAACTCATTAGACCCAGACACACAGCCTGCAGGGCTGAGCAGGACTGACCCGCCAGTCACCCAGCCGCAGCCCCAGCCTCTGTGTGGGGATAGGGAGGTCGCAGTCATCAGAGCTGGTGGCTCATCAGGGCACCAGCCCAGAGGGTAGAGGGGAATGAGCAGGAGAGCACGCACACCTCTGTTCCCACTCCAAGTCTGGAGAGACAGCAGCCTCACCCCGGGGCAGGGGAGCATGAGCGGGACAGAAGATTCGAGCTTTCAGCTGGGCTGGGCTGCATTTCCACAGTTAAAAGTGAGCAGACGGCCAGGTGCGGTGGCTCAACGCACTCTGGGAGACCAAGGCGGGTGGATCACAAGGTCAGTAGTTCAAGACCAGCCTGGCCCACGTGGCGAAACCCTGTCTCTACCAAAAATACAAAACATTAGCCAGGTGTGGTGGTGGGTGCCTGTAGTCCCAGCTGCTCCAGAGGCTGAGGCAGGAGAATTGCTTGAACCCAGGAGACGGAGGTTGCAGTGAGCCGAGATCACACCACTGTACTCCAGCCTAGGCAACAAAGCAAGACTCTATCTAAAAAAAAAAAAAAAAAAAAAAAAAAAGAAAGTGAGCAGACTCAGGGGAGTCTGTCCCAGGGGCTGTAAGGGACAAGGAGGGGAGTGTGACGGGGCTGGCTGAAAGCTGCGATTGGCCAAAAGAAAGTAGTCTGTACTCATCCCAGGGCTGAGGCTGGGCCAGCAATAGTATGTAGACAGCACGGCCCAGGCCGGTGTCAGTTTGTAGACAGCACGGCCCAGGCAGGTGACGGTGTGTAGACAGCACAGCCCAGGCCGGTGTAGACAGCACGGCCCAGGCAGGTGACGGTGTGTACAGGCAGGTGACGGTGTGTAGACAGCACGGCCCAGGCCAGTGTAGACAGCACGGCCCAGGCCGGTGACGGTGTGTAGACAGCACGGCCCAGGCAGGTGACGGTGTGTAGACAGCACGGCCCAGGCAGGTGACGGTGTGTAGACAGCACGGCCCAGGCCGGTGTCGGTGTGTAGACAGCACGGCCCAGGCAGGTGACGGTGTGTTGACAGCACGGCCCAGGCCAGTGTCAGTGTGTAGACAGCACAGCCCAGGCAGGTGACGGTGTGTAGACAGCACGGCCCAGGCAGGTGACGGTGTGTAGACAGCACAGCCCAGGCCGGTGTAGACAGCACAGCCCAGGCCGGTGTAGACAGCATGGATGCAGCCGGGCTCCAGCTGCTCGGCCATGTCCGTGGCCTGCAGAATTCTAAGAAAAACAATGACAGGTAGTGTGTGTGTTCATCCATTCTCGCATTATATAAAGAAATACACAAGGCCGGGCGCAGTGGCTCACGCCTGTAATCCCAGCACTTTGGGAGGCCAAGGCAGCTGGATCATGAGGTCAGGAGATCCAGACCATCCTGGCCAACATGGTGAAACCCCATCTCTACTAAAAATACAAAAAAAAAAAAAATTAGTTGGGGGTGCTGGTGTGCACCTGTAGTCCCAGCTACTTGGGAGGCTGAGGCAGAAGAATCACTTGAACCTGGAAGGCAGAGGTTGCAGTGAGCTGAGATTGCACCACTGCACTCCAGTCTGGCAACAGAGTGAGACTCCATCTCAAAAAAAAAGGAAGGAAGGAAGGAAAGAAGGAAGAGAGAGAGAAAGAGAAGGAAGGAAGGAAGAAGGAAGAAAGGAAGGAAAGAAAGAGAGAGAGAGAGACAGACATGAGACTGGGTAATTTGTAAGGAAAGAGGTTGAATTGGCTCATGGTTCTGCTGGCTGTACAGAAAGCATAGCAGCATCAGCTTCTGAGGAGGCCTCAGGAAGCTTCCAATCATGGCAGGAGGCAACAGGGGAGCAGGTGTGTCTTCCATGGCCAGAGCAGGAGGAAGAGAGAAGAGAGAGTGGGGGCAAGGTGCACATGCTTTAAAATGACCAGATCTCACGAGAACTCACTGTTGTGAGGACAGTACCAAGGGGATGGTCCTAAACCATTCATGAGAAATCCACCCCCATGAGCCAACCGCCTCTCACCAGGCCCCACCTCCAACGCTGGGAATGACAATTCTGCATAAGGTTTGGGTGAGACAGAGCCAAACCTTGTCAGTGTGCATGTATTTGTCTGATTTAAGGAGCTAATTTATAGCCCAGTAAATAAAAAGAGAAGATGAAGAAAGGAGTTAGGAAGGGAAACGTTGAGACAGAGTGAGCTAGAAACCCGTCCGACTACTGCAAACTGGGGTTGGTGCTGTTTCCCCACAATTAAGAGTAGGTGGGGCCTAGGGTGTCTTTGCAATCCTGTCGCTGCAGGTCCTCATGGGGTGGGGGCAGGCTCAGTAGCCCCTGCTGAGCAGAGGGCCTCTCCAGGCCCTCAGGGACAGAGGGCCTTGGGAGGATGCACCCCCAGCCAGTGCAGGGAGGCTGAGGAAGCTCCCACTGAATGGCAACCACATTCATTTGGCCTCACAGTCCACCCCAGGACTTGGGCGGTCCTGTTAGCAATGACAGGCAGCAGAAAGCGTTTCCATGTAAATTCCTACAAAGCTCTGGCTCTCTTGCTCCGGCTTCTGTGATTGGAGCCTGGAACACTGATTCGAAGGATCTTCAGTCGGAAAGGGGACCTGCCACCTTCATGGCAGCACCCAGAGAGCAGCTTCCACGGGGCTGGATCCAGGACCCTAAACCATGGCCCCGAGGCTCTGCCCCTCTGCCCAGGCTGACACCACATGTCCTGCCCAGAATAACCAAGGCAACCAGTGACCGTGTCCGGTTCAGATCTGCTCTCCCACTGTTCCCAAATGAGCTTCGCAAGCCAGAGGTTTTGACTTGGAACTGAGCGAGATGAAAACTGTGAGAAGGGCCCCAGGGCAAGGAAGCCCTTCCCTCCCCCACGGTCAATTCTGCGCAAAATTTATTCCTGTCCCTCCAGGCCACCAGCGGAGGGAGAGCCAAGGCCCAGGAGGCTGTGTGAAGAAACCCCGGCCACCCCACCGTGTCCCCAGGGCCCACATGCTCCACTCTCTTTGGTCAAAGAGTCCCTGGTGCAGCAGGGTGACTGGTCCATAAAGATTGTGTCCACTTATGCGCCAGGCACGGGCAAGGGGCTGGGGATACCGAGAGCCTGGAAATGCACAACCCTCCACCACAGTGCTCGCCCATTTGGCTGGGGAGGTGCACACACTGCCCAGCCTCCGTCCTCCCCTTTGCAAGGCAGCAGATAAGTCTCCCTTTTCTATAGGCTGACCCTATCCTGTTATAAGGAGGCGCATGCTCCCTTGCCAGCCGCAGTGATCAGTCCTGGGAGCTCACACAGCCCAAGCTACACCATTGGAAGTCCCTGGGAGACTTGTCCACACAGTGAAGGGAAAACCGGCCTCTTCTCATCAGGGCTGCTAACCTGGGATTGCCAGAGGCCATCCCCCACTGCATGGAGAGAGAGCTGACACCCTGAATGAAGTCAAGTAAAGACAAGCAGGGCTGAGATGCCGGGAGAGAGACAGAGCTTTGAGTGCATTATTGAGGTCCTGGATCCAGCCATGCCTGCAGCTGCGCCTGGGTGAGATAGTTATAATAAGCCAACAGGCTCCCTTTTGGCTTACGTTCATCTGAGTTGGGATTCTGCACCAAGAGAGCTCTCCCTACCGCAGATAGGACAGCACTCCTGCAGTAATGCTGGATTAATACAATAGGTGCGCAGACAGGGGTGTGCAGAGGTGCTGTGGAAATAAGGCGGTAGGCAGGACTCAGGTCTTAAAGGATGACAGCAGCTCTCCAGGCAAAGGCCCTCAGAGGGTTCCAGGCAAGAAAACTGCATGAGCCTCAGGGAGAGGCAAGGGAGCAGGTCGGGGCACACACAGTTCACAATGGCCATGAGGGCCGCGTGCAGGCCACAGGCAGTGGAGGGGGCAGCGGGTGCAGGAAGGCAGAGGGTGATGGTGGGAGCAGCACCTCCACTTTCCATCTTGGAGCAGAGAGGTGGTTAAACACCCACGACACACACTCACAGCAACCAGACATAATTCACAAATAGCCCCTCCTGTGTTCTCTCCCAGCAGTGTGAGGGAGACGCAGAACCAGTGTCTCCTCTTAAAATCCCCGAACCTTCCCGCTTGCTGGCCCTAAGCAGCAAAGAGGTCACCTGCGCGGCCTTCCTCTCCCAGCCCCTGAGCCACGGCTACATCCTGCTCCTCCCACCAAAGCTCTTCGGCCAGTCAGCCCTCAGGCTCCAGCGCGGCTCGGAGGGGCCTGCCCCTGGTATAGCGCCCGTGGTCACTGTCCGACACTCTTAGAACAACAGCCGTGTTTCTGTTCTGCACTGGGCCCTGAAGCTCATGTCATCAGCCCTGCCGGCTGCGGGGCTCCCGGATTCTCTGACCTTGACCCACGCTGCAGCCACTCCGCCTGTTTCCTGGGGCTGGTTTACACCCCGAGATGCAGGGAAGGCCCAGCTGCAGAGGCCCAGGGAGGCCAGGAGCTGTTCACAACTCCAGGAATCCACACTGGGCCTCAGTTGACGAAGGAGGCGACACCTTCTTGTGGGCCTTGCCTGCTAATCGTTGTCCTCAACCCAAGGGCACAGGTGCCGCTCCCAGGCCGCGCAGGCAGAGTAGAGCTGGGGTGGATGGCAGGCTTCAGGGACCCAGCCCCGATGAGTCACTTGGAAGGCATTTGCCCCAGAGCTTCCCTGGCCACTGCGCCTCCTCCCGCCCCAATCCAGCCCCATCTGGGTCCGAGCCTCAGGAGAGGAGCTGGCAGGTCAGGATGCAGTTCCCGTGCTCTTGCCTGTGTGTGGGGACCCGGAAGCCAGGCTGGTGGCCGAGGATGGCGAGCACAGCCCCAGCCCCTCGGCCTAGCGGGAGCTTCACGGGACGATGCTCCCCCCACACCGAGGTGTTGCTTCTGTCGCCCCCTTCAGGGCCCACAGAGGGAAGGGGCCTGGCTCTCCCACGGGGCCTCCGTAATATTTAACCATAAACCAAGGCTGCGGGGAACCCAGTTTGCAGTAAACTTCCATTTCTCTCCCCTGGATGCGCAGGACTCCACTCAGCCAGGTAGGAGAATCTGCACTCACCTGGTTTCCGGAGCAAGGAGGCTGATGGCATCAGGGACTACCTCCCTCAGCTTCCTCGGGCCACGCAGGAGTCCCCGGCCCGCCTCCTCCAAGACAGTGTGCGCATTTTGCCTGAGACAATACGGACCTCAGACCGGGTACCGTGCCCAAGCACACACGGGCACACACCCCTCCCACCTCCGGGCCATGTCCTGCCAGAGTCCACCCTCCTGGGCACAGGGCAAGCTCAGCTCTCAGCTCTCCCTGCCTGGCTGGCAGCAGCTGCAGCAGGTCACACCAGCAGCTTGGGCTCCCAAGAGCCTCGGGACCCCAGAACCACAGGTGGCCTGGCCTCTGGGGATGGTCGGGGGCTGAGCGTGAGACCCCAGCTGGGTGGCAGAGGCCCCAGCACTGAGGATTCCAGGCCATGGTAGCAGTCCACTGCAGGCCGACCTGCAAGCCAGGAGGAAGGGGCCCACCGCCCAGGGTGTCTGTTCTAAGGAGCGCAGGGACAGGGCCTCCCCTGCAGGCGAGGCCACAGAGTGGGCCACCTCCTCCTCCCTGACCCCTCCTCCCAAGGGGCTTATCCTCCTCTGCAGGGCTGGTGTTACTCCCCCAAAGCCATTACCCCCCTGTGTCACCTCCTCCCGTGGCCACTTGGAGAAGTGGTCATTGTGGTCACTCCCCACTGTGGTCACCTCCCCCCAGGTGACCTCCCCACCAGGTCAATTCCCCACCAGGTCACCACCCTACTATGGCCTCCTCCCCCAGGAGTCACTTCCTCCTGTGGCCAGCTCCCCACTGTGGTCATCTGCCCCAAATAACCTGACCCTGTCAGGTCATCTCCCCGCTGTGATCACCTCCCCCAGAAGCCACCCCTTCCCGTGGTCACCTCCCACCAGCGTGTCTCCCCCCAGGTCACCTCCCCACCAGGTCACCTCCTCCTGTGGCCAGGTCCCTGTTGTGGTCATCTGCCCCAGGTATCTCCTCATCAGGTCATCCTCCCCTGTGGTCACCTCCCCCAGAGGCCACCTCTCCCTGTGGTCACCTCCCTCCCAGGTCACCTTTGCCCCAGGTCACCTCTACCCCACACTCATGCTGACCAACATGAGGTGCCCTTCTCCTGCCGGGAGCCCGCCCGGCCACCAACACTCCCCCTGGGGCTCTCTGGCTCCTGACCTGGAGTCACTAGGGCCAACCCCATCAGACATGCTGGACAACTTTATGTGGGTCACTTAATGCCTCTGAACCTCAGCTTCCTCTTCTGCACGATGGAGACAAAAACATTTGCTCTTCAAGCCTGTGGTAGGGACCAGGTCAGAGTAAACAGGAAGCTTTCGGCCAGGCGGTGCACCTCGGTGCCCGTGAGCGTGAGCGTGTGTGCGTGTGCACGTGTGCAGATGTGTGTGGACGCTCCCTTCTCCGCAGCAGCTCCTGACCCCCTGCAGGTGACCCTCAGCCAGCCCCAGGGCTGCCCCCGCTCTCCCCTGTGGACGCCTACCTCATTCGGGGTGAAGTGGGGGGACTGGGGTGTGAGGGGTGCTTTGGGCGGCACACTTCGATCCCTCTCTCTGCAGGCCAAGTCCTGAGGCTCAGTTTCCTCCTCTGTGCCCCGGCGACGTGGTGCAGGCCTCGCGAGTGACGTGAGGGTTCGTGACCCAGGTGTGGGCAGCCAGCCCGTCACAGGAGGCCACCCACCCGGCCACAGTGCCTGGGAATTTAGGTCGGGCACTGCCGATATGTCGCCTTCCACAAGGCGGGCCCGGGCCTCTGCTGACTGTGCACCGGTCCTGGGGCTGGGTAATTCTGCAGCAGCAGCGCAGCCCATGCCGGGGAATTTGCGGGCAGAGGAGACAGTGAGGCCCGCATTCTGTGCGGGAACTCCCGAGCTCACAGAGCCCAAGACCACAGGGCTGCATCTGCTTGGCTGACTGGGCCAGGCCCACGCGTAGTAACCCGGGCGTCTCTCTCTCACAGTCCCCTTGCATCTGGCCAGGGAGCTGCCAGGCTGCACCCCGCAGTGGGGATCGGGAGAGGGGCAGTGTCGCCCATCCCCGGACGGCTGAGCCTGGTGCAGCCAGGGAGTGAGGGGGCGGGAAGCCGGGGTGCTGCCCTGAGGATGCCCCCACGGCTCTCCTGGGGCCCCGAGCGGCTGCCACGTGCGTCCAGGGTTCTGGCCACAGGGTGGGCAGGGGCCCTGTGCTCCTCACTGGAGGCCCCTGAGGCTCTGGAACTGAGACCATCCACCCGCCGGCCCCCTCTCGCCGGCTCCGGCACCCCTGCCTACTGTGACTTCCTGCCTCGGACTCGCTCTGCCAGCTTGGGGCAAACCACTTCCCTCTGGGGTTTTCACTTCCCTCTTTCCCAAGTGGGGAAAGACCACCTGTCCCCGACCCAGAAAGGGCCCCTGCCCGAGGGCAGCAGCAGTGCCAGGCTGGCATGTGAGGCTTGGGGCAGGCCCAGCCCCCAGAGGCACAGGGGGAGGCTCTGTGGGACGCTGTGTCGTTTCTAAGTACAAGGTCAGGAGAGGAGCCCCCTGACCCCGGAGGGGAGGAGAGGCAGGGCAGGAAACCGCCACCATCTCAGCCCACAGGCCTGGCTGCTGGGAGTTGCTGACAGCCCGCTCCTCCGGGGCCCCCAGGCCCAAGGCCACCCTGGGGTGTAGCTGTCCGCTAGGCCCTCTGTGCTCCCGGTCAACAGACCCACAGGGCCTGCTTGGCGGAAGGGGAGGGTTGTTAAGAATCAGCCCCCACAGAAAGCATTGCCAGGGGATTTTGTACCAAACCGAATGCACGGGTGGACGGGCAGGGCCTGTGGATGCATAGGCCAGAGGGAGCGGAGCGATGACAGGGAGCCCCCAGGGTGGGCACGGAGCACAGTCCTTTCCCTCCCAGCAGGCACCTCCCACAGCCTCCCCACCTGCCCTCCGCCATCCCAGGTCGCCCCGACCCATCTGCTGGGGTCCTCACCCGCAGCCCATGAGTCTGGCCGCCAGGACGAGTGCCTATCAGCAGCCTAGACCCTGGCCGCTGGAAGGTTGGGTTCTGTGGCCCAGGAGCAGTGCCTGGCGTGCCAGGAATGAGCCCCTCTCACCACAGCCCCATACCCAGCCCCAGTCACACCACTGGGGACCGGGCTGGCCCCGGACACAGGCCCACCAGTTCCTCCACCCCTGATCAGGCCCTTCTGTGGTTGGGGTGGGGCAAGCCCTGCCCTGCCTTGCCCCAGAGGCCTTCCACCTCCATTCCTGCCCTCCCTGGCCTGCCCTGAGTGGCCAACTCCCCACGAGGTTTGCCCCCTGCTGAAACCCTCCCCATGACCGGCTGGCACCCCTGTCCCATCCAGCAGGAGCAGCCCCTCCCAGCCAGAGCCTGCCCTCACAGTGGCTTCCCTCGCCGTGTCCAGGGCAAGGCGCCCCTCCCACCCCCAGCAGCCCTGCGAGGCTAAGGTCCCAGAAGCCTGGGGGAGACCCAGGAGCCATTTCCCAGGACGTAGCAGGGGCTTCCGGGCAGCCTGAGGAGGAGGGAAACGGAGCTTGTGTGGGTTCAGCAGGAACAGGCAGCCCGTGTCCCCCCTTGGGTCCAGCCTTCTGAGAGTCCCGCCTGCCGAGGCCCCCACCTCCCAGGGAAAGCACTTCGCTTCAGTGCAGCTCTTTGCTGCGACAGCCAAGCCCCCAGAACAGCTCCGAGGAGGTCGCAGGACATAAGAAGCCCCAAGGTTGTTTCTGAGGGCCATGGGGGAGGAGAGCCCAGGGGCACCCCACGAAGAGGAGGAGGCAGAAGTGGGCAGGGAAGGGGAGGCTGTGGAGTCGCGGATCCCACCCGCAAGCAAGGGCTCTGCGCGCTGTTTTCTGTGTCTGTCCATTTGCCTCTGTCTACCCCAACAGGGAGGATGTGTTTACTTAAAGATGCCGCTACTCACAGCAGAAGTGTCTGTTTCAAAGCAGAAATATGATCCTGTTTGGGTTGGAGGAGGGAGGCATTCCATGAGGAAAATATTTCTTCTTTACAAAAAGAGGGCCCTGGAGCGTGGAGAGGGCAGGAGAGCGGACACCGCGGGGCAGCCGAGAACTGGAAGCGGGGATTCTGGGCTCTGGGGCTAGGACCCCGGCCCAGGCTCTTCCCTGATAGCCCCTGGTGACTCAACGCGTGGGTCTTTTGTCCTTCACAGACAGGAACTGGCGTGTTTGGGCTTCTTAGTTTCCTGTGGCTGCCGAAATTCATTCCATCACAATTCTGGAGGCCAGAAGTTCAAAATCAACATGTGGGCAGAGCCACGCACCCTCCATGGGTTCTAGTGGAAGATCCTTCCCTGCCTCGTCCATCTCTTCCAGCTCCTGGTGGCCCCTGGTGGCCCTTGGCTTGTGGCTGTGCCACTCCAGTCTCCGTCTTCACATGTCCGTCTCCCTCGTGCCCGTGACTCTGGGTCCCAATTTCCCTTCCCGTCAGGTGTCCCTGTGACAGGACCCCTGTCATACAGGGATTAGGCCCACCTTACTCAAGTATGACCTCATCTTAACTTGATGACTTCTGCACAGACTCTATTTTCAAATGAGATCACTGCAGGTGCCAGCGCTTTGGACCTGGACATACCATTTTGGGGGCACAATTCAACCCATAATACCCTCCTTCTTAAAAAGAAAGTGAAAGTGGAGGCCGACCTTGAAACGCCAAGGCCTTCCTCCTGCGGGGGCGGGGTGGGAGAGGGGCCTGGCCACCCGCTGAGCCCCGCTCTCAGGCAGCATCTCTGGTGGTAGGAGGGGCCCTGGGGGGCAGCACAGGCAACAAAACCCAGGATGCCCTAGAGGCCCGTCACTGCCCAGGGGGCTCTGAGGTCCGGCTGCAGCACCAGGGTCTGACCCGCTCGGACATTTACCGCCTCTGTGATCTGGACTGAAGGCTTCAACCTTTAGTTCTCCTTCTGTGAAGTGGGCTGACAGAGAGGCCTTGGTGAGGTCACCGGGACAGCTTGCCCGTGCCCAGCGAGGGAAGGAGGAAGATGCTCAGCTGCAGGACGACACCCTTATGTACTTCCCAGCTAACCTGAGACCTCAGTTTCCCCATCTGCACCCCTGTGAGGACAAAATCTCTGCTTGCTCCCCACCTTACCCACGCATGAGGCCTCACCCTTTGACACAGGAAGATGAGCCCCAGGAATGGGAGGTGGGAGAAGGCAGCCTAGCCAGCCTCTACGTCCAGAGGCCCACACCCCCAGCCTTGCGTCTGGGGAACGTCCCAGAGTCCAACCATCTCCCATCTGAGGGGCTTGGGGTCCTGCAGCTGCAGACGACTGCACCCTCAGGGCCGACCCACACCCTGGATGGGCAGACATGCACCCCTGCTTACGCCAACTGCTGTGTCTGGGTGCCAGGCAGGGACAATTCAGCCCTATCACGGGAGCACTGCCAGGGGCTCCCGCCCACCTCTGGTCCTCCGGCCACATGTGCCTCAGTTTCCTGACCCATAAAGCAGGGAGGCTGCGATGACAACCTCAGGGCGGAACATCCCCAGGGTCCTGGGCACAGTGGCGTTCAGGACATAAACCACTGTGGCCAAAGCCTCTGGGACAGGCCTCTGAGCATATGCAATCAGGAGAGTGGGGAGAAGCCAGTCGCTGGGTCCAGGAAGCAGAAGGGAGGGTGCTGAGGGCACCTGCTGTGGGTGCTTCCTTGGGGTAGAAACGAGACCAGAAGCCCCTAGGGATGAGAGCCTGGCCACGGCAGGGACCCTGGGATACAGATGGATCCCACATGCAGAGCGCGTCCCCGGGAGACCCCAGACCTGGACGGTCAGCAAGGCCTGGGGTGAGAAACAGCTCGGTCCCAGGTAGGAGGGGTGCCCAGAGCCGCCACAGGCTCTGTAATGGGAGGGCCAGGCAGCCATCACCGCCCACTGGGCTGAGCCTGCCCTGCACTTCCAGCTCCTGCTCCCGGAAACTGCCTGGTGTGGGGGTCAGAGGGTGACCCCACAGCACTGTGGCCCAGAACACGTGAAGGCAAGCTTCACCCCACTCGGACCACTGCTACCGACTGTGGCCAGCCCACATCACTGGAGCCCGGGCTCTTTCCCCCGACTGGGGGCATTGCCGGGGTGTGTGCTGGGGTGCGCCCCCATCCCCCACAGGACCCGGCCGTGCGTTCCACACACCAAGGGCAGCTCCAGCCACCCCTGCAAGCTCTGCTGGACCCCCCCGCTCCCTCACCCACTGCTGTAACCTTCCCACCACCCTTGGTGCCAACCCTACACCTGGAAGCCACAAACGCCTCTTGGATCCCAAGCCTCCAGGCAGGGTGGTTCTGAGCGGGGTAGCATCTCCCAAGCCCTGGCCAGCCCCGAACCCCCTGCACCACCCCAGCAGGGCCCGGGGAGCTGTGGTGCTCTGAATTCTGAGTGGCCGATGGCGCATCATGCCGGTGAGAGGTAATAATCACTGCCTGACTCAGACACGCAGACTGCTGGGCTGTCATGCCTATTTCAGGAAAATTAATTATACCCCATGCCGAGAGGGAACTCGCCCATTAAACGTCTTCAACGCACCTGCCCAGAATGCCATGGCACGGCCTGCCTGCACCCCTGGGCACGGGAAAGGGTGGGCAGAGCCCCCAGTTTCTCCAGGTGTCAGGCAGGCTTGCAGGGTGGTGGCCAGCAGGGCTCCAGGCCCTTCTAGCCAGGCCCGACCCTGTCACCACTGATACTGGAAACTGCAACCTCTGCCCAGGGAGTCCCCTTTGAAAGCCAAGCCTTTGATCCAGCTGAGTGCCAGAAAAGGCCTTGGGCCGGCCCTGGGGCCGGCCCGAGGACCTGGCTCAAGGACCTGGCTGGCCCTATTGTGGCATTAGAAGGCTCTGTACCAGTAAGCCGACCGTTGCCCACATGGGAAGGCTGCCCTATGCCCTCTGGACAGCTGGCCCTGCTGGCAAGCCCGTTTCCTTCTCCTACTTGCTCTATGGGTTCTGCTAAGATGGACAGCAGGCACGTCCAGGACCAGGGGCTGGGAGCTGGGCTTAGCTGCCCTGGGCTGAAATTCAGCCCAGGCCTCTGGGCCCCGAGCTTTACCTTTCCCTGGCAAGAGTTGATGTACACGTTGGCATAACCAGGCTGCACACATCCCAGGACAAGCTTCCCAACTGTGACTAACCATGGCTCACGTTTGCCTGGGTCCCCCCACCAGGCTCGCCCCAGGCCTGCCCTTGCTATGTCCTCAGACACCCGGGGGCAGGCACAGCTGTCACCCTCCTGGCAGCTGGAAAAGAAGGGCTTGGAGCAGTTCTACAGCTCAGCGAGGCTGCAGGCTTTGCAGGGAAGAGCCGCCAGGTGCCAGACGTCACGCGTGGCAAGGCAAGTCCTACAGCCGGAACTGGCTGGCTCCTGTGCAGGCTTGGGACTTGTAGGCACACAGATCCACCCCGTCCTAGAGAAGCTGTCATTGCCACATCTACCAATTGAGGCTGTTGCATTTGTTAGCAGTTTTCAAATGTGTTTTGTCATTGTTATCATAAAAATAAATTTTATAAGAGCACCATTCCACCAAACACAGTAAGAGTGATGGTTTCAGGCAAGCCCACAGCCTCCCTAATGCTTGCTGTGGCCCGGCGTCTACCATGTGATCACGAAGACGTGGACAGAGGCGTGTGCACCCCATCCCCTTCCCACGTAGAGATACAATGGGTAATTAACGCACAGTCGACCCAGGAGACGACATGAAAAGAGGACATTCCCAGGAACAAAGAGGAGACCAGACAAACCAACTGGACACAGAGCAAGAAACACAGGCATGTCATTCACTACACTCAATACTACATGGGCTTCAGCAACCTACATGTGGATAAAGAAACTGTAGTATATATATATATATATGATGGAATACTACTCAGACATAAGAAGTAATGAAGTAATGGCATTCGCAGCAACTTGGATGAGATCGGAGGCTATTATTCTAAGTGAAGTAACTCAGGAATGGAAAACCAAACATCGTATGTTCTCACTTATAAGTGGGAGCTAAGCTATGAGGATGCAAAGGCATAAGAATGACACAATGGACTTTGGGGACTCAGGGGGAAAGGGTGGGAAGGGGGCGAGGGATAAAAGACTACAAATCGGGTTCAGTGTATACTGCTTGGGTGATGGGTGCACCAAAATCTCAGAAATCACCACTAAAGAACTTCCTCATGTAACCAAATACCACCTGTTCCCCCACAACCTATGGAAATAAAAAAGTTAAAAAAAAGACTGTTAAATGGGCTAAACTCACCAATGAAAAGCAGAGATGGTTGGACTGGCTAAAAATCAAAGACTTAAAGTATGCTGTCTGCAAGAATCACACCTGAAAGACAAAGACAGACTGCAAATATAGAAATGGTCAAAGATACAGCATTCAAACCCTGACCCCGGGGCGGCTGGCATGGCCACGAACATCGCAGGCAACATAGACTCCAGGGCAAGGAAGATGGACAAAGACACGTGGAGACAGTTCATCAGTGAAGAAAGGGTCAGCCTGTTAAGGAGACACACAGTCCTAAATATGCACGCACGTGATGGAAAGCTTCAAAATATGCAGCTGGAAATGAGAGCAGTGAAGACACAAATGAAGGCACGAGCTTCGTCCGCCACCTCACGCTCTTCCCCCAGCAACGAACAGAGAAAGAAGACAGGTCAGTGGAATGTAGACAGCTCCAAAAACAGCATCTCCAGCTCGCTCGGATGTCTGGAGGCTTCCCGACCGCAGCAGAATACGTGCTCTTCTCAGGGCACATGGTGCAGACCCAAGCAGTCAGCTGTAAATTAAAAATTAACAACTAAAAGATACCTAAAAATGGCTAAGTATTAAATAATTAGAAATGAAACACATTTCTAAGTGACCCACAGGTAAAGAAGGAAATTACAAGAAAAACAGAAAAGATTTTGCTTTTTTTTTGAGATGGAGCCTTGCTCTGTCGCCCAAGCTGGAGTGCAGTGGTGCCATCTCGGCTCACTGCAACCTCCGCTTCCCGGGTTCAAGCGATTCTCCTGCCTCAGCCTCCCAAGTAGCTGGGATTACAGGCGCCCGCCACCACAGCCAGCTAACTTCTGTATTTTTAGTAGAGACGGGGTTTCACCACGTTGGCCAGGCTGGTCTCGAACTCCTGACCTCAGGTGATCCACCTGCCTCAGCCTCCCAAAGTGCTGGGATTAAAGGCATGAGCCACCGTGCCCAGCCTAAAAACAGAAAACATTTTGAACTAAATGAAAATAAAAACGCAACACACCAAAACATACAGGATGTAACTAAAGGCGTGCTTATTGAGAAATCAGAGCTTTTAATGTTTATATCAGAAACAAGATATAAAATCAATGATTTGATCTTTTAAAAAGCTAAAGAAGAGAAAATTCAAATCAAAGTAAGTAGAAAAGGGTGATAATAAAGAGAGGAAATCAACTACATAGAAAATGAATAAGCAATAAAGCGAATCCATGGAACCCAAGGGTGGATCTTGGAAAATTAAAACAAATTGATAAACTTCCAATCAAAAAGATAAAAGAGAGTAAATACAAACCTTTAATATCAGAAATGAAATGGAAGACATTAGCACAGATTCGACACAACAGAAAGGTGATAAAGGAATATTGTGGACCAGGTGTGGTGGCTCATGCCTGTAATCCTAACACTTTGGGAGGCTGAGGTGGGCAGATCACCTGTGGTCAGCGGGTCGTGAACAGCCTGGACAATATGGTGAAACCCCGTCTCTACTAAGAATACAAAAATTAGCTGGGTGTGGTGGCAGCCACCTGTAATCCCAGCTACTCCGGAGGCTGAGGCAGGAAAACCGCTTGAACCTGGGAGGTGGAGTTTGCAGTGAGCCGAGAGCGCCCCACTGCACTCTAGCTCGTGCGACAGAGCAAGCAAGACTCCATCTCAAAAAAAAAAGAGAGAGAGAGAGAATATTGTGGACTTTACACCAATAGACCTGACAACCCGGAGGACAGGAGCATGTGCCATGACAGACGCGAACTTCCAAACTCACTCGAAAACGAAATCCCAGATCTGAATGGTTCTCAACCTACTAAAGAAAGTGAATTTGGGATTCAAAACCTTCTGACTAAGAAACTAGCCCCACATGCCTTCCGTGATTTAAAGAAGCATTTAGGGACTCAAACATTCAAGGAACAAATAATAACAATTCTACACAAGTAGAGTCAACACAAGGTGCAGAAATTGACAAGCTGATTCTAAAATGTATACGGAAATGTAAAAGACCTAAAAAAGCAAAAATAATTTAGAGAAAGAACAAAATTAGATGATTTCCACTACCTGGTTTCATCAAGATTTAAGCTATGAGGATAATAATAATCAAGACACGTGCTGTGCTGGCCAGGTGCGGTGGCTCACGCCTGTAATCCCAGCACTTTGGGAGGCCGAGGTGGGCGGATCACAAGGTCAGGAGATGGAGACCATCCTGGCTAACACGGTGAAACCCCGTCTCTACTAAAAATACAAAAAATTAGCCGGGCGTGGTGGCGGGCGCCTGTAGTCCCAGCTACTCAGGCGGCTGAGGCAGAAGAATGTCATGAACCCGGCAGGCGGAGCTTGCAGTGAGCCAAGATCGCGTCACTGCATTCTAGCCTGGGCGACAGAGCAAGACTCCATCTCAAAAAAAAAAAAAAAGACATGTGCTGTGCCACAGAACAGATAGATCCGCGGAACACAGCAGAGCCCAGAAGCAGACTCTCGAGTTGATGGTTACTTGATTTCTCACAAATGTGTCATATTAATTCAATGGGCAAAGCAGAGTCTTTCAGTAAATGGCGCTGGAACAACTGGTTATCCACAGAAAAAAATAAAAATAAACCTCAACTGCTATCCCCAACCAGAGGCAAAAATCAACTCAAAGCGGACAGAGCTGTAGACATGAAGGCTGAAAGCATAAACCCACTGGAAGGGCACACAGGAGAGCCCCCAACACTGGGGTAGACAGAGCCTTCTTGGATAAGACACAAAAAGCACCAGCTGCAGAAGATAAAATGATCAGCTGGACTTCATAACAATAAAAACCTTCAACTCTTCACTCTTCAAATGAAAGGCAAGCCACAAGGGAGAGAAATATTCTGTGTGTGGCAGGAGGAGAGGGTACAGACACATACACTCATGTGACAAAGGGACTTGGGTTCAGAATATAAGGAACTCCAACAACTCAATAATAAGAATTCAAACAACCCAATAAAAATTAGCAAAGGTGGGGCACAGGGGCTCATGCCTATAATCCCAGCACTTTGGGAGGCTGGAGGATCACTTTAGCCCAGGAGTTCAAGACCAGCCTGGGCAACATCGTGAAACCCCTTCTCTACCAAAAATAATATACAAAAATTAGCCAGGCGCGGTGGCGCATGTCTGTAGTTCCAGCTACTCAGGAGGCTGAAATGGGAGGATTGATTGAGCCCAAGAGACAGAGGCTGCAGTGAACCAAGATGGCACCACTGCATTCCAGCCTGGGTGACGGAGCGAGACCCTGTCTCAAAAAACAAAAACAAAAACCAGCAAAGATGCAAATAAATATGAAAAATAGAATGGCTAATTACAAGACAGTCAACATCACCAGTCATCAGGAAAATGCAAGATAAAATCATGATAAGACACCACGACAGACTATCCAAGTGGCTAAAATTTAAAACACTGACAACGCTAAGTGTTGGTGAGGGTTGGAGCAACCGGAGCTCTCGTACGTGGTGGGCAGGAACGCAAATAGGAGCAGCCACGTTGGAGAGCAGCTGGGCGGCTTCTGTCGAGTGAATCGCTCTCATGCCACACGAGCCAGCCTCTGCACCTTGGCCTACATTACCCAAGAGAAATGAGACACGTCCACACCAGGATTCACAGCAGCATCATTTATAATCGCCCCATGCCGGGAACCACCCAAACGTTCATCACCAGGTGAGTGGGTAAACAAACGGTGGCCTTCCCCACCACGGAACATGACTCAGCAGGAAACAGGAATGAGCTCCTGACGTGCAGCACGTGGAGGAAGCCACGTTTAATTATGCTGAGTGAGAGAAGCCAGCCCATCAGGAGCACACGCTGTCTGATTCCATTCCTAGGAATTCTGGAAAATGCAAACGCATGCCCAGTGACTGGAAGCAGGTCATCCGTTGCCTGGGGCCGGGAGCACGGCAAGGGCACGGAGCGGAGAGCCCAGGGGAGCTTTCTGGGTGACAGGCGTGTTCTGTGCGTCAATTCTGATGGTGGTGACCCAGGTCGGTGCCCGGCAGAACTCCTTGAACTTCGTGCCAAAGACGATGCGTTTGGTTCAGGTCACTGGGAGCTCGGTGGAGCTGATTTGTTCTGGGGCACATTTCTGCTGAGATGGATTTTCGTTCTCCCCTGAGCCTCACAGTCTTCCGGCCCCCCGCTCTGGAACCCAGGGCCCCGGGCTTTTCACTTAACCTCTTGGCTGGAAGGGAACATGCTCTGTGATCACAGGAAGGTACCTTCCCCTTCAAATTTCAAAGAAAAGCCCCTAAAATCTGCTGGGGAAGCCCATTCATTCCAGACCAGAACACTGCAAAGGACAAAAGGGGAACGGAGCATTTCTGGCCACCTGGGTTCCCTGAGTACTTTTTCTAAGTCCTTTCTGGTTTCTTGTTTCTTTCTTTCTTTTTTTAACAGAAATCACATTCAAATAAGTGAAATAATAATAATTAGAAAAAAGTGAGTCAGACTGAGACCCCAGCAGTTCCCCTGAGGAAAGAAACTGAACATTCCCTACCTCCTCCCTCCCTCTCTCCTCTCTCCCTCCTCCCTCCCTCTTCTCTCCCTCCTCCTTCCCTCCTCTCTCCTTCCCTCCCTCTTCTCTCCCTCTCTCCCTCCTCTCTCCTCCCTCCCTCCTCTCTCTCCTCTCTCCCTCCTCTCTCTCCTCTCTTCTCTCCCTCCCTCCCTCTCTGCCTCCCTCTCTTCTCCCTCTCTGCCTCCCTCCTCTCTCTCTCCTTTCCTCTTCTGTCCTCCCCTCTCCCCTCCTTCTCCCCCTCTCTCTTCTCTGCCAGGCAGCCACACCAGCTGCATAGGCAGGACCCGGAGCCCAGCCCTCCTGGTCTCTGAAGAGCCAGACCTGGACACCTTCCTCAGGACCTGCCCAGCTCGGAACAGCAGACTCCTCCCAAGATCAGAGGTGGGGCCACAGGCAGGGCGGCTGTGCTCACCCAAGCCCTCACCAGCATGCTGCCTCAACACCCCGGTGTTATTCCGGAAGAAACACGAAGAGGCCAACTCTGTTTCTTCCACCCCAAGAGAGTCAGTTCCTCTTAGGTCAGATTCAGTTCCTGCCTCCGAGGGAGGCGAGCACGTGCAGAAACAGGTGGATCTTCCCTCGGCTCCCTCCAGGCTGGGCCCAGGGACCTCCCTCTGGCTGGGGCATCCCCTCTCTCCCCACCCCCACCCCGAGAGGCCAGTCCCGCTCCTGGGAGCCAGTATTTCTGGACGGCCAGAAAGCCTTCTTCCTATCCCGCGGCCTAGCGAGGAGAGCACCAGCGGTTCAGGGTGACAGAAAAGCACAGAGGCAGGGCCCAGGCGCCTCCAGGCGAAGGCCTCCGCTCCCACCCCTGCCAGAGGAGGCGCGTCCACGACGGAATAAGCAGGCGGTCAGGTCGCCAACAATCCGGTCAACCACAGTGCTTCTTCCCTGGTGGGTGTCTGGCCCCGTTCTTGCTGGGGATGGTGCTCGGGGATGCCACCGCTGTGCACCCTGCGTGTCCCGCCCTTGTCACGGGAGCGGCCTGCTGACCCGGAGCACGTGTGGCCGTCGCGTCAACAACAAAGGGCTGCAAAGCTGCAGCACCAGAACGCAGACTCAGGCGTGCAGCAACGGAGGCCACGTTCTCAGCCACCGTGCCACTCTGCATGTCAGCTGGCTGGGCGTGCCTCCGTCTTGTATTAGCAAGGACACGGCAGTCACTTGATTTGCTTTGGTTGAAGCTCCAGGCAGTACCTGGCCCCTCACCAGACTGAAAAAGAAAGTCCCAGAACCCCAGAGCCCTGCATGGCTCAGAAGTGCCATCGAGTACTAGGGGTGCGCCAAGGGTGCGCCAGGGCCCGGCTCAGCCCGGCCAAGCCCCAGCAGGAAGGAACATGTCCTCAAAGAGAACATCCTGCAAAACGCCCAGGGCGGGTGGGGGATGCTCACGGTGCCAGACGTGGGCTAGGGGCCATAAAGGACCCTCAGGCAAGGGGCAAACACACCCATGGGTGTGGCCAGCTCCCTCTACCCATCGGGACCTCCCCAGTGGAGGGACTGAAATGACTCAGGAGCAGATCAAGGAGCCCAGGGCAGAATTCTGGGGTCCTACAAGGCCTGTGGATGGCTCCCCGAGGGGGGCTCCAACTTGCAACCTGAGAAGTCTAAGCCTCTATCACCATCATCATCGCCATCGTCTTCGCCACCATCAGGAGTTCTGGAAGAAGCGCCCAAGCATGGGAGACACAGGGATGGTTTCGCCAATGCTGTGTGTTAAGGAGCTGCTACCTGCTGGGGCTGCTTCAGTACCCTGGAGCACCGTGAGACACAGCTGTCCCCACGAGGAGCTGACCACTGGGTCGGGGAGCTGAGACACGGGCAGGTCACACCCTGAATTCGCATGCACGACACGACAAGAGGTTCCGACTCGAGGTTCCTGGTTTCTAAGGCTCCCAAACAATAAACACAGGTGCCCTCAGCACAGCCGCCCGGCTCCTTGTTCAGCAGATGCCACACAGCCCAACCTTGGTGTCCTGAGGCGGCCCCACTCTAAGCGGGGTGGAGTGATGAGGCTGCCTGGAGACAGAGCAGCTCCGTGGGCCCCCAGCTCCCCTGCCAGATTCCCCCACATAGGCATGGCCCGAGCAGGCACCTCCGTTCGCTCAGGAGTGCTCGGCCCTGGTTTGGCCTCCCTGTCAGACAGCCTCAAGCCACTAAGCCAGCGGCAGCCACAGCCAGGACCTCAGAGGCTACTGCTTTGTTCTTAGAGACAGCAAAACCGCAGAGATGACTCAGAAGACAAAGAGCCCCCTCCCCGGCCTCTCCCACCATCCAGCTGCCTGAGGGGCTGTCGCAGGGCAGGCTCTCCCGAGGGCCAGGACGCCCTGTCTGAGCAGGGCTCCAGGAACAATGAGGCTGGCCCCGGCCACACTTATGCCCAGCCAACCTCAGCACCGACAGTGGCCTGCCCTGTGCCTGCCCCTGCCCATGGCTCCTGCCTGCTCTCCTCATGGGAACTGCTGCGCACTCACTGAGCATCTGCCTCCTTGAGAAAAAACTTTGTTTTCTTCTTAAAAACATTGTGGGCCCGGCGCAGTGGCTCACGCTTGTAATCTCCACACTGTGGGAGGCTGAGGTGGGCAGATCACTTGAGGTCAGAAGTTCGAGACCAGCTTGGCCAACATGGTGAAACCCCATCTCTACTAAAAATACAGAAATTAGCCCGGCATGGTGGTGGGGGCCTCTAATCCCATCTACTCCGGAGGCTGAGGCAGGAGAATCGCTTGAACCCAGGAGACGGAGGTTGCTGTGAGCCAAGATCACGCCACTGCACTCCAGCCTGGGTGACAAAGCAAGGCTCAAAAAAAAAAAAAAAAAAAAAGTAGTAAAATACACGTAACATACAATGTATCGTTTTAACCATTTTTTGGTACACAGTTGAGTGCGTTAAGAACGTTCATACTGCTTTGCAGCCATCGCCACCGCCCAACTCCAGCACTTTTCATCCTCTTAAACTGCAATTCCCACCCATTCATCTCTGGCTCAGCAGCCCCTCTCCAGCCCCCGGCACCCCCCACTCCCCCTTCTGTCTCTGTGAATCTGTCCCCTCTAGGGCCCTCGCGTGTGTGTTCTTTTCCTCTAGGGCCCTCGCGTGTGTGTTCTTTTATGACGGGCTTGTTCCACTGAGCACAGCATCCTCAGGGTCCGTCCTCGCTGGCAGCCATGCTGGGCTCTCCTTTTGTACGGCTGAGGCCTATTCCACTGTCGGCATGGACTACATCTTCTTTGTTTGTTTTTTTTTTTTGAGACAGAGTTTCGCTCTTGTTACCCAGGCTGGAGTGCAATGGCACCATCTCGGCTCACCACAAACTCCGCCTCCTGGGTTCAAACGATTCTCCTGCCTCAGCCCCCCCGAGTAGCTGGGATTACAGGCATGCACCACCATGCCCCGCTAATTTTGTATTTTTAGTAGAGATGAGGTTTCTCCATGTTAGTCAGGCTGGTCTCAAACTCCCAACCTCAGGTGATCCACCCACCTCGGCCTCCCAAAGTGCTGGGATTATAGGCGGGACCACATCTTCTTGATCCCTTCATTGGCTGACGGCCCCTCGGGCTGCTTCCTAGTATGGCTGTCGTCATGCTGCTGTGAACATGGGTGTACAGACCTCTCTGGGCCCTGCCTTCGGTTCTTCAGGGTCCATACCATTAGGAGGAGCGGCCGGATCAGGTGGTGGTTCTAATCTTTGAGGAGCTGGTACACTGCTCTCCCATAAAGGCTGCGCCATTTGACCCTCCCACCAACAGCGCACAAGGGGTCCACTTTGGTAAGGACCACCTTAATGGGAGCGAAGAGGTTGAAGAGCTTTTTTTAACCAAAATATCCACCAGGTGACAACATGAACAAGTCCTTTGTTCTCATAAAGCAGCAGTGTGTGCCTTCTTGCTAGAAGGTGGTGAAGTCTTTCAGAGACCAGGAAATGGTTTGGCTGTGAGATTCTTCCAACTGCTTAATTTATAACCAGACTCAGAGAACCTGGCGGAGGATGGGGTAAGGATGGATGGTGCCGGCAGCCCCGGGCGGGGCTGAGACTTTCAGTGACTGAGCCCGGCCACTGGGGAAGGGTCCTGAGGAGGGGGCAGACCACGGGGCCACCTGTGGCTGCCGCAGGGGGAGGGGTCCTCTGCTGACGGAAGGCCATTAGTTCCCTGCAGTGAGGTGGAATGCAGGAGTTGGCTCCGTGCCCTCCTCTTTAAGATTTGAAACTTCTACAAGCCTGGAGGATGTGGCCTCTCAGGGAAGCCGCTTGGAAGGAAAGAGCTCCCAGAGAGATGAGAGAGAGAGGAAGGGAAAAAGTCAAGGTTTTTTCCTTCCAAATATTTTATTTAAATATTAAATTAAAAAACATACATCAACTAATCATTTGGCATACATTTCTCATGTTAACATAAGAGATAAAATAATTCAGTTATGGTAAAAAAAAAAAAAAACTATGTACATCTCAATCAGATCACGTAGTGTCTTTAAATAGGCTATTGCATTGCCGTCTGTATTACAGCACTGTCAAGAAATCTACAAAACACACATCACACACTCTTAAAAAAACAAGTAAAACACGCCTTTAACGTCCTCCAAGAGAGGTTCCACAGCAATAAGAAAAACAAAAACCACCGTGAAAGTAAAGTGCTTGTCATTGCTTCAAAGAGGAAACACACAATGGTTTCTGAGGCCTTTGATCTATGGCATTAGAACAGAAATCATTTTAAAAAGGGGAAGGGGTTTTGTGTTGGAATCAATTGTGCTACCTCTGTAAAAATGAAGGCAAGGGCCTGGCTGCCCCAAGATGGTCTGGATTCTCTCCCATCCCAAAAACTTCTTTATGAGCGAACAGGAGACTTTGGTGTTTTCTCTGCGGCAAGGCACCTGGTCTGCCCTCCGGACAGCCTTTCGCCCAGTCTTTGAAACAGCCACAGAGCAGCAGCAGCAGCAGCAGCAGGAATGGGGGCAGCCAGCTTCCCTGCGGCCCGGCACAGGCACAGCCCCCGGTGGGCACCAGCAGGCCAGGGATGCATCCTCCTGCACTGGGCCCGCCTCCCTACCCTCAAGTAACTGGGTCAATCTTTGGCTTTTAAAAATACCCGCCTTTCCCCTTTCTCAATGCCTCTGTTTAACACTGCAGGGTTTAAGAAGCCGAAGTAGCTGAAGGCACCTGGGCTGGGTTTGGGGGCGGGGACTGGACTCAGGGAGCAGCATTGCCTTCATTGCCTTCCAGAGGCTTCTGGCTGGTGGAGCCCCACGGAGTCCACCTGCCAAAGGTGCGCCCAGACCTGCCAGGTAAGGGCCGCCCCTTCCTGCCGCCTCCACCCCAGTGCTGAGGGAGCAAAGGCCCTGGGGCCCCTTCCTCAATGCACACCTGTGCTGACAGGGACGCTTCTTAACAACAGGAGTGAGGGAAGCTGACACCTGGAACACAAACGTGTAGTACAAAATGTAACAAATAAGTAGTGTCTACCTGTCTCCCATGTAGATACATATACAGGATTTGCTTTAAAAAAGAAGAAAAACTTAAAAACACTGACCTAAACCTCTCACTTTACCTTCCTTGAACAAAAGCCAAAGAGCCTAGGTGGGGGGTGGGGAGGGGGGTCCCGGCCCAGGGCAGGCACGGCCCTGAGCCCTGAGCCCTGAGCCATGAGCCTGTCTCCCAGCTGCCCAGCCCTGCAGTCAGCCTCCAATATTGCACAACTTCACCCAAGTCAGGTGTTCTTGTTGGACCCCATCATGAAATGCATAAACGTCAGCAGCAGCGGAAACGGGAGGTGCAGCAGGAAGAAGCTTCTGGGCTTCCGCAAGGGCACCCAGGGGCTCAGGGCCAAGTGGCCCTCAGGACGGAGTCCCCAGCACTTTGAATTCACCTCTGCCCTCTCTGAGGTTCTTCCTGCCGTTCCTCCGAAGAGTCCTGGAAAACTAATTCTTGAGCAGTTTATGAAACTTCTCAACTAAAATAAGAAAAAAAAGTCTTCCAGGTTTTGATTTCAGGGGAGAGAATTCCTAGAATCTGTAGATGATCTTTGCCTGGGCTGCTTTAAAACTGATACATGAAGCAGAAAGTTCACAGTTTTCCTTAAAGCAGAAATCAGGAAGTGGAGAGCGTTGACTAAAGAAATGGATAGTAATCAATGCACGCGCGCGCACGCACGCGCGCACACACACACACACACACAAGCGGACAACAATGCGTCCGCTCGTTTCCGTAGACGTCCGAGGTAATCATCTCAACCACGACGAACCCAGAGAGAGGGGCTGAGATCCCCACACCACGGCACTGCACATGTGTTCCCTCCACCCCGCTCCCCTCCTGCCCCCGCCCCCAGACACGCCCCTCAATTATCTTTCTTCCTAAAGTTTCCAGTCCCTACTCAAAGTTGAGGTCACTCAGTGCAAGAAAAAAATAAAACAAAAATAAACTAAAAAGCCAAAACACCTAATGTATTGCTTATTTCGCTTCTAGAAAGTTCTTGGCTTTGAGTCCAGATGTCTTCACCTCCTCTGAAGTTATTGCTGTAAGAGTCAGTGTCCGCGCCAGGATGCAGGGCTGCCCTCACTGCACCAGGACAAACGTGCCTAGGGAGCAGGGCATCAGGTCCTCCATCTCACAGTCCCCCTGCAGCAGCCCCAGGGGCTCACAACCTGGGGCCAGCCTGGCCAGGCGTGGTGGGGGCACAGCGGGGAGGGCGGTGGGGCCGGTGCCAATGTGCAGGTGTGTGTCCAGGAGCTGCGCCGCCGAGGCCACCGGGGACACGCCGGTCTGCAGGAGTGGGGGCGGCAGCAGCGGGAGCCCCGACATGAGGAGGGTGCTGGGGAGCGGGGCAGCCCCAGGGCCATCACAGGGGGTGATCACAAACGGGGCAGGGGCCGGCTGGGGGGCCTGTGAGCAGCCGGGTGCAGCGGCCGGGTGGTGCTGTAACTGGAGCAGCCTGTGGGAACAGAGGACAGGTGGTCACTGCGCCGGCTCGCAGGGTTCTCAGGTTTCCGAGTGCCCGTGTGGCAGGGCCCGCCCGTGGAGCTGCCAGCTGCGGCTGCCAAGGGCAGGTGCGTGGCTGATCCCTGACTGCGCCCCACCTTTCATTCTCCACCGGGTTTCTCAGCAGCTCAGAGATGCGGCCACAAGGCGCCCTCGCTCCCCGCCACCCTCACCCACCCAGGGACTTTAAAGGACACGCCCGCCTGCTGCACCTCCGTGGCTCAGCACCTAGGACCTACGCCCCACACATCTCCCTGGCTGGGAGCGGGGGTGTGCACTGGGCTACAGAGAGGAGGGAACCACTTAGCAGATGAGGTTCCTCGAGGAGATAACCTGCCGTGTGCCCACCCGGGGTCCCAGGGCGGGGGCAGGCCCTACCTCTGCTGCTCTAGCACCTCCTCCAGCAGGCTCCAGCCCTCCCGGCTGCCGGCTGCGCCGCCGTGCAGGCCTGGGCTCTGTGCAGGGGCGTGGAAGGGGCTCAGGCCGCCCCTGCTGGCCCGGCTGGCGGGGGCCTGGCACACCTGGCGAGCCAGCCCCTTGATTTTGTTCAGTCCCAGAAACCCTTTGGTCCGCGTGGTCTTCCTCAGCTGCTGCCGAAAGGCCTTCAGCCCTGCAGGGAGAATGAATCAGGAGGTCAACGGCCACCCGGCTCTCAGCCCAGCATCCACGGCCCTTGGCTTAGGGGGTTTCCAAGCCTCAGGTTGGGGGTAAGGAAAGGACGGGTGACACAAGCACGTCTGGACAGGAGTCTGGCACCTAAGCCCCAGGATGGCGTGGAGGCAGCCGGCAGCCAGGGGCCCTCCCTCCTCCAAGTCGGGAGGTGCTGCCCAGCACAGAGTCGTCTCCTGTGCTTTCAGAACCAGCCATGGAGGCCGCGTGCTCAGGGACCCACATGTGTGTCTATCCCAGCAGGCCGTGACCCCCCGAGCCACCAGAGCACTGAGCACCCCAGCCTGCCCAGAGCACTGAGGGTCCCACCCAGGCCCGGTGGAGAACAGGGGGTGCCATCTGCCATCACGGACAAAGTCACGTACTGCCAGAGACACACATGGTCCCCTGGGGAAGGTGGAGGTAAGTGTGGGAGGAGCGTGGCTCACCTTGAGTCAGTGAGGTGTCCGACGCCCGCCGTCCCTCCTGGAAGCTGACAGGGAGCAGAACAGCTCCTCCCAAGCCCCCCTGAGCCTGCAGCACTGGGGTGGCGGACTGCGACCCCAGGAAGGGTGAGGCCAGCCTGACCGGGGAGCAGGCGCCCAGCAGCCCCTGAGTGGCCGGGGTGCCACTGAGCCCCGCGGGGCTTTTGCTCGCAGAGAAGGTCAGACAACTGTCAGAGCTGGTTCCCTCTGCAGGACTTGCCGTGGTGGAGGGGGAGACGACTATACCTGTGGGGGGAGGACAGCGCTTTTGATGCTGCAGTGCAGAGGAACAGGCTCCCCCGGCCACTGCTGGGCACACATGGCTGCGCTGGCCTCCCCATCCCCACCCTCAACCTGGTGGGAAGAGGGCTCGAGGCCACCAGAGCCCAGGGAGCCACAAAGGCAAGCCACCATCACGGTGCAGCTGCAGGGGGCAGGTCATAGTGGACCTCAGGCCAAGGGGCTGCCCTCCCAGCACCTAGGGGCGGCCTGGGGAGGACCCTGCTGGAGGCCAGACCCCATGCTGTATCCTCCACTAGAACGACCACATGCAGGGCAGGCTCTAAACATCAACTGTGTGGTCTCAGGGATTAAAACAAATGGCAAATCCTGAGAAGTCCAACCTGAGAGGCTGCCAGGCAAAACGTCCATTCTAAATTAGCCCACCCTCACGTCGACTGTAAGCCTATCCACCGGTGTCCTCCTGGGCCCCCGGGGACACTTACATGGAGCGGTGAGTGGGGAGAGGCGGGTGGAGACCTCGGCCAGGGTGTGCCTCCGGCCCGTGCTACTGGGCAGGGACTCCTGCGTGTCCTGCTCCTCCTCTAGGCCCGGCCCCTGCCTGGCCTCCTCACTGATGGCTGTGTCCAGCAGGCTGCTTGGGGACACGGGCCGGGGCCGGAACACTCCGCTGCAGCTGGCATCCACCGGGAAGAACAAGGGCTGCGTTGGAGAGACACAAGCCAGTGACTTCTCGGGCTCCAGGTGACCCGGGCACACCGGGGGCACCAGGGCTGGGGTGAGGCAAGCCCTCTCCACACCCGCTGTGGGCACTCACCCACTGCAGCGAGCTCTGGAGCTCACAGTCCATCTCGGCCTGGAGGACGGACTGCACCAAGGTCTGCGGCTGCGGGCACAGCAAGGCGGGTCGGAAAGGGTCGGTGGAAAGACCTTCCTGAGGCACCTGGGGCCGGCAGACGGGAAAGAGGCTGTCAGGGGAGCGCCTCCGGACCACCAGCGCCATCAAGAGAAGAAACAAGCTGGCTTCTGTCTGGAGTGCAAGCTGCCTCGCTGGTGGGCATGACAGCTGACGGAGGGACACTGGCTGGCCAGGCTGGGCTCAGGACCAGGTGCTGGTGCTGCGCTGCCAGAAGGCGGCGTGACAGGCCGGCCCCAGGGATGAGTCAGGGACAAGTGGCCTCTGGGCAGAGTCCAGCCCCCAGCAGCTGGCACCCCCTTCCCCACGAGGCCTGGGACCCGCTGCCCACGCAAGGAACTGCCCTCCAAGCCGGTGCCTGACAGGGGAGGGAGCCTGGGGCCCAGGAGGAGACTCCTCCCCCTCACCTCCAAACCACTGAGGTCCGAGCTCCGAGGCCGCGGCTGCCTGGCAGGCCCGGGGCGGGCGCACTGGGCATTCCGATACTCCTTGAGCCGCTCGAGGAGGAGGTAATAAATGGCAGCAAAGTGGTTATAGCTGCTGTTTTGCAGTGACTGGGAACAAGAGGAGCAGAGATCAGCATGGGGACGGCGGGGAGCCCCAGGGCCCACCCGATCCCAGGTTATTCTTGGGTGACTGAGAATATCCTTTAGTGGGGTGGACAAGCCGGCCCCTAAATTAGCCTGTGCTCCCGTTTTAACTCAGCTGGTGAGTGCCTGCTCCCCCTGAGACAGCTGCCTAGGCCCTGCGGGTGAGGCCAGGGCAAGTGTGGCCAGGCTCACCTCCACCGTCCTCTGCCGGTCAACGCCCAGGGTCTGCATGATACCCAGCGCCTGCTCATCGTAGTCGCCCAGGTTGGAGGTGTAGCTGTGTGCGGAGAAGGCGGGGCAGGCGGGTCCCGGCAAGCAGGGCTCAGCCCGCATCCACCGGTGCTGCCGGATCTGGGCGATGGTGATGCGCCTGGCGGGGTCCACCACCAGCATGCGGCGGATCAGGCTCTCACAGTCTGTGGAGGGGCCAGGAGGCTGAGCCAGGGCGGCCGGGACCTCGCCTGCGCTCCCACCCACCGCCCCACGTGGTTTGACACGCCAGGGCCCAGGAGCAGGGGCCGGGCCATCGGCTCAGTCCTGCCACCCAAGGGGAGCCATCAGCCAGGGATCCAGACCCTGGGGGCCGCCACACTTTGTGTCCACCACACAGAGAACCACTTAGGTTCACCCTTCTGCCGTGCCCCACGCCTGAGCACCAGGTGGACAGGCATCTTTATGACACAGAAAAGCCGGGTGAGCCACAGCCAGTGGGTTGGACTCAGGGATGATGCCAGCACCCTGGGTGCAGGTACTGGGCGGGGACGGCAGGCGCAAGGCACAAGCCTGTGCAGCAAGGGCACCCGTCCACCCTCGAAATAGGGCACTGAGAAGGCATCCATGGGCTGGGTTTCTCCCGCAGCCCACAGTAACCTGGGCCTGATTCCCAGACTCAACAAGGACTCAGAAGCCAGCCGCGAACGGGCTGCAGGAGACACAGGCCCCTGCCCAGGCGAGACCACGCGACTCACCTTGAGACATGAAGAAGGGGATGCGGAAGCGGCCCTCCAGCACCCGCTGTCTCAGCGTCGGCAGGTTAGGCCCATCGAAGGGGAGAGAACCGCAGACCAGGACGTACAACACCACGCCCAGGCTCTGTTGAGGACCACAGAGCCACGTCAGCGCCAGGGCGGCGCCCCCGGGAACACGGCGCCCTCGGGGAACGCGGCCTCGGGAAGGGGGTCTGCGCGCACACGGCTCCTACCCAGATGTCCAGCTGGGGACCTTCATACTCCTTCCCCTCAAAGACTTCCGGGGCGGCATACGGGGGGCTCCCACACCACGTGGACAGAGGCTCTCCTGACTTGTAGAAATTCCCAAATCCAAAATCTGAGCAGCAAAGAAACAGATGGATGAGGTTAAACGGCAAATGGCAAGGGGCTGCGGTTTCGGCACGTGCCGGGAAGCTGGGGCTGCTTGCGGGCACACTCCCACCCCGGGGCCTCCGTGCCTGCCAGCTTGATGTCCCTGCTCCCACCCCGGACCCTCCGTGCCTGCCAGCTTGATGTCCCTGCTCCCACCCCGGACCCTCCGTGCCTGCCAGCTTGATGTCCCTGCTCCCACCCCGGGGCCTCCGTGCCTGCCAGCTTGATGTCCCTGCTCCCACCCCGGGGCCTCCGTGCCTGCCAGCTTGATGTCCCTGCTCCCACCCCGGGGCCTCCGTGCCTGCCAGCTTGATGTCCCTGCTCCCACCCCGGGGCCTCCGTGCCTGCCAGCTTGATGTCCCTGCTCCCACCCCGGGGCCTCCGTGCCTGCCAGCTTGATGTCCCTGCTCCCACCCCGGGGCCTCCGTGCCTGCCAGCTTGATGTCCCTGCTCCCACCCCGGGGCCTCCGTGCCTGCCAGCTTGATGTCCCTGCTCCCACCCCGGACCCTCCGTGCCTGCCAGCTTGATGTCCCTGCTCCCACCCCGGGGCCTCCGTGCCTGCCAGCTTGATGTCCATGTTGCCATCCAGCAGGAGGTTCTCGGTCTTGAGGTCCCGGTGGACGATGTGATGGTCGTGACAGTACTCCACGGCCGACAGGATTTGCCAGAACTTCTTCCGCGCCTCGTTCTCACTCAGGTGCCCGTTGGAAGTCAAATAATCTGAGGAGCCACAAAACAAAGCTACAGCCCCCAGGGCAAAGCCTGCCCACCACCCATGGAGCCCTGGGGAACACCGCGGGGTCCTGGGATGTGTGGCCCAAACACTGGCCGCGCAAATCCAGACACGTTTGTGCCATTGGTTTTCAACAGATACTGAAAATGAGTGTGGCTTACCAAACATTTCTCCATTTTTAGCAAATTCAGTGACGATGTAAAGCATATCCTTTGTTTCCATAACCTAAAAAAGAAAGACCTGACATTTAACCGCACAAAAAAGGCACAAGGCAGCGCTACAAACCATCCACCAGAACCCCAGGAAATTTCTAACTTCTCTAGGACAAAGGCATTCATCATTTAAAGATGCAAAGAAAAAGAAAAATTTCTCAAATAAAAAAAAAAAACAGGAGATTCCTACTCACAAAGACAGCTTTGAAAAATCAGAGGTGAATTCCTCACTGACTTGCCTATCCTGATACACCTTTGCTCTCACAAAAGGTCTAAATATATTAGAATTCCCCTCTGTGGTCATATTTAATTCAAGGCACCTCACATACAATTTGAGAATGCTTAGGCCGGGGCATGGTGGCTCACGCCTGTAATCCCAGCACTTCGGGAGGCCAAGGCAGGAGAATCGCTTGAGTTCGAGACCAGCCTGGTCAACACGGCAAGACCCCATCTCTACAAAAAATACAAAAACTAGCTAGGTGAGGTGGTGGGCACCTGTAATCCCAGCTACTCAGGAGGCTGAGTCAAGAGGATCATTCGAACCCGCGAGGCGGAGGTTGCAGTGAGCCGAGATCGTACCACTGCACTCCAACTTGGGCGACAGAGCGAGACTCCATCTCAAAAAAGGAGAGACAGTATTCTGAAGGCTACAGAGGAGGAGATTGCTGGAAGTCTGCTGGGCTTTATAGAAGCCTAGTAGGCAACAGATGATTCCAGCCAACAGTCAGAGCCACCTGGGTAATAGAGAATGCACACCCCATTCCCACTCGCTTGATTGACAGAATGAATGGGGCTGTGGGAACCCAGCTTTATTGACAGGATGAATGAGGCTGTGAGAATCCAGCCTCATTCACTCAGCATGTAGCCATTCACTCAGCATGTAGCCACACAACAGCCATGCCAACATAGCCCTTTGAAGTTCATTCACTAATCAATAACTTTATTTTACTTAAAAAGAGATTTAAAAATATAACTTATGTCTGTGAGTATTGAAAAATTTTGGAGAGGATGAAACAATATATTCTTATGAAAAAAGATTTCTTTGGGTTCAAAATATACAGTTATTCCTTTAAAAAGATGCTTTGTGCTGGAGGTGGTGGCTCATGCTTGTAATCCCAGTACTTTGGGATCACCCAGGCTGATCACTTGAGGTTAGGAGTTCGAGACCAGCCTGGTCAACATGGTGAAACCCCATCTCTACTAAAAATACAAAAATTAGCCAGGTGTGGTGGCGCGTGCCTGTAGTCCCAGCTACTTGGGAGGCTGAGGTAGGAGAATCGCTTGAACCCAGGAGGTGGAGGTTGCAGTGAGTCACGATCCATAGCACCACTGCACTCCAGCCTGGGCGACAGTGAGACTCCATCTCAAAAAAAAAAAAAAAAAAAAAAGATGCTTCAAAGATTGCTGCTTTGAGTTATAAATCTAAAAAGAAAAGTGTTCTATAAATTCTAGCAGTTTGGCAAGAATTTTAACTGCCCCGCCCCTGTGGGTGGTACAATAACTCTAAGACCACTGCTGACCCGTCCCCAACTGAAGAAAGGGAGGAGGAGGAAAAGAATTAAAAGTCAAAGTGTTTGAACTTTTTGAAAACTTGAAAAAAAGAGGGAAGTGTCTCAGCAGGGTTCTGGGGCCCCGGCCAGCGGAATGAAAATTAGACACTAGTGGCTGGGCGCGGTGGCTCATGCCTGTAATCCCAGCACTTTGGGAGGCCGAGGCGGGCGGATCACAAGGTCAGGAGATCCAGACTATCCTGGCTAACACGGTGAAACCCTGTCTCTACTAAAAATACAAAAAATTAGCTGGGTGTTGTGGCGGGCGCCTGTAGCCCCAGCTACTTGGGAGGCTGAGGCAGAAGAATTGCTTGAACCCAGGAGGCGGCAGTTGCAGTGAGCCGAAATCGCGCCACTGCACTCCAGCCTGGGTGACGGACAGAGACTCCGTCTCAAAAAAGAAAAAAAAAAAGACAGAAAGAAAGAAAGAAAAGAAAGAAAATTAGACATTAGCATCAAAACCAGAGGAGTAAAAGTCATTGCTACACCACTGAATTCTATCATCTCCAAACAGTTAAGAATCACATATAGCAGCAGTAAGAAAATGCACCTCCAGAAAAGACCTCAGCAGCAAACACATGGGCAATTTGTTTCTTTAACGGAGCTAATTCCACACAATGGGCAAAGGAGAAGAACAGGAAGAAAAGGAAGGTACTACCATTAGGTTTCAGCCCTTGAGCAAAGTCAAAAACAAAACCAGCTCAGCCCACTCCTGAGGAAATGGGCCGGGCACGCTGCACAGGCAGTACACCAGTGGGCATGGAGCACACAACTTAAAAATGACAACAGAAACAAAACACAAACCAGGCGCACACGGCATGAATTCTGTGCTTAAAGACACTGAGCAAACTGTCGTCACGGTGAACATAAGCTCCACCAATACTGCTACTTTTATTTTCAATCTAGTGCAGAGGCTTTTGGGGGATAATTTCAAATCATAATTCTCTCTCCTACCACACTGTACACCGAGCTGTCCTAATTGCACAAACACACACAACAACATCCCAGAGTCATCTCACATTCCATTTCATAAGAATCATTACGAGGAACTTCAACCCAACACAAATGGATGAAATAGCACCTGCAAAGAACTTCTTCTGCAAGAAGACTTGATTTCACCTTGCAAAAGTGGTCATTTGTCATTAGGGAGGTGTAAATGATTGCTTTGCTGTTCTAATTAAATTAGTACTTATTTCCTGATGATATAATTTATTAATTTCAACATGAGAACAAAAATTAAGTCACAAAATAAACCAACAGACAGACAGGGCAAGCCATGTTCCTAGCATGGATTAAATGACAAGCTCCTTGCTCTTACTGTGGAAAAGTATTTTCATCTCTCCGTTTTTCATGGAAGAGTTTAAATAGGGAAAACAAGTGCTCACTACTGTCCTTGCAAAAATAAACTAATGAAAACCAGTAAGAGCAGCTGGCTTTAAAGTTTAATAATTATCTGCAAAGGTGGAAGTTTCCAGTTTCACTCAAATTTGTCCTTTTATACTAAATGCGTGACCTGTGGCAATACCTACAGATGAGTTTGTCTGTTTTCATAGTAAAGCAAATTTACAACAGACTTCTACACATTTAAAACTGGATCAGGTTAGGATACTAAATAAAATTCTAATGAAGCAAATCTCAATTATGATCCAAAAGCAATAAAATAATTGTAAATATATCTGCACAGCCTATAAAAATCAATCTATTTACCTTATACAACTAAATGCCCAACTTCCACACACTCCCCAAAAGGGAAGCCACCTTCAGAAATTGCAGACTTATGCTGTTGGAAATAATATATAACACATTTGCCAGGATTAGCAGAGAAAGGCAAGCTGACCCCTTACCTGGTAAAGCTTTATGATGTGTGGATGGTTCAGAAGCTTCATCAGCTGAACCTCACGATAGATTTTCTCCAAATTGCTTGAATCTAATCGTGTTTTATCAATTATTTTTATTGCAACCTACAAATTTAAAAAGAAAAAGGATATTCTGTGGGTTTTTTTAAAAAAAGAAAAAAAAACCCTCAACCTAATTGACACATTTCATTTTTTGCAAGTTAATTTCTCAACACTCTGTCTCCAAAAGGTCACAAGAAGTTGGGAAAACATAACCAAAGTAACCACTAATGTTATTTAAAATAATCAGAGTTAAGTAAGTGACTTAAGTATTTGCAGGCTCACTTTACAGGGCTTAGCTCTGAGTCCATGAACCACTGCAATCTCAGGTTGGTCCTTTTTTTGCTATTATCCTCTCTGCTTTCTCCCAATATATGTCCAAATCATGCAGCAACATAATATAAAGCATTTTTTTTCCTTTACCGAACTAAAAACGGTTACTATTTACCCACCACGACAATCAAGCCTGGAGCAGTGAATCTGCATGGGGTCCACCCGCCAACGGTCGGGTCGCCCCGGGTCCAGTGGGGAGGCCCCGCCGGCTGGGTCCCGCCGCCCCCACGCACCTGCGTTTTGGTGACTCGATGCCGCGCCAGCTTCACCACCGCGAAGTTGCCTTTGCCCAGGGTCCGCTCGATGTCGTAAAAACCCACCCGGAGGGGTTTCTGCTGGCCCTGACCCTGGCCCGCGGGGTCCGCGCTGAACTCCGACATGATAACCATGGCTCCGCGCGCACCTGCGGGGCCGCACAGAGCTCAGAGCCCACCAGCGCCCCCGCCGCCCGCGGTCGGCTCCATCCGTGCCCGCGGAGCCCGCGGAGCCCCCAGTCCCCACGGGACGCAGGGACCTGCTCCCACGCCTGTCGCCCCCACTCTATCCACGGGCCCCTCCAGCCCCTTGGGAGGTGTGGACCCGCCCCCGCCGCCCGCTCCACCCGGACCCCCGACCCTCTTGAGCCCCGCGGGGCGCGCGGACCCGCTCTCATAGAGGCCCCTGCCGCCCGAGTCCGGTTCCGTCCCGATCCCGGGACCCCCTGAGCCGGGCTTCCACACTCGCCTCCCGCCGCCCGCTGTCGGTTCCGTCCCCACCCTCGACCCCCTTAGCACCTCTGGGCGCGGACCCGCTCCCACACCTGGCCCTGCCACCCGAGGTCGGCTAGATCCGGATCCCAGGACCGCCCCCTGCCCCGCTCCCACACCCTGCCCCCGCCGCCCGCGATCCGTCCGGTCCCCACCCCCGACATCCCAGGCACCTCGGGGATCGCGGACCCGCCCCCCACACCCGGTCTCTCCGCCCGCGGTCGGCTCCAACCTGACCCACGGCTCCCCAGCCCCTGAGCCCCGCGGACTCACTCCTACCCCGGTCCCCCAACAAAGGGGAGCCCGAGGGCGGCCAGGCCGCCAACCCCGCCCGCGAACTCCGCGCGCGCAAGGCCAGGGACCCTGCGCGGTGGCTGCAACCCCAAGCCCCGGCCCGGCGCCCGCGCGGAGCCCCCACGGCGGCCACCTCCGCCCGCCCGGAGCCCGCCGCTGCCGCCGCCTCACCTCCGCCGCCCCCGGAGCGCCCAGGCCAGGAAGCCGCCCGCTCGGCCGCTGGCGCTGCTCGGGTGCCTACTGCTCCGGCTGCGGCCGCCGCTGCTGCTGCCTCCGGGGCCGCGCCGCATGTCAGCCCGGAGCCGCCGCGCTCCGCCGCACGCGGCGCCCGGCCCCGCCCCGGCCCGCCCCGGCCCGCCCCCCGTAGTCCCCGCCCCCTGCCCCGCCCCCGCCGCCCGGGCGGGGGCCGCCCATTGACGTCGCTTTGACGCCAGAGCGACGCGCGGCCGAGCGCCGGGCGGAGGGAGAGCGGGAGATCGGGCGGTTGCCAAGAGACTGGCGGCTCTGACGCGCGCGGGATGAGGCCGTTGCCCTGGCGACCGCGGGCCGGTGACGTCAGGGGCGCCCGCCGCCCGAGGCCCGCCCGCCTGCCCTCCGCCGGGCGCCCCCTCCCGGGCGCTGGGGGCACTGCGGGCGGCCCCACCGCCGAGGGCGCGCCCGCCCCTCCACGCTCGGGCACTCGGGCCGGGTCCCGCGGGCGCCTTGTGCTCGCTCCCTCCAGGAGGGGACGGCTCTCGGGCAGGGGTCGCCGGCCCCTCCACGCGGCCTGCGTTCGTCCAGACTCAGAGCCTCGGGACGTGCGGGGGCCCGGGGGCCTCGCGGGCTCGCGCGTGGGGCTGGCGGCGCGGATGCCCTGGGGCGCTGCAGACCCCGAGAGGCCGCTTGCCCGCGGGGACGTCAGCCGCTTTTGCTGTTAAAATCTGAAATGTTCAGCAAGTTAGAAACTTGAAACCTAAGGAAGCGTGACCGGCCGCTCTGGAAGCCCCCGCCGCGCGGCCGGTCCCGGCCCCGGCCCTCAGCGGCGCTGGCGTCTGCGCGTCCCGGGGCTGCCCCCGCAGCATGTGGGGCTGGGACCCTCTTCCCGCGCGGGCCCCGGGCGGACGCTGCGGGCGGTGACGGAGCCAGGCCGGCCGCCTGGGGAGGGGACGGGGGCGCGGGACCACTTGCTTGCCCGTGGCCGATGCCTCATCCGAACGGAAAACGTTTTCTTCAGGGGAGACAGAGGCTGTGGGCGGAGGTATTTTTTAAGCCTGAGGACCCATTTGGGAGTTCGATTCTGGATCGAGCCTAGGGTCAGTTTTCCTTGTGTTAAGTAACACTACTTCACAGAAGGGGGAACGAGAATTCAGGGAAGTTGGCACAAAACTTGGAACCCTTCTCGGGAGGCTTTCCTGCCTGGACGGACGCCTGGGAGGAGGGCCCGGAGAAACTAGGATGCTCATTCGCCCGAGGGTCTGACCACAGATTTCCCAATCGCCACACACACACACACACACACACACACACACACACACGGGTTGTTTGGGAGTCAGTTGGTTTTCAAAGGCTTTCAAGGAAATGAAGAGTCCCAAAGTTTTCCTTAATCGTTCAAAGTGTTTTTCTTTGTCCCAGGTTTATATACCAAGAATACGGGGGAATATTTTTAGTTCCTTTCAGCTGAACAGTTTACAACTGCCTTTTTTCCTTTTGGAGGTCCCAACACCCTGTTAATCCGCTCCTAGGAGAACTAAACAAAAACAAGGCTGGACGTCGTGTCTCCCGCCTGTACTCCCAGTGCTTTGGGAGGCTGAGGCAGGAGGATCAGTTGAGCTCAGGAGTTTGAGACCGGCTTGGTTAATATAGCAAGACCTCACCTCTATAAAATACTTTTAAAATAGCCAGGTGTGGTGGCACACGCCTGTGGGGCCGGCTATTTGGGAGCCTGAGGTGGGAGGATGGCGTGAGCCTGGGAGGTTGAGGCTGTAGTGAGCTGTCATTGCACCACTGCACTCCAGCCTGAGCAAGAGAACAAGGCCCTGTCTCAAAAAAGAACGAAGATAAAAGGCGGGGTGGGGGAAAACCAGGCCCCTGATCACACTCACCATTCAGTCCCTCAGCCTGTGACTTGAAATACTGCCCCCCGCTTCCAGGAAGCAGGCTTCCCCACCCCTCCCACCCTAGCCAGAGTCTTCCAAAAGGTCTTAGGTATTTGCAAACACCTGGCTGGCTGTTTGGAAACATTGCATCAGCACCAAATAAAAACTGCAGCCAAAACTGCCTCCGCAGAACAGGTCCCCAAACTCAGGTGCACTTGACCTTTCACCCTGACCCAGCCCTGAGCTTCCAAAACCCAGAACAGCCCTGTGCCAACCATGGCCATCCTGTTTTCCCTTCCCTGGGCCCGTGGGCAAGGAGCTCGCTCTGCAGAGAAAGGCAGGAAGCACAGAGGAAAAGGCCAAGCTTGGAACGGCCGTCCCGTCTCCCCACTGGGGGAACCCCTGGCACCCTCATAACTAAGTCTGTGCTTCAACCTGGTCTCTGTTACCCAATGTCTTTTGTTGTTGTTTGTGTCCTTGACCCCCCGAGGCTGTATTTCCTTTCAGAAGCTTTGATTTCTTTTCTGTTTTCTGGTCTTCCATGCTTTTAACACGAGGAAAAATAAAACACATGGTGTGAGTCTAAGGATTGTACAAGCAAATGATTGGAGAAGCTCCTCACTGAACATAATGGAAGGAATGCTCCCAAAGTCTGCAGGAACGGTACTTTATTATTATGGTTTGCATATTATTGCAGATTTGTGGAAAACGGCAAGTCAGTTTTCCTTTCCACATGGACTTTCTTCAGCTTGTCTTATGATTGCCGTGTTTCTGGAGTTCATCTTGTTTTTTAGGCCTTAAGACTGGAAACCCCAACAGGAAATGGGTCCATTTAATATTCATAGTTGTAGCGCTGGCCACTGGCATGTCACAAAACTCTCAAAATCAATTGATAAACACAGAGAATGGAGCACGGGGCAGCATTTTTACAAAGGGATGGGTGCCCAGCTGGCCCCAGTGCCGCCCTCTGTGAGGAAGGAATCTCCCAGTGCAGCCAGGAGTCAGACGAGTTCCTCTTCCCGACCCTACCCTCCCATCTTCGACGCCTAAGGCCCTTCCCTGTCTTCCTGGCTTTGCTTCAGGTGGTTTTGTACTTTTTAAATTTTGTTTTGGTTTGTTTAGGCTTCAGCCTAGTGGCTTTAGGTGCCAGAAAATCAGATTAACCACTGCAGCAGCATCCTTCTCAGGGACCCGGGGGCCACATTGGTCATTTTGCCCCATTGTATCTGGAGAGCTTGACAGACAGACATGTGCACTAGGTCAGGAAGCCACGGCCCTGGCCTGGGAAGAGGGCAGGTAGGAGAAAAGCCCCCAGTCCCCTCCACCCTCAGGGAATGGCCCAGTTGTCCACAGGTTAAGTCAAGAATCCCCCGTGAACAGGTCAAACCAGAGACTGCCCAGTCCCAGCGTCCGCCCCCAGGGCATTGCTTCCTTCACCTCCTACACTTGGCTCCCTGTGGTTCCGTGGCTGCCACAGTTGTGTGGATCCTACCGGGCCCAGGGCCCCTCCCCATCTCAGACAGCACCCACTTTCAGGCTAGGCCTTCCACGGGCTGCTTAAATGGACCACGAAGGCCGGCAAAGCAGCAGAAACGTGCCTGTTCACGGGCCCGTCAGCCCTCCCCGCTCCAGCCCTCTAGGGTTTCTGGTTCCGGTTTCTGTCGCTGCCGTTAGTGAGGAATTATTCATGTGGCCAATGCGTTTTCTTGATATTTAAGCAGGGCTGTGGCCGATATCCAGGCTGAGGACCCAAGAGGCCTTTGGGTGTCTGTGTCCCTGAGCCATATGCTGAGGTCGGGGTGGGGGAGGGAGGTGCAGGAAGGGGCCAGCCCCAGCGAGAGTCAGCCAGGCCCCAAACAGAGCCAGGGGTTCCCCCGGGGGGGAGTGCTCACTTAGGAAGGGCACCATGGACAGCCTGGCAGGAGGTCGCCCTGTGCTGAGCAGGCAGCTCTGGAGTAAACCACCTGCCTCTCTGAAGGAAGAAGGAAAGCGCATCCACAAACGGAGCAAAGGTCCCCAGAGGCAGAGCAGAAGCCTCTGGGATGCTGCAGCTTTGTGCAGACACTGGGGACCAGGACTGGGGCCCCGAGCAGGCTGCAGGTGCTGGCCGTGCTCTTTATCCTGGGCACTCTGCCAGGGCCACACGGAGCGTGGCTCCCGGGAGATGGAGACGTCTGAGTGTCAGCTCAGGTCTCGGTGTTTCCAGGTGACATGCTGGCTGCTAGTGTAGAGCATGGTAAACCATCTTTTTTTTTTTGGTTACTATTTACTTATGCAAAATAATGTGAGTTTCTGCCATTTGCAACAAGTGTGCCAGCTGCAATGAGTCAGCGGGTGGACACAGGTGAGCATGGCCAGACTGTGCCAGAACATGGTGACAGACAGACATGCTTCGAAGTTCACTGTGGGAAGGGACAGGTCCCCAGAGAGAGGTGAGACGGTGCAACGCGAGGGTGAGTTCGGAGTCGTCCTCCAGATGTCCACAAAGGCTCGAGAGGCCCTGCTGTGTGTCAGGCACTGCGTGAAGGTTGTGGGCACAGTAGGAGGGACACAAGACACCTTCTCTCGAGGACCGTTGGTTCCAGTTGTGGAAACAGTAACAGCATAAGATGATGAGTAAGAAAAGAATGCTGGCAGGAAAGTGGCCATGGAGGGAACTGCTTCCGGGCCTCTCCATGGGATTTGCCAGGCGTGGACTGAGCGAGGACCTTCCCTGAGAACACCAGCTGCTCCAGGAGAGAGAAGAGGTGGAGCCCCGGCGGGGGGCATGGGGCAGGAGGCAGCCACCCACACCTTCCCTCTCTGAATGCTGAGCAGAGGCTCTCAGCAGAGGGGAAAGAAGAGCAGAGGCCACGATTGGGAAGACAGACCCAGTGGGGGTCCTCGGCGCCGTCCACATCCATCTGCAACCTGCTGCCCAGAGCCTGCCTGCCCGGGGTGTGCACAGAGCAGCGTGGTCTGTCCCGGCTTCACGGCCTGACACGGCCAGGCAAGGATGACAGGGAAAGGGAGGCAGGGACTTGGGGCTGTTGGAGCCAAGCTGAGGAGGAAGGAGCTGGGATGGGAAGCGGGTGGCAGGAAGGAGCGTGAGGCCTGTGGGTGGAAGGTCCCTGGCCTTGGAGATGGAAGCATTTCACTTGTGCATCTCACAGCCCAGAGAAGCCAAGCCCGGACCATGGGGGAGAGAGGAGGACCCCCGTCTCGGGGCGGGCTGAGGAGACGCTCTCTCCACGGCTTCCGGATGGGTCTCCCTCCATCTCAGCTGCATCTATGGGAAAACGATGAAATGCTCCCTCCACTGCCGGGCCTTCTCTTATAAAGCAGGTTTCTTCGAAGTATAAAAATTAATAGAAAAGGTTCCATAAAAAATCAAGAAAGTAAGTATGTAAAGATGAAAACAAAAAGCACTGGAAATGCTCTTCATAGCTGACGTTTTCTTATTCACTTTTTATTAAAACAGGATGAGGCGTCCTGCCTTTTCCGGCCTTATCTAGGAAGTGTCTTGCCAGGTCACCAAATGGCAAGCAGAACCGTAAGCTGAAGTTGTCTGCCTAGAATTCCACTGTGGCAATGTTCTGCATCCCGACTGGACAGCTCTGTGCGGCGGCATCGGGGGCCCTTTTCATGCCATTCAAGGCCCCGTGGAAACAGACACCACAGCTCAGCATGAGACTGTGGCCCCACCTGACCCGGCTCATCCATCCCCAGCCTCTCGTGGTCCCCGGCCCTATGCCGACATTTGGCACTCGATGAGCCATTTCTCCACATTTCAGGAGCCTTGTTTTGAGACAGCCTGGCTGTCTGAGAGCCACCGGAGTCGACACTGGATGCCCGGCCTGGTGCCCGTGGGCCAGCACCGCCTGAGGAGGAGGCGTCTCCGGAGGCCACAGGCAGAGCCACTGAGAGGGATCTTTAAGCAGAGGGCCCCAGACGCCTCCTGGGACCCACGGGTTTGGCTGCCATGCAGGGTCTGGGAGCTACAGAGAGTCGGGAGCCAAGGGCGCGGTGGCTCACACCTGTAATCCCAGCACTTTGGGAGGCCAAGGATCACGAGGTCAGGAGATCGAGACCATCCTGGCTCATACGGTGAAACCCCATCTCCACTAAAAATACAAAAAATTAGCCGGGCGTGGTGGCGGGCGCCTGTAGTCCCAGCTACTCCGGAGACTGAGGCAGGAGAATGGCGTGAACCCGGGAGGCGGAGGTTGCAGTGAGCCGAGATCGCCCACTGCACTCCAGCTTGGGCAACAGAGCGAGACTCCATCTCAAAAAAAAAAAAAAAAGAAAGAAGGAAAAAAAGTAATAACGAGAGTAGGGAGCCAAGTCCCTGGGTTGCCAAGGCAATCCGTGGAAGCCCCTGACTTCGAGCAGGACACAGGGCCCTAAGGACAGCCCCAGCCCCTGCAGTGTGGCCTGCAATGGGTGTCATTCATTTTGACCTGGCTGTTGTGGTTTTGGGTGGCATTGTTATTTGTTTGAAAAGAAAACACATGGGCTGCGTATGGCATGAGCAAGTACAGACGTCATTGGGATCGGCTAATGAAAATGACAGAGTACTCTAAAGTGACACCTTACAGGGACGCGGTGATGTGGCACCAGGCCCAGTGGCACCAGCACACCATCGTCTCGCTGGCATTTCCACCGTGGTCCCTGTTAAACCAGAAAGAACGAAAGTGTGATGGGGAAAAATAAGTATGTGTTTCTTGTAAAACACAGCTCATTTCAAAACTACTGAGAACAAGGGGACAGTTTGAAATTGGGCAGAGCCCCTTGGGACCAGCTGGACCAGGAAGAAGGTCCAATCAGCTCTTCCTCAGGGCCAGGAATCTCTCGGTCACTCCGAGGCCTGGAAGAAAGTTTCCAGAACCTTTTTTTGCACAAATAAACTGCAGATCTGAAATCAGCAAGAAGGTTCAGGACCTGGGCCCCCAGGATTGGAACCACGGGAGTCTCAGATCCTCAAACTAGCTGGGTTTGCTTCAGTTTTCTCAGGTGGGACGGGCCACCCTGGGTTTCCCAGGGTGATATCCCGACAGTGGAGGTGAGATGTCACAGAATGGAGGATGTGATATGATCTGTAACATGGAATCCAGCAGAAGCTCCAGCACTTAAAAGACAGGAAGCAGTGGAGGGCCTGGGTGTCCCAGCCTTCATCATTCCCTCACCTGGAGCAGCTGGTGTCCTCAGGGAAGGTTCTCATTCAGTCCATGCCTGGCAGATCCCATGGAGGTGCCCGGGTGATTCTGGCACAAGGGCTGGAAGATTCCTTCTTTGATCACTGCTTGTGGCCGGAGCTGGCTCACAGGCCTGGGGCTGCTCAGCTGCAGGACAGTGGGAGGAGGTGGGCTCTGGGTTCCTCAACCCGGCTCACAGCCCTGCTCCGACTGTCCCTGCTGGGCACCCCTGGCGGTGATATCATCAGCCTGGGCCTCCGTTTCTTTTTTCTTTTTTTTCTTTTTCCTGAGACGGAGTCTTGCTCTGTCTCCCAGGCTGGAGTGCAGTGGCACAATCTTGGCTCGCTGCAACCTCCACCTCCCAGGTTCAAGTGATTCTCCTGTCTCAGCTTCCCGAGTAGCTGGGACTACAGGCATGCACCACCACGCCCAGCTAATTTTTGTATTTTTAGTAGAGACGGAGTTTCACCACGTTGGCCAGGCTGGTCTTGAACTCCTAACTTCAGGTGATCTGCCCACCTTGGCCTCCCAAAGTGCTGGGATGACAGGCGTGAGCCACTGCGCCTGCCCTCCATTTCTTTATGGACAGTGTGTGGTCCCAGCATCCTGCAGTTGGTGTGAGGTGCAGGTGGGACGGCTTTGGGGCAGGCCCCAGTGCAGACGGCCCTGCTGCTTGCTGCCCCTGCCCCTGCCGCTGCCCCTGCTGCTGCCCCTGCCCCTGCCCCTGCCCCTGCCGCTGCCCCTGCTGCTGCCTCTGCCCCTGCCCCTGCTGCTGCCCCTGCCCCTGCTGCTGCCTCTGCCCCTGCGTTCCTGAGCGGGCCACCATGCTAGTCTTTGGGAGTCCTTTTTCTTCTTTTTAAACCAGGCTTGATTGGCTTAGGGAGAAACAGGAGACACCGCATACCATGCAGTTAAAAATGAAACTCGGATTAAATGAATATTGAATTCAGTACTGTACTGGCTTCCTGGAGCTGCTGAAATGCAAACTGGGGGCTTAAAACCACGGAGACGTATTCCCCCACAGTTCTGGGAAGTAGAAGCTCGAATGCCTGTTGGCAGGGCTGAGCTCCTCTGCAGGCTGTGGGGAAGGACCTGTCCCATGCCTCTCCTGGCTCCTGGTGGCCGCTGGCAAGCCTCGGTGTCCTGTGGCTTGTAGACACATCTCTCCAAGTGCTGTCTCTGCCTCCATCTCCGCGTCTTCCTGCCGCCTCCTTATAACGACAGCAGCCATTGGAATGGGGGTCCACCAAAATCCAGTCTGACTTCGTCTTCATTTAACTGATGATATCTTTAAAGATCCTGTTTCCAAATAAGGTCACATTCTGAGCATCCAGGGGATGCGAGTTTTGGGGAGACTCGATTCCACCAACACCAGCATCGAAGAGGGCAGGGCACAGAGATGAAGCTAAGATCCAGGGCGCACACACTGATGGGCACCCTTGAAATAACGGCAAGGTTGGTACAGGCACATCTCGATCGGAGGGGCCTAGGGGTGAGGGAGGGTGGGGAGGAGACTCCCAGAACGGGAGACACCAGCTAAGCAGTGGGGCTGGGAGAGGGCTCCAGGATAACGAGCAGCTGGGCGGGGGACGACACAGGAGAGCACACAGCGGGGGAGCAGGGCAGGGGACGACATGGGAGAGCACACAGCGGGGGAGCAGGGCAGGGGACGACAAGGGAGAGCACACGGCCAGCCCAGGATCCTCGCCCTGCCTTCGCCTCGAGCCCCAGACCAGACTCACCCTGACGATGCCTGCTCCCCATCTAATGCCTCCAGGGACCCCCTCTGGGTTCCCCCACTCATAAAGAATGCCGAGGAGTTAGGAATAGGACAAGCACGTGTCCCTCAAGGCTGCTGTTGGGATGCCCAGGACTTGTCTGAGCCCTTCTCTAGACCGGCTGCTCATCCACCCGCTGCCTCTAAAACCAGGTAAGAGAAGGGGAGAGAGAGGGTCAGGAGATGCCCTGGCCCAGAAGCAGAAGCTCCCCTGGAGGCCTCGGTCTGTGGGCCTCCTGCAGGCTGCACAGGGGGGGCCACAGCTGTCCTCACCCAGGGGCCATGCCCTCCCAAAAGGAGGCCACCAGAGGCCCCTTGTCCCACATTTTTGGAGTGTGGACAGTCAAACTGGGTCATTCAGACCCAACCTGGTCACTGTGGAGGGAATGGGCTGTGCCCCACCCCCCACCCAATACCAGGCCGAGGCCAGCAGGTCTGAGGGGCCCTGTGGAGCTCTGTCCTGCCCCAGCCCCGGCCAGCTGTCCTACTGGCTCCTCTAGTCCTCTTCTTAGGTAAGGCTGAGAAAGTGGGTCAAAGGCAACAACCCCAGAGCCTCTGGCCGCTCCTACCTGAAGGGCCGGGGCTCTGTGTGGGTGAAGACCGGCAGCTTCCTGGAGTAACCAGAGGGCTGAGCCTCCTCCTTGACTTGTTCGGAGTGTTTCTTCACTGACCGGTTTACCTGGGTGTGCATACGGAGGGTGAGCCACTGGAACAGTGAAAGCGTCCACCCTTCACTGAGTCAGTCCCTCTCCCGGAAGGGGCCAGGGACAGGGCAAGATGGCCGGGCATTGCAGGAGATTCTTCCCCTCTGGCCACATTCTCCCCATGCTGGGGAGGTGGGGGTCAGAAGCCCACCAAACAGACGGGGAAGTAGGGACAGGTGAGCTAGACCGGATAGTGGGGCACCACCCTGTCCCTGGGAACCCCATGACTGCCTCGTCTCCATCCCCTCTAAAATGCCAGGTCCACAAAACCACGGTGAGATGCCACCGCACACCCATTGGGATGGCTACCATCAAAACACAACAGAAAATTACAAGTGTCTGCAAGGAAGTGGAGAAGCCGGAGCCCTTGTGCACTGCTGACGGGAATGTGAATGGTGCAGTCGCTGTAGGAAATGGTCGGTGAGTCCTCAGATGGCATGGTGATCCCATAGGCAGTTCACACGAGCAGGAGGTGGGACACTCAAGCATCCATCCACCGATGAATGGAGACACAGAATGTTCCACAAAATGGAACATTACTCAGCCTTAAAAAGGAAGGAAGTTCTGAGACATGCTACAACACAAAGGAACCAGGAGGACATCATGCTGCGTGAACGAAGCCGGTCCCAAGAGGACAAATGCCGTATGGTTCCACGTGCACAAGGTCCCTGGAGTACTCAAATCCACAGAGGCAGAAAGTAGAGTGGGAGGTGCTGGGGCTGGGGGAGTGAGTGTTTAATGGGTTCAGAGTTTCAGTTTGGGAAGAGGGAAAAGTTTGGAGGTGGATGGTGGTGATGGTTACACAGCAGTGTCAATGAACTTAACGTCACCAAACTGTGTGCTTTCAGATGGTTAAAATAGTAAATTTTATGTTATGTGTATTTTACTGCAATAAAAAAGTTAAGCCAGGTCCCATAGTTCAGCAAGAACCAAAAGGGCCACAGGACCTCCCAGTAGCTCCCTGCCCCGTCCTTAGAAACCCGAGCTCCCTCTGGCACGGAGGGAGGCCTGGCACAAGAGGCTGGCAGTGGGGTGGGCCTTGGCAGCCCACCTGCAGCCTGGCCTGGGCTCCACATCTGCGAGGACTACACCGGGTGCTCCCAGGAGCTCCGAGTTCTCAAGAGACACCTCAGCTTTCTCATCCCCATAACCTCCTTCTCTCCATTCGGAGCGTCTCCCCTGAACCCGACATGCTTCCCCAGTGAGAACTATGCTCTCCCCCGCCCCACCCCGGTGGACGGGTCCTGCTGCTGCCCTGACACCCTGGCACTTCAGGCAGCCACTGGAAGGGCCCAGAACCAGGAGCACAGGTGCTCCTGAGCCATGCCCAGCCACCCCCGGTGGGGGCAAGCTCCGTGGCTGCGCCACGCCCTGGAGGGCTTTAGAAAGCAGCTGTGTTTGCTTTGCCCCTAGATGTCACTTAGAAACAGTGTGTCCCATAATTGTTTTCTGGGGATATTTTTGGCTTTTTTTTTTTTTTTGAGATGGAGTTTCGCCCTTGTTGCCCAGGCTGGAATGCAGTGCCACGATCTTGGCTCACTGCAACCTCTACCTCCCGAGTTCAAGCGATTCTCCTGCCTCGGCCTCCCAAAGTGCTGGGATTACAGGCGCGCCACCATGCCTGGCAAATTTTTGTATTTTTAGTAGAGACGGGGTTTCCCCATTGTGACCAGGCTGGTCTCAAACTCCTGACCTCAGGTGATCCACTCGTCTCAGCCTCCTAAAGTGCTGGGATACAGGCATGAGCAACTGCTCCTGGCCATGTCCCATAATTGAATCTGTGCTACCAAATTTATATTTTATAAATATATATTTTTAAAAATTCCAGTTTGTAGCAAAGATGGTACTATGGTTTGAAAGTGTTCCCCAAAGTTCATGTGTCAGAAGCTTGATCCCCAACATGGCCGTGTTGGGAGATGCGGTCTCATGGGAGGTGTTTGGGCCGCAGGGGCACGATCCTCACAAGTGGGTTAATATTTTATTACAGCAAATATGCACTAAGTTTGTTGGCCTTTGTTGGGCCTGTTTATTACATCTTGGATTTTCAGTGACTTTTTTCTTCTACCTTAGTTTAAAACAGTGCACATGAAAGGATTTGGAATTTTAAAACTTTTTTCTTGATGATAAAATGGAATATATGATTATTATAAAAAATATATATGAATATAATACTAACATATAAGAAATAATTCATAATTCTACCACTCAGATATCATCACTCAGTATTTTGGTGCATTTTTTTCTAGTTGAATAGATGTAAATTTTTAAAAAATAAATTTGGATTGTACCCCATATGAACACTCTTATAGCCTCTCTTTCTATTTGTAGAAAGAGAATTCCATGTATCATATATAATTTAAATACATTATTCTTAATATCTAATATCTCAGGTTTAACATGTAACATTCCCATTTATTTAACATTTCTATTTGTAGACATTATTGTTTCTACACGTTACTATAAACAGTGTTATTGTGAGCATCTTTCCCAAAACTCTTAATTCCTATGTGAAATTTTTCCCTAGGATAAAGCCTTAAAAATGGAATTACCAAGTGAAAGAGGATAAAGTGTCTTAAAGCCTTTGATGTATGTTGCCAAACTGCTGGGGCACCCCTGACCTTAAACTGTGCCAACATTTAAGAATTTTCATTTTAAAAATATTTTGCTAAGTTCAGAAGTGGAAAATAATATCTGGATTAGTTTCCTAGGGCAGCCATAACAAAGTATAAAAAACAGGCAGTTCCAAACAACAGAAATGTGTCCTCCCACAGTTCTGGAGCCAGATGTCTGAAATCTGTGTGGGCAAGGCCATGTTCCCTCTTCAGCCTCCTGGCGAGATTCCTTTCATGCCTCTTCCAGCTTCTGGAGGTTCTCAGGGACACCTGTCAGTCGTTGGCTTACAGATCCCTCATCCAGTCTCTGCCACCATCTTCAGATGGGCCGGCTTTTCCCGGGGCCTCCCTCTCTTCTTATAAGGACACCAGGCATTCTGTATTTAGGACCCAGCCTACTCCAGTATGGTCTCACTCTAACTAGTTAATCTGCAACGACCCTATTTCCAAATAAGGCCATGTTCTTAGGTACAGGAGGTGAGGACTTAACATACCTTTCAGTAGGGGGACACAGTTCAATCCGTAATAGCATGCATTTATTGTAATGGGCAATTCTTGGATTTCCTTATGGAAAGTGATTCTTCTCTTCATGTTCATTGGCCATTTGTGTTTCGTATGAGTGTCAGTTCTTATTTTCTGCTCCATTTTCTATTAGTGGGTCTCAGTCAAGGCTCCCTTTATTGTGAGAGGCAGAAATGCAACTGAAACTGGTTTAAGCTAAAAGGAGAGTTGGTGGTTAACATAACTAAAGGGCCCAGGATATGCAGGCTTCAGGCTGAGCTCGACCCAGGCTCACACAATGTTTACCTGTTCTCTTCCCTTTTTTCAGCAGCATCCCTCAGTTCTACTTCCCTGCCTTGGCTTTGTTCTCAGGCAGGCTCATTCCAGTTTGTAGCAAAGATGGTGCTATGCTTTCAAAGTGTCCCCCAAAGTTCATGTGTCAGAAGCTTGATCCCCATCATGGCAATGGTGGGAGGTGGGGCCTAATGGGAGGTGCTTGGGTCATAGGGGTACGACCCTCACAAGTGGATTAATGCCATTATCTCAAGAGTGCATTCCTTATAAAAGGACAAGTTTGGCCCCATCTTGCGCTCTCTCTCTCTCTCCCCCTCTCTTTGTGTGTGTGTGTGTGTGTGTGTGTGTGCTCTCACTTTCTCACTCTTGCCCGTCTGCCTTCCACCTTGGGATGCTGCAGCAAGAAGGCCCTAACTAGATGCCAGTGCCATGCTCTTGGACTTCCCAGCCTCCCCAGGACATCTCTGTTCATTATAGATTACCCAGATTGTGATATTTTGTTATAGCTGCACAAAGCAGACTAAGACAGGTAGCTAACATCCTACTAGTTCACCGTCTACAGAGAAAGCATATCTTTTCCCTGATAGTCCCAGCCACGGTCCCAGGCAAGCCCTTCATTGGCCAGGTTTATGTCATGTTTAATCTCTGGAGGTGAAGAATTTAGGTCAGCACACCCAAATAATCTGGACTAAGGGCAGGAGGGGGTGGTTCACTGGGGGCTATTACAAAGGAAGGAGCCACAGATTCCTTTGCACGGGCAAAATCAAAAGATGGGCCCCTAGTACGGAAATGCTTATTTATTCTGAGAACTCTTTTTATATTAAAGGCATGAATCCTTTACCTCTTTCTTCCATGTTTTTTTCTTAGTTATTTGTCTCTGTGGGTTTTTTTTACAGGAGGCCAAACGCTGCCTTGTGAGTGTGGCATTCCTGGGGCACATCTGCCATATAGCATCACTGCATAATAACGTCCAACAGGAGCATATTGCCAGGACACATTCTCTGGGCGTGAACAAAAAAAACAAACCTGTGGCTAGTACTTCAGTCAGTGAATTGGCATTCGAAAGCGTGTCGTCATTAGTACAGACGTCAGCGGTGAATGAGAAAGCAAAGAACCCGTGGCTGCACCTAATAAAAGGCCGGCAGGGAGATAAAAGCTACCGTGGTTGTGCAATGATGGGACAAAATGCCCAGGGTCACTGGTCCAGGTGCAGGTTTTGAGTCCTCACTCAAAAATGAGATAAGGAATGTGACTTTGAACTCATTAACCTTTAGATCAGGCTATGAACTAAAGGCAAATAGAACAGGTGGCCTGACCCCTGCCAGAGACTGGCACTGCCTGCGAGGGAGGAGCTCCCAGGTGGGCAGGGACCAGAGGTCAGTGGCTTGGTGCACTCATAGGGCCGGGCCGGCAGTTCCCCCTCCTTCCTCTTCTCCTCCCCCTCCACGGGGGAGATTCTAAAACCCCCAGGAGGATGTCCCTGGTAACACTGCTTCTCCCTTTTCACGTTAGGCCCCAAGCCCTGTTTAGATCCCAGGGTAACAGCACTGAGCAGTGGAAGAGCCCTTGCTACGTGGCCACCCAGCCGTGGGCCCAGTGAGGACACGTTCCTTTTTGCACAGTTGGCCGGAGAAGCTGCTGTGCGTCAGGGCCGGGCCTGTGGCTGGGAGAGCAACCAAGTGTAGGGAGGGTCACGGGGCAACTGTGGCCCACGTTACTGCCCAGACGGTGCCCCCTGTCCTAGAAGGAGGCATCCCCTCACAACCCCTGCCCAGGAAGGAGGTGTCGGGGCTGACAGCGGCACCTGGGAGGTGACTTGGAAGGTCTGGGGTTGGGGGGTTGACAAGGGCGTGAACAGTTGGGAGATGGGTGAATTAGAAAGGGGCAACCAAACAAGTCAAGCATCTTCCCAAATGTTTCAAGGTTTAAGAGGGCGTTGTAACACACAATGGTGTGTGAGTGTGTGTGTGCACATCCCTCTATGTGCATACATCTCTGTGCACACGTGTGCATCTGTGTGTGATGTACACACTCACACATGTGCTAGCAGAGGAAGCACAGGGAGAGGCTCACAGGCCTGAGTGACGTCAGGGACAGGTATGGCCCACAGGGTGGTCTGGCAGAAGCTGGCCTGGTACCTGCCTGGCTCCCCGGCCTCACCCCCTAACCCAGGGTGCAGGCTCCAGCTGCCCTCTCTCCAGGGCAGGGTGGGACACCCTGAGTGCTCAGTGGGCTTCCCGGCCCTCAGTCCCCAGAAGGTGAGGGTCCCCATCCTCCTGGGTGCCCCCTACCCCAGCTCCTGAGCCACACGGTCGTGGACTGGGGAAGCAGAGTCCAGACTCTAAGGAGGGGTTTCTTTGTCATCTTCCAACTCAGGACCATTGGGCCAATCGGAGCAGCTCAGCCTCAGTTTCTCTCTTCTTCATCTCCTGTGTACTTGAGGGGCCTCCCGAGGGCTGCTCCCTTCCCAGATGAGGCTGAAGTAAACCCTGGCATACAGGTGGGTGGGTCCCTGGAGGGGACAGGCCATGCTAAAGCCACCAAGCCCCCAAAAGTGCGAAAGGATGAACAGGAGGGCGGCAGGGGCATAGCTGGGTGCCTTGGAGTGGGGCGGGGGCTGGATTCGGGGGTGGGAAGAGCAGAGCACCTTCCCTGCACGGGGAGGCTGCCCCTTCCTCTGCACAGACCTGCCTGCCCCCTCCACTCCGCGTGGCCCAGGGGAGCCAGGCCTGGAAGGATGTCGTGGGCGATGCTAGCTTGGAGTGACTCCTTTTATGGGGAAACTTTGGAACTTCATCTGAGAAAGCCTTGTGCTAACCCAGGGCCCCGCCTCTGGCCAGGGCAAGACAAGGAAGCCATCCATAGTCTTCAAGACTGTTGCTCCCGGGACAGTGCCGTTTCCTGTGGGAGCTTCAACACTCAGAACTCACCCTGGCATGCAGGAGGCTCACATGACGCCCTTGTCAAAGAAGCTGATGGGTGATTTAATTAGTGAACAAATGATTCACGAGCAAAGAACCAAAATCTCTCCGTGTGTGCCTGCATCTGTGCTTGCGTGTGTGCGTGTTTGTGTATGCTTGTGTGCACTACACGCAAGTGTGTGTATCTGTGTATATATTTTCTTGTGCACGCCTATGGATTTGGTTATGTGCAGATATTTGCTTTGTGCACGTGGGCATGCATAGGTGTGTGCATGTGGGTTTGCTGTATGCATGTGTGTTTATGTTGTCAGGTGAATGCAGGCATGTACTCATGTGTGTATGAGTTACTGTGCGCATAAGTGTGTGTGCATGTGTGTGATTCTGTGAGTGCTTGTGTTTGTGTATGCGAGTTTGTGTGTACATGTGTTTGTGTGTGTGGATCCATGCGTATGCACGTGTCTCTGTGGGTGGGTCCGTGTGTGTGCACATGTGTGCTCTCCTTTAAGCTCACCCCTGGCCAAGCCTCTTGGAGCCCAGGGCTTCCCAGGAACTTTGTGGAGCATTTAGGGGTGTTTCAGTGAAGTTGGAAACAGGCTGGGGAGGGATGGATTTGTTGTGACCTGGAGGAGCGGGTAGATGACCTCACCCAGTTGCACACAGAGGGTGTGGGTTAGGCACCGTGTACTTAAACTTGGCATTGAAGTAGAATGGACATTCTGGAAGGAGACGTGACAGGGATTTTCACCCCCACAAACGCTCACAAGAGAACTGCCCCCAGGGAGCTGTCCAGATACCCTTCCAACACTCCAGTCACCCCCACTCCCCTGGAAGCATTATCCACTGCAGGCACTTTGTGTGGCCAGAATGGAGAACCCTGCAGCTTCTTCATGTGGCGTTTCCTCTGCCCACCCTCCCAGCTCCAGCTGGCCCAGTGCCTCCAGGCACCAGCCCTCAGCAGCACCACCCACTCAAGGGTTCATGACAGACGGGTCCGAGCAGGGCAAAGTGGCCCCAAGGACTCTGAGCAGGAAGGGATTGAACACAGGGAAGGGGTATCACAGGACCCAGGATGGGCTGCAGACTCCAGACGGGCCTCCTGGGAGACTCAGGCACAGAGTGCCACCCCACCAGGCACTGTCACCACGGCAGACCCCCCGGAGCCATGCCGGGAGCATAAAGCCACCAGGGCCACTGCGTTGCCACTGCCTTGCACCCCCGGAGCTGGGGAACAGACCCGCACAGCCGTGACCACCTGAAAGCCAGATGAGCCAGGGGAAGCAGCTGCGCCTGCAGCCACCCCCACTCCAGCACATGGAGAACGCGCCAGGACAAGCTGGTGTCTCCGTGGGGTGCCCCCGTTGTCCCCATGTCTCACATACACTCGCCTGATGGGTGGCCTTCCCCACATCCGGGACCCTGGCTAGAGTCTGGAAGGCGGCTGCCCACGTCCCAGCTGCCCCTGAGCAGGGAGGCCGGCAGGGGATACACGGCGAGTTCTCTCAGTGGTTGGCCGGGCCCCAGCCCCCGGGTGCTGCGAGGGGACCCTGTGAGCCTGCTGATGGCCAGTGAGCCGCGGTCCTCTGGTCCTAGCCGGCCTCGGGTCTGTGGTCCTCCGGGCAGGACGTGTCTGGCAGGCCAGAGGCGGCTCCTGTGTGCACAGAACAGCCGCTTTTACAGGGGCGTCGGCTCGTGGCGCTGGCAGGGCTTCTGTCGCACCAGCCCTCGGCCCGAGGCAAATGCCGAATGCCGGTGCTGGGAACGGAAGTGGGAAATGACGGGGGGGGGGGGGGGGGTGCGGGGGAGCGGCCCTGACGGGGACTGTACGGGGACGCATGGGGGTGCGGGGAGTTGAAGGAGAAAGCAGCAGAGGGAGGTGTGTGGATGTGTGTGTGTGCGTGACTGGGGTGTGAGCGTGCCCACTGTGTGTGTGCCCGTGTGTGTGGCTGTGAGGCGTGAGTGCAGGCGTGAAGTGTCTGGGAGTGGGAGCGGGCATGGGTGTGTGCCACGGGCCTGCTGTTGGGTCCTTGGAGGCCACGGTTGCCCCTGAAGGGCCTGCAAGCTCTTTTTTGATTTGTAGTTATTTGAGAAGTCTATACAGGAAGAAAATTAAACTGCATTTACTAAATACAATAAAATTACAGGAAGACAGAATTGTGCCCAAATTACAAACATGTGGCCCGAGTTGCTCCACGACAGCTCAGCCCCAGACCATGCAGTGGAGATGGCAGCCCCGAGCCCCGGGCCCATCTCCTGCTCCCCACTGAGGTGACACAGGACCCCCATAAGGCAGGACCCCAGAGCCCCGCGCAGCAGCGGGGGCTGTGTGGGGGGAGGGACCCCTGCCTGCTGTCCCTGCCCAGCCTGCGGTCCCGCCCCCACCGGGCAGCGGACCCTGGACTGCTCATGATCACGGCCTCACCTGGAAAGCTGCTATGGGCTGGTCTGAGCCTCTTCCCTCTTTCCGGGAAATCTGAGGCCCACCAGCAGCGGGCAGCAGGTCATGGGTATGGTCGAGGACTTGGAGGCCCAAGAAGGCCACCAAGGAGCAGGAAGGGCCGTGTCCTGGGAACAGAGTCCAGGCCAGAGACCCTCCCCAAGGCTGTCACCCAGGAGGGAGATGATGGGAAGTGACAGTGGGGCCCAGGCTGGAAGTGAGAGGGGCCGGGCCTGTGGCAGAGTAAGAGCTGGCATGGAGTGGGCAGAGGCCAAGGCAGCCGGGTGGGCACCAGACTTGGGAGATGCTCGGCCTCGCACCGAGAAAGGGGGGGCACTGGGGCCAAGTGCCCACTGCCTGGAGAGCAGGGCTGGGTCCTCAAGGGCCCCCTGCTTTTGGATGTTGTGCAGCCACTGAAGCTGAAGCCCAGTCGCCCCGGCTCCACGGTCCGGGTCCAGACTCCCAGCAGGTGGCCGCCCCTGACTACCTACTCTGAAATCCAGGCACATCCTGGCACCACCCGGCCAAGAGCCCACATGGCCCCAGGGCATTCATCTCACCGGGCAGGGGCAGCCTCTGACCTCATCCCAGCTCAGTAGGTGCTCGCGGTGCCCTCCTAAACGCCAGCCATGAGCTTGAGCGAACGCCAGTGTGTCGTGAGGCTGAGCACAGCCTGGCCCCTCCACTCCGGCTCCTGGTGGCTGTCTGCTGTGTCCCCTATGGGGGAAGAGGTTTCTCTTTGGCCCAAGCCCACCTGCCCCTGCCTGAGGGCGCCCTCAGCCACTAGGCTCAGCCCGTCGGAAACCCGAGAGCCCATGTCCACGACAGGGCCAGCCAGTGGGGAGAGGACCCGGGGCTCCCTTGGAGGCAGGGCACTGCTCATTCCCGCGGCCGCTCGGCCCCGCCCGCTCCCTCCACCCCGATTTCCCACAGGGCTTGCAGGCATGGCCCCAAACAGACTCCCTCACCCAAGCCATGCGCCTGGGCCTGCCTTTGGGTGTGGATGGGGGGTGCCTGGCAGGGGATGCCTGGCGGGGGGTGCCTGGCGGGGGTGCCTGGCGGGGGGTGCCTGGCGGGGGGTGCTCTGAGTGCAGGAGCGGACGCCCAGGCTGCCCGAGGAGGGCAGGGCGTGAGGACTGGGACAGCCGCGCCCCTGCTGCTTGGCACGACCCAGTGAAGAAATGACGCCCGGAAGGGCCACGTGAGCTTCGGGCGGGCGGTGCCGGTGGAGGGAGAGGCAGAGGCTGTCAGCCTCTCCCCACCCCTGCCTCACCTGGCCACGCCCGACGTCACCGTGTCTTTCTTTGTGAGATCTGAGTCCACTGACCCCACCTTGTTTAGATTAGGTTGGAAGTCACCTGGGTTGAGCTGATGGCTGATTCCGTCAGCAAAAAGAACCGTGGAACATACTGGCACTTGGGCCGGTGTGAAGCCGCCCCCCTGCCATGAAAAATGGCTCTTCCCTGCCACAGCCGGCCCAGCGGGAGCCAGGTCAGGGCCTGGAGACACAGCGCCCCCCACCGGAGCCACTGCCCGGCCCAGCAGCACCTGCGGAGAATCCCACCAGCACCCACGCCTCCTGACGCGCCACCGCCCCGGCTTTCTGCAAATCCACCTTATGGAAGCCTGATAAGGTGAAGTCCACATATAACTAAAAGCGAGTTACTGAGGGTTACTTTCTTTGCAGAGTGGTTCCCCTAAAGGATTCCTTTAAACATGATCCGGTCAGCCAGTGCTCACTTACGTTCACCAAGTCACGTCGGTTTGGGGCGGCAGGAGCCCAGCGTGCCAGGCACCTGTGGGAGGGGAAGATGCTGGGTGGGGCCCTGCTTTCGACACTTTGCATCTTAAGCAGGTGAGCAGACAGGCACACATTTGCTCCCTCAGTTCCTTGGGGTAGCTCTGATGGGCAGGGAAAACACACCAAGGGCCAATCGTGTGGCACCGACTCGCTGTCTCTCTATTGTATTTTATAGAAACGGTCTCACATTCGCCCAGGCTGGAGTGCAGTGGTGCAAGCATAGCTCATTGTAGCCTTGAACTCCTGGGTTCAAGCCATCCTCCCACCTTAGCCTCCCAAAGCGCTGGGATTACAGGCATGAGCCAACACACCTGGCTGGCACCAACTCTCAACCACGCTGTCGCAGAGAGCGGGGCCCCTGCTTGCTGCTGGATGTCACCTCCCAGCCCTGAGAGGCTGGGGATGGGAGCCGGCAGCACTCCTTTGCACAGAGCACTGCAGGAAGCACTGGAATCCGGAAAGAGCGCGGGTGCCGTGAGCAGACTTCCCGGCAGGCGTCAACCTCCTGTGTGGTCAGGAGTGCAGGCGCTGGGGCCGGAACCCTGGGCACTCGACCACAACCGCCTGGGCAACGTGGCCAAGTGGGCGCGTGTCCTGGGGCTCTTGCAACAAGCCAGGTGGCCTCAACAACAGATACTGATTCCCTTACAGCTCTGGGGAATTCCCTTACAGCCCCAAATTAAGCTGTGGGCAGGGCTGCACTCCCTCCAGAGGCGCTAGAGTGGGATCTTCCTTGTCTCTGGCAGCTTCTGGTGGCCCAGGCGTTCCTTGGCTTGTGGCTGCCTCCCTCCAGTCCCTGCCTGGCCCTCCCACGGCCTCGGCCCCTCTCCATGTGGCTCTCCCTGGGTTTTCTCTTCTCTTCATGAAGGTGCTTGTCCTTCACACCAGGCGCTGTGGTCCAGCCTGACAGCCCAGGACGATCACGCTGCCAGGTCTTGACCTGATTATATCTGCAAAGACCCTTTTTTCAAATAAGGTCATCTTTACAGGTTCTGGGACACAGACAGATCTTTCTGTGGGGACACCATTCAACAAAGAGGGGAAGCCACAGCCAGACCCCCCTCCGCTCAAAGGCTTGCTGTTTCCTAACTATGTTGCCCGCCACACTCCGTGTCTATAGAGCTGGGACAGTGGCAGTGCCCACCTCAGAGGTCACCGTGCAGATTAAATTCATCCCTAGACATGAAGTGCTGGCTGCAGGCACAGAGAACTGGAAGGAAAGGTTTCCTGTGACCGTGTGCTCCTTCTGCCCTCGGCTTGGGGTCTCTGCTGTGCTCGGCGTGGGTGGTGACGAGGATGTCACTGGGTGCACAGCTGGCCCCACAAGCTGCCCGGACCCCAGGCCTCCCCTCTTTCCAGCCAGGATGTTGTGTGCTCACAGCCTCTCAGGGCCACAGGTGCAGTGACTGCTGCTGCTGTGTGCTTATTTGCTGCAGAGACTCCACTGGGGCCAGGCTGAGCAGGACTCCCCAGACATATCCAGAGGTCCTTCGAGAGGGCCGCATGGCAGGCACAGGGTTGAGGGGCCTGGTGGCACGGCCACGGCTCACCTGGGAGTGCAGGTGGGAAGCCCCCACACCTAGCAGAGTGCAGCTCCTTCCCGCACAGCCACCTGCGCTCCTTGGCCTGACCCCGTAGGGCTCTCAATAAGAAACGGGGGCTTCCCCTCCTCCAGTCTCACCCTCAGTCTCCGCGTTGTCTCCTCCCAGCACCTCCTCCTCTGATGCGTCACAGTCACAGGTCCTGGTGAGGAGGGAGCCACACCAAGCACAGCGGCTGGAACAGGGGCAAGTGGGTGCCCACCCCGAAGTGCAGGCAATGAACTTGTGCAGTAGCCCATGGTGAGCTGTGGGGCTGTTTGTGACTGCAGCGTAGCCACGCCCATCCCGCCTGATGCGGCCTCTTCATCCAGAGTGGGGGTGACGTGCCAGCCCCCACCTCGCCGGAATGCTGGGAGGAGCGTCTCCAGGGAAGGAGCTCACTTTGTCAGCTGTAATGTGCTGTGACTATCGTGTGAGCTCCCGGGTCACTCTAACAAGTCCCACAGCCTGGGGGCTTCAACAGAGAGAGCCTGAATGGCTCTCTCACCATTCAGGAGGTGGAATCCAGGGTCAGGGTGCGGCTCCGCTGGCTCCTGAGGCCTCTCTCCTTGGCTCTGTCTCCTGCTACTGTCCTCACAAGGCCATCCCTCTGTGTGGGTCTGTGTCCTCATCTCCTCTCCGTATAAGGATACCAGGCAGATTGGGCCAGGGCCACCCCACCAGCCTCATGTTACCTTAACCACCTCTGTGAGGACCCCATCTCCAAGTAAGGTCCCTTGCGGAGGCATTGGGGCTTAGGGCTGCAGCATACAGATCTGGGGGAGACACGCGGCCCCTAACAGTATCAAGGGTGGGTGGACCCCCATAGGATAGGACAGCCGCCCAGTGGGGAGACACGTGGCCCCTAACGGTATCAAGGGTGGGTGGACCCTCATAGGATAGGACAGCCGCCCAGGGGGGAGACACGTGGCTCATAACAGTATTGAGGGTGGGTAGAGCCCGATAGGATAGGACAGCCACCGGGGGAGACACGCGGCCCATGACAGTCTCGAGGGTGGGTGGACCCCCACAGGACAGCCGCCGGACATTTCCTCCTCTGCTAGTCTGAAAATCACACTGTCTTAGGCAGACAGGGAAGAATCAACATTTCCATGCCAGGCAGAGGCCCCCGGAGTGCAAAGGACCAGAGGATCAAAGAGCAAACGTCACCCTCAGGGTCTAACGTGCAGGTGGCAGGACCCCGGCCCTTCCTGTGTATCTGATTGTGGGTTTTGTCTCTGCCACGTGCAGGGATGGGTGCAGACTCCGTCCAAGGTCTTGGCAGGAAGAGAAAACTGCCACTGCAGAGGGGCTGGCTGAGGGGCTGGGATGGGGTCCCCGGGGCGCGGAGCTGCACACCAGCCCCTGGCACCTAGGCAGAAGGTCCATTGCCCTCTGCCCCGCAGCCTGCCCGTTCCCAGGCCAGTGAGGGTGCTCCCAGGCCCGTCTGCAGCCAGAACACAGCCCGTTCCATGTGCTTGTCCTTGGGACACATGAGGAATGAATCCAGGCCTCAGTCCTGGCCTCCTCCCCAAGGCTGGGTGCTCAGGCGTCCCCCTCAGCCCCTTTCTCTAGACCTTCCGGCTGAACAAACGAAAACATCTCACAGCCCTGCAACAGCCAGGAGCTGCTCGTGGAGCTCCAGGCCGGCTGGAGAGAGAGAAGGCGCCCTGGGCAGCCCGCCAGCACCCGGGCTCTCACAGCGGAAGCCCACGTCTTCTTGGGCTCTGTTTTGAAAGCTGTTCTTTCCACGATGGCTTTGACAAGAATCGATTTGAGTGAGCCGGCGTGTCAATACAGGCCAGCACAGGACTGGCCTCAGGGCCACATTGGGGAGGGTGGCGACCAGGCCCTGGCTGCAGCCCACGTGGGCAAAAGCATGGCCAGGCAGGAGGTGGGGCCTGTGAGCTTGGCTACAGCGACCGTGGGCGCTGGGCCCGGGGCTCCTCAGCCCTGAGGGGAGACCCAGGCCCAGGCAGGCTCCCAGGCGGGCTCCCGGGCTCCCAGCCTTCTGATCTTCTCCCTTTGAGACCTTGCCTTCTGCACAGTGACAGGAAAGAGCCCTGAGTCCCACTTTGCAGGGATGTATTGCATTTCCAGAAAGTTCCTTCCGGGTGCAGAGTGATACGTGAACCCTGGGGACTCACTCCAACTTGGTATTGATTTTCTCCACGGAGGACCCAGCAGTCACGGCCCGTGTCTGCACAGCCCCTGGGATCCTGCGGAGGAATTCAGCTGGCCCCTCCCCCTGTGCCGAAAACCACGGAGGCAAAGCCAGGCCAGGTTCAGGTTCCACGCAAAGCGCCCTCCTGTGGCCAAGCCCAGCCCCATGAGGTCAGGAGGCCTGTGTGGGGTCCCAGGTGGGGAGGCCGCCTGTGTGGGGTCCCAGGTGGGGAGGCCGCCTGGGTGGGGGCTCCCGCCAGCGCCCCTCCCCGCTCATGGAGGCACAGGAACAGCCCTGCGTGCCCGCAGGACGCCTGGCTCTGCCCACTCGCCCCCACAGCGTGCTGAGGAGCTCGGGCTTTGCTTTCTAGGGTACAGTGAGAACACGGGAGAGGACTGAGAGACCGCCGGCTGCCGAGGGAGGAAGAGCAGGATTCGCACCCCCGTCATCGCTGGGCCCACACACCGCCGACAGCTTCCGCGTGTGGCCATCTGTCTTTCAGAAACCCTCTGGCAGAGGGACCCAGCAGATGACACGGGGGCCGTTCACACTCTGAAACCTGCCTGGAGTCAAAACACTGCTGGCGAGCCTCCGCCGCAAACCCAACCCAGATGGTCTTCCCTGGTGGCCCTCGGGGTGGCGGGCACCCTGCCCACTCCCTGCCAGCCCCTGCCCGCTGGACTCCAGGCCCGGCCGAGCCCCCGACCGGTCTCCTGACCCAGCATGCTGCTCTCCCCTGGGCCCGGCTTCCTCGCCCGCTGGGACTCCCAGGCCCCTCCAGCCCAGCCCCGAGAGCAGGAGCCCCAAGGGAGGCTTGGCGGCTGTGGAGGCGAGTGGGCCACGTGTAGCTGGGAGGCCGGCAGGACCAGGAGCCCCTCACAGCGCAGCACCCACAGCATCACGAGCCACTTCCACTCCTGGGTGGCCTGGGGGCCCCCACCCCGCTCTGAGCTGCCCCTTGTTGTGACCTGGGGTCCCCCGTGGTGGGCCCGCCCCTTGCGCCTGGGATCCAGCCTCAGCGAGGCTCCAGAAGTGTCGTCTCCGCCGGCCAGGCGTCAGCGCCTCCACCCAGGATCACACACTCCTATCTCTGCACTTCTGCCCTCCATCCTGCTCCACACCGCCTCTGCTTGTTATTCCAGCACATTCCAGGGTGATGCCTGCTGAAGCCACGCAGCCAGTGCCTCCACCCTACCCCCCACCTGACCCACCGGCCCCTTCCGCACGCTGGAAGCCTGCCCGGCCTGAAGTGTCCTCACCTGTCGCCCTATCCTCCCCTCCACTCCAGCCCACCGGTGACTCAGCCCTCACAGCTCTCTCCTCCCCGAGGGAGCTGGTGACTTGGCTCTGATGGTGCCGGGACCCAGCCCCGGCATGTTCAGAATCCTTGTCCTTTAACCTGCGTCCACATGTAGTCGCCTCCACCTCCCTGCCTGAACCTCCAGGCCCTGCAGAGCAAACGCTGCTGCCTGCAGGAGACCCCTGGGGCCTTCTCCGTCCCCTCATCCTCCTAAGGAGCCTCCCCTGCCACCGTGCCAGAATGTGCCGGAGGAATAGAGGCCCGAGCCTCCCGTGGCCCCAGCGAGGCTTCCTCTGGGGAAGACAGTGAGCCCAACGCCCTGGCTCTCGAGGGGTGGACGGAGTCCAGCTGGCATCGACCGGGTGCCCCTCTTCACCAGTGTCCACAGTCCTTGAGAGCAAAGGTGGTCCCGGCAGTGCAGCAGAGGGCAAGGGTGGGGCATGTAGAGTCTCCAGGGAGCCACTGTTGGTTGGAGAGGGAGCCCGAAGTGGGCTCCGGACCCCAGCAGGGACAGCATCCCCTTCCAGCGGGGGCAGCCGATTGATCTGGGCACACGAGCAGGAGGAGCGGCGCCACCCAGGGCTGACCTCACAGCCCTGCTCACGTCTCGGGGCATTTTGGCAGACCCACCTAGACCTGGGGGACAGCCTGATTTCCTGCAGCCATGACCTACAAGGGTGGCAGCTCTCTCAGGCTTGAGTTACCAGGACACAGACCTGGGCCATTTAATGTGCGGGCAGCCCCAAGTCCCGGCAGGGCCAAAAGCAGAGACGGCGGCTGGGGATGAAAGTGCACGCTGGTCCCAGATGGGGCTGTGGGTTAAAGCTGCATGCTGATCCCTGGGCCCCCTCACTCTGTGAGCTCCTGAAAGGAGGGAAGCCCCCACACCCTACTGAGTGGAATGCTCCTTGGCCTGGGACCCCGTCCAGTGTCTGCTGCTGTGGGGGCGGGCTCTGGGCAGAGAGAGGCCAGACAGGCACCCAGGAAAGCTGGAACACATCCCTCCTGCTTCCCCCAGGGTTCCCAGAGGCGACCTCCCTCCTGCACAGGCATTTGTCATCCTTAACCTCTAGGACATCTTTGCCGTGTGCAGTGAACCCCTGGACAGTGTTGCGTGCCACTTTGCCGGATTTGGGCTGTATACAGACCGAAGCATGTGGCATGAAGCCTTCTGCTGTCAGCGAGTTCCTTGTCCCTCGACAGTATGTGCCCAGGCTGCCCTTCAAGGTGGCAGTGATGGCAGTTGTCTCTTGCATGCTGCGTACAGTTCTGTCACTGACTCTTACACACAGCCCTGGAGACGGCAGAGTGCCGGGAGCATTCTATGCAAGTGTCCTGGCCTGTGCGGGCGTCTCCACAGCACAAACACCAGCCAGGGACCACCCCCTCTTCTGCTTCCATGATTCCACCAACTGGGTGGGGCAGAGCGGTGCCAGGGCCGGAGGCACGCCCCAGGTGAGGGCAGGTGGCCATGCCAGTGAGTGCACTGCGTTCTCAGTTAATTCATCCTAAATATTTCTAAGTTTCTTGATTATTGCAGTTGCATCCCCAAGATAATGCCCCCCTCACCAAGTAGAAGGCACATGTGCTCTGATGGCCCCTCCCACACTGGGGTCAGGGCACAGCAACGTAGCGAGGCGGCGTGGGGGCTCAGAGGACCTCGGACCAGGCTCGGCACATGGGGCTTCTCCAGCCAGCCAGGGGGAAGCACCCTGCAGACTGCTAACTTTTGTAAAATAGAGTTAAAAAGATCAGCTAGAAAAATAAAACAAAAAAGGAAAGATATACAAAATACAAGGCCATTTATATTGTTACATTTAACAGTCATCAACTCACTCCGTCTGAGGGGCGTTGGCATCTGTGGACACACTCAGTGCCGAGGTTTGTCCCACTGCGGGCAGGCACAAGCAGCTTTCCTGGGGGGCTGGCCCTCGCCCACTCTGCTTGGCTATGCTGCATGGGACACTGAGGCACCTGTCGGCTGCTCACTGCCTGGCTGCATCTGTGAGGGAGGAAACAAGCTGGGTACCAGCTCAGCCTCTGAAGACCCCACGGGTGCCCTAAGCTGTGATGTCTGTCCCCAAAGTTCATTTTGGGTGGGAGTGCTGGGGGTGCAGGGACAGAGGGTTCCAGCTCACCCAGGGCCAGCCCTGACCAGACGGCAGGAACCAGGGTCTGCGGCTGGATGCAGACGGCAGGCAGATCATTCTGGGGAAATCCCTTTCTTAAACCACATACTGTCCTGGGCTGAGCAGGCCCCCCTAAAAACTCATGTCAACTCAGAACCTCAGAATGTGACCTTATTTGGAAATAGGGTCTTTGCTGATGTAATCAAGTTAGGGTGAGCTCACACTGGAGTATGGTGGGCCCTCATCCAATGACGGCATCCTTGTAAGAAGAGGGAAGTCAGCCCCACAGACGCAGGGAGGACAGCCACGTTTCAATGGAGGCAGAGACTGGAGCCACACAGCCGCATGCAGAGGGACGCCCGGGGTCACCAGGAGCTGGAAGAGGCAGGGAGGACCCTCTCCTCAGGCCTCCAGAGTGGGCAGGGGCCTGAGGATGCCCTGATCCCCAATTCCAGCCTCTAGAGCTGTGAGAGGCTCAGCATCTTAGCTCCCCAGCGTGTGGCCTCTGTCAGGGCAGCCTTGGGAGCTGAGCCTGGCCCCTAACTCTCAGGAGCTCTCCCACAGACGGGGTTCTGCATCTCCTGAGCACGTCCGAAGCCCCCTTTCCACAAGGGCCACTGCTCGCCAGGCTGACGGTGACCGCCACCTTCCCTAGGGACCCACCTTCTGTTCCCAAAGGCCCTGCCTGACACCCAGCCACTCAGCCCCACCCCGCCTAGCCTGCACGCCCCACACGTCCACGGGGTCTTCTCTGAACGGGCCTGGCCTTTCGGTGGGGAGGCGAGGCCTCCATTTGAGGGCTGGCCCCTGATTGCTCCAGCATTTCAGTGACGTTGTGCCCCAGGCTGAGGGAAGACTCTGGAAAAACTTCCCACCAAACTCCTCTTCTGCAGAGTTGAGCTGACAGGAAGTCTGTAACTTTCCTGCAAAACGTTATTCTACCCCCGCCAGGTGAGCTGAGATGGCAAAGGCTGACGACAAGGGTCCCGGGAGTCCCCACAGCTGTGGGGGAGGGTAACTGGCACCCCACACCCTGTGGGGAATAGCAGCAAAGCTTCACACAACCCCCAGGGCCAGTGTCTGCTGCTGAGCGCAGGTCCCACCAGAGCCAGCGTGAAAGCCACAGAAAGACAACCTGAAGTCACCAGTGTCCCTCGGCAGAAGGAACAACCCGTGGTGTCTCCCGCTCCCTCCCTGCACAGCCATGAAAAGAAAGGGCCTGTGTCCTCTAACAGCAGGGAGAACACAGTCCCCAAGACCCCCACAGGCTGGGAAGTCAGAGATCACAGGAGAGGTCACCTCTGGGGGTCATGACTCGGGGGAGTCCCTGGGGGGGACCAGGGGTTCTCTGTGGTTCTGGCGTGCTCTTGGAGGGACTCACTGACACGCACGGCGGTTACACGGGCGCAGACACACAAAGAAGACCTGAGCACGAGATAAGATTTGTGTCTTTCATGGTACGTCAGCTTTACCCCATTTTTAAAGACTTTCAAAAATGTTATTCTGGGCATATGCTTTGAACAGATTGTAACCCCACCCCAGAAGGAGGACCTTGGATGTGGAGCTGGCAAGCTGGAGCTGCCCAGGGCTGTCCGTCTCCCTGTGGCTTCTTCTCCAGGAGGCTCCCGGGAGCAAAGCCGAGTCGGCAAGGCCGTCCGCCCACTGAGCAGGTGTTGGCTGCCTGGGTGGCACTTCCTGTGCTGAGGCTCAGGGCTCTGAGCCCTCATGGCACACAAGGTCTTGAGGACAGTGACCACACAGCCCAATCGGCCGGGCAGGTGGACTTAGGAGGGAGAGCCGGAGGCTGCAGAGTGTGCTCCGAGGTACCCTCCGCCTGGGACTGTAAGAACAAAGAAGGCTCTGGGGTAAGGTGACAGGGACAACTCCAGCAGAGAAGCGGAGGGAGGGGTGGAGACAGCACGAGATGACCGGAGACCACATGTTGGGTAGTGCCGGGGGGGGAACTATGGGAAAGGGATTGGGCCTGGCATGAAGACCCCCAGCCCAGCCCCGTGGGGGTCCTAGCAACCCCAGAAGTCCTGCTAAGACCCTGGCACAGGCCCCACTTCCCTGAGACTCAGCTTCCCCATCTTTAAAGTGAAGCCTGGCGCCTGCCTGTGAGTGCACTGAAAATCAGATGATGGCAGCCACAGAGGCGCTCAGCACAGTGCCCAGCGCAGGGCCGGGACCCAGAGTGGCCTCTACCGTGGGGCTGCCTCAAAGAAATCTCAGCAAACACAGGAAGCCAGCCCACCCGTGCAGCCATGGGGCCAGGAAGCCCGCCCTTTACCAAGTCATTTGGGCATTTTTTCTCTGTGCTAACAGCCCAGACGGAGCCATAGCCTCAACCTCTGTGTGCTGATAACACCAAGCTGGGACGCCGGAGCCATGCAGGGGACAGTGCCCGGCCTGAGGCTGCAGCCTGGGTCTGGATGCCTTTCTAATTCAGGGCTTCCTCACGGCCTGGCTCCATAAATGGTCAAATGCAGCCTGACAGCGCAGCCTCCTATCAGCTCTGGGCTCCATACTGCCACACAGCCCACATACCCCGTTCCCCAGGAGACGCCCGCAGGTGGGCAGCGTCACTCCCACCCGCCGAGCACACGCTGTCCCCGTCTCGTGTCCCGAGGAGCCGGAAGCAGCTGCTTCCTCCCAGCCTGAAAGCTGCACCTCGGGCTGCACTCAGCTCCCCGAACCCGCCCTCCGCTGCCCTGCAATTCGCCAAGGGAGCTACCCTTCCCATATAAAAATTTCACCTCCATTTCCTTGTAGAGAAGAAACATTTCTGACAGCAAGGAAGATTCTAATTTGAAAAGCAAGTGATTCATCTCCCGGTGCCAAACAGCAGACGCAGGTGTTACCAGTCTGGGTGGGGCGCCCGAGCTGGGGACCTGGGGTCCTCTGGGAGGGGCAAGAAGGCAGCGATGCTGGCCCCCGCCTCCATCTGCCCATCCCATCTGCTTCCACACACCGCCCTGCCGTAGCTGCTTGCAGCCCTTCTCTGTCAGTTTCTCCATCTTTTGGTTTGGTGATAAATCAGAGTTCCCATCGGGTGTGCCACCCTCTGTGTGACGGGGAGCAGAGAAGACCCTGCGTCCAAGTCCTCCTGGGGGAAGAGCGAAGATGCTGGGACCAGCCCCAGCTGTCAGGGGGTCTCCAATCCCAGCAGGGAGGCCCCACGCATGGCTAGGATGCCCCAGACCCCAGGGACTGAAGGAAGTGGAAAGGAGGGCCCGCAGTCCTAACTAAGGGTTCAGACCCCCCACCTCCAGTGCACATCCAGGCACGCCCCCACCCCCTAGGCCTGGTTCTAGGTCTGCCAGCTCCGAGAAGGCCCCTAACAATGATGCAGTCGGAGGGGCTGCGCTGGGCTCACGCTCAGTCCCGCTGCCCCGGGGGTAGATCCGGCCCCTGGCCCACGCGCTGTGGAGCCTTGGAGTGTCTGTGCGCCCCTTCCTTGGAGGGCAGCCGCTGAGGGGCTGCTGCGGGACCGGGGAGCCTCCTGGCAGCAAGCACTCCCAATGCCTTGCTGGGACACTGTGATGGAGACAAGATCCTGGCTTTGAAGAAAGCCCTTTCCACCCTGTCCATGTGGGGGTCTCCCGGTGCCCCTGAGCCACCGGCCCCCCCTCCTGCAGGCTCCGGAGGACTCCCCTGCCTGCATCTGGTCTCGCATTTCCTCCGTGACCTCCAAGCTCCCACTGGGGGCACACGGCTGCCCCGCTGACCCCAACTCTGGCCCTGTGCCGGTGGTGGGCAGCATCTGGCATGGGGGAGGTGCCGTTTCTTCCACACTCGCGCGTCCTCAGCCCAGATCATCCGGTGAAGTTTCCCCAGCAAGTGGCTCCCCCTGCCCCCTCCACCCTGCCAAGTGTGGTCCCTGGGCCCCCACCTTCCCTTCTCGGCCTCTGCCCCTGGGTCTGGGGCGTGCATCCAGCCATCCATGCTCAGGGAGGCCACCTCCTCCCTCGCTCTCGACCACCACAAAGCTGCCCGGGACCTTGTTCTACCCTTTCCAAAAGTCCTCAGGACCTGCCTGTCTACGGAGCTCCCAAAACGCCCTGTGAGCTCTCCTGGGCCCCTCCTCTTCTTGCTAATAATGTCCCACATGGTGCTGCCTGCCTGGCCCCAAAAGAAAAGGACCCTGGAGTGAGTTCTGAACACAAACTCGATGAAAGTGGCCCCCTGCTCCACCTGCCTAGTCAGCCCCTCCTCAGACTCTCCCCTTGGGCAGGGAAACCTGCCAGGGCCTGACTGTTTCTTCCTGAAACAGCCTCAGGCTGGAAGGAGAGGGATCCACCCTTGGCCATTGAAGCATTCAGCAGGAATCAGCCCTCGGGGACCAAGACCCTGCGACCAGCCCCGCCCCACAGGCGCCGGTCCTGGGCAGCCTCCCTTGCTCAGGCCACGCTGCTCCCAAGAAGCCAGGATGAGCAGCTCGCAATAGGCCCCCAACACGCAGAGTGCCATGCAGAGGACGGGGGCACCCCAGAAAACTGCAGACACTGCATGTCCTCTGGGAGCCCCGGCCCTGGGAGACGATGTGCAGTGGCTCCAGCTCTGACCTCATGAGCCCAAGCTCCGCTACACACTGGGTCCTGACCTGACCTGGGTCCCGGCGGCTCTCCGGCCAGGCCTCTCCCGGTGCCTCCCGCCCCTGAGGCCGGCACCCAGCATCCAGGCCCCTGTATAGTCATCCCCTCTTCAGGAATCTGGGTCATGGCTGCAGGATAGGGGCTACCCAGAGCAGGATGTGGAGGGAGGGGCCGCAAAAGCTGGAGAGAATCCACAAGACACTATTTAGCCACCTGCCCTTGATTCTAATTCTCAGTGCCAAGATTCTTTGCTTGGCCAAACTTTATCAGGCCCTTGAACCTTCTAGGCCACCTGCACACTTCCTTGCAAAATCCAGTTTTAGCAAGAACACTGCTAAGTGACTTCAGCCAGAACTGCCCCGCCCCGTATCTGATCATCCTCGTCAGGGCAGCATGCTCGTCCTCCGGCACCCAGGTGATGATGGATGACCCCGCCTCCCTTCAGCCAGAACCCTCCCACCCCTGCTGTTTGTTCTTAGTGATGTTCCATCCGAGGACCCCACTCTGCTCCTGGGCTATCAAATCCCACTCGCTGGAGCCATATTCAGAGTGGAGCCTAAATCTCTCTCCACCACTGCAAAATCCCACTGCCCTGGTCCCAGCACCCACCGCACTGGTCCTGAGTAGTCCCCTTCTGGTCTTTAGCAAAGATCATTGAATAAATTTCCTTTCATGTCAGGCACACCCTTAAATGCAGACATGTGTGTCCTGGGAGGATTACCAACACTCCCCCGGCCCTGCACATCAGCTGTGGAAGGTGAGATTGGGAAGTGAAGTGCTGGCCTCCTTGCCAAGGCTTCAGCCTCCATTTCTGCTTTTCAGGTCATGTTCGAACACTGGGGGTCCCAGGAGACCCACCCAGACCAGGCCCCTCTCAGGGTGGGAAGAGCGTGGAGCAAGAGGAGGAGGCTCGGCCCAGGACGTTGGCCACAGGCTGACCTGTGCAGGGGGCAAGGGCTTAAGATGGCCCCATCTTCCACTCCAAGTGTGGTCTCAATCTTGTTGGCCAGTTTATGAAAGTCAAGCCTATTGACTCAGTCAGGGTCTTGGCAGGAAGGAGGCCAGGGCGCAGACAGAGATAGGGATCGCTCCAGGGGTGTGTGGCCCTGGGCTGTGGGGCAGTCCTGGAGCACCTCCACCCCAGCCTGCAGAACACCCAGGCGGAGCAGGAGCAGAGCTGGGCTGTGTAGGGGTTAGGGGACACGGCCAGCCCGCAACCCCAGCTCCCCTCCATCTGCCTCCAGTTTCCAGCCAGGGCCCCCTCTGCCAAACCTGGCCTGAGGCAGGGGCCAGGGCTCTGCCTACTGGGGCCACAGGGAGGGTGGGGAGGGGGCTGGAGCTCCCAGGGCAAGGGGAGGGGCCACCCCCACCCCGTCAAGCGCATGGAGGAGGAGGAGGAGCCCACACTGCCCCAGCGTCCACCCCACGCCTACACCAGCCCCACATGAGCTCGGAGGTCTCTGGGGGTCAGTGTCTGCAGCTACAGATGTGAGCACGCATGCGGGTGTGCAGGACCTTTGACCGCAGCCTCCCATGCACCCCTGGAAAGGTGCCTTGCCTCTCTCCCTCACTCGCCATGTGCAGGGCAGTGGGCGAGTCCCAGCCAGCATGGGCATCCCGCATTTCTCTGCTTCTGCAGCCCCGACTGACCAAGGCCCCCCAAGTGGGCTCCAGCCCTCCAGGCACCTCCCCGTGCCGTGGTGCCCGCCACAGGGCCTGGTCTCAGGGCTCCTCCAGGACTGGCCAAGTCCCCAGGCTCCTCCCCCACCCACGGGGGGCGAGACGCACAGCACTGACGGGCCCCTGGGCCACTCATCTGAACTCTTGAGTCCTCCTAGAGCGGTGATCCCAGCCGGGCAGTTAGCTTGAGCGAGCCGAGTACTTACAGGATGTCACCAAACACAAGGTCCCAGCCCACATTCCATGACCTCAGCACTGCTGACGACGTCCTCCTGAGTCCATGAACTTCTTGACGGTTCTCATGGCCTCCTCCTGTGGACAGGGCAGGGCCAGCAGGTGAGGCACCTGCACGCACACCTAGCTCGACTCCCCGGGCCCACCCTGCAGACCCTCGGCCCTCTCCCTCCTTCCCACCCACCACTCTGGAGACGGGGCCTCCGGTCCTGGCCGCCCCTGCGGAAGAATGAGGGTGAGCGAGCGGCTGGGTCGGCAGCACGGCAGTGGGGGAGCCACCCAGCCTCCTGGAGGAAGCGGCCGGGCAGCGCTGGCACCGTTCCACATCCCTGCTGGAGCAATGGGGCGAGCGTGGCCATCCCACCCAGTCAGTGGTCCCCACCTGGCTGAGAGTCCCCAGGAGGCAGCACCCTCTTACTGGGAAGTCAGGCAGGGTTCTATGCAGGAGCCGACCCTCACAGGGCTACCACAGGCCTGTGCGGACCCCGAGCCAGGAAGCCGCCTGCCGATGGTCCCTCTTAGGGACTGGATCGCGGGCAGCTCAGACGGCACAGAGTGCTTCCGGGTCGCAGTGTCCTCATGTTGCGGAGGCCTGAGCTCCCTGGAGGAAAAGCAACACCTTCCAAGCCATGCGGCGGAACGCTGGTGAGGCTCAAAGCCCTGGAGGTGACAGCCCCCAGACAGAGGCGTGGACCGCGTTTCCCTGTCGGCCCCTCCTCCAACCCCTCCACCAACCGCTCCGCCAGCGGCAAGTTTCCCACCCGTCTCCCAGCCCCCTGGAACTCTCCCCAGGCCTGCCTCTGGCTGTTTGCTGGGCCCCCCGTGGGAGCAGCACAGTGGCTGAGTGCCTGGGCGTGGCTCTACTGCCTGTGGGTTTCCAACAGGAATTTAGAGTCTGAAGGCTGAGGACACTAGGGGACCACCCATTAGGGCTGAGGGCTCTGGAAAGAAGTTCAGGACAAAGGAGTTTGGGGAGAGCACTGGGCTCATTTTCCTGGGGTAGACAGAACCAAGTGCCCATCACGGTGCAGCTTGAACAGCAGGCGTTCGGCGCCTCTCAGTTCCGGAGGCCGGGGGTCCAAGGTCATGGTGTGGGCAGTGTGAGCCACCACACCCAGCCCAAGTCCTTTATACATCTTCTCAGGGGGTCTGTGTCTTAAACAGGAAATATTCAAACGCCCTTTCTCTAACTGAAGTAGGTTTTCAGATTACTTTTACGTTTATAAGATCTTGTGGCTACTGACAGTTTATTTTTTGCAATTATAACTGGCCCACTTTCCCAGGGTCTCCCTACAGGTGCGGGGCGGGGGAGAGACTCCAGAGGGGGCTGCGGGAAACACAGGGGAGGGAGGCCTGGGGCTGGAGACGGCGGCCGCTCCTCAGGCGTCAGGGGCCTCCTTCGGGCCGCCATTGCCTTAGCAGCGCCAAGTTCTTTCTGGGGCCATCGCCGCTGTTGGTTTCATCTCCCAGCACTGCCCATTGGCCGCAGCACCTCCTGCCCCCACGCTGCACTCCCTTCTGCGGTCATTTCCTTCCCTGGGGTGGAAGCAAGTGTAGAGCCAGCTCTTAGAGAGAGGCAGGCCAGCCATCTGCAGAGTGGGAACCCTCCTGGGCCCCCTTGCCCTCCCCACGTCCGAACCTGTCCCGTCCCCCATGGGCCCGCGCCCCCGCCAGCAACGGCATCCCACACTGTGCGCCTGGCCGTCTCACACACCCCACACTCTGGGCTGACCTTCAAAGGGAAGCTGCTGTTTAAATATTTAATCGTCCTTGGAGTGCCTGGACTTAGTCATTAAGACCCTGAATCAAAAGAGGAAAAAAAGCATTTTAAAGATGACTGAAGGCCGGGTGCAGTGGCTCACGCCTGTAATCCCAGAACTTTGGGAGGTCAAGGTGGGCAGATCACAAGGTCAGGAGTTCGAGACCAGCCTGGCCAACATGGTGAAACCCCGTCTCTACTAAAAATATAAAAATTAGCCTGGCATGGTTGTGGACGCCTGTAATCCCAGCTACTTGGGAGGGTGAGGCAGGAGAATCACTTGAACCCCGGAGGCAGAGGTTACAGTGAGCCGAGATTGCACCACTGAACTCCAGCCCGGCCAACAGAGCAAGACTCTGTCTCAAAAAAAAAAAAAAAACCAAAAAACAAACAAACAAAAACAAAAACTAAAAAACTAAAAAAAAAAAAGATGGCTGAAGCCTGTGAAAACACTGGGTTAGTGATGCTTGTATTCTCAGCCCTACAGGGCTGCGGCACCTCCACCTCCGGCTCGGCCTCACACTGCTCCCGGGGTGTTCCCTTTGCTCTGGAGGCAGGGCTGTGCACAGCAGGGTGGGGCACCAGCCAGGCCTGAGACCCTGTCTGCCCTCCAGGACCTGCTGACCCTGCTAGATCTTCGGTCCTGCCTTGCCCAGCGGCCGACTGAACAGAGCCCCTGTGGGCCCTGCATGGCCACCAGGGGGCTACTCCACGGTGGGGTCAGGGGGCGAGCGTCCTCCTCCCCGTCTCGGGGAGGGACGCAGCTCCTGGCCTGCATGCGCCCGCCATGGACGGGGAAGGAAGGGGCGCCCCCTTCAGTGTGTGAACCCCCAGCAATCCCCTCTGCGGGGACCGCATGTTTTCTATACAGAAAGAACTTAGCTCACCAGGGACATTTTGCTGAAACAGCTTGTAAAGGATGGCGCCTGGCTGGTGCCTCTGCCTGCTATGGGGTGCAGGAGGCAATGTGGGAAGCTCCGTACTCTCTGACCGATGTATCGGTAACATGAAAACTGCTCTAAAAAGTAGTCTTTTAACTTAAAAGAAAAAAGGAGAATAATTAGGCCAAGGGCTTGGCCATTTTCTGAACAAGTCTAGTTTTGTGGGTTTCCAGCTGCCTCTCTGAGTCTCCTTTTGGGCCCCTGCAGACACAGCCCCCTCCTGGGGTAGGGGCGACCTGCCCTGAGCAGTCTGTGCCCCGGGCTCCCAGAGCTGCCAGTGTGTCCAGGCTCTCCCCAGCTATCCGACTCCTGGGGAGCCTGCCAGGCCGGCAGTGGGTGGGTATTTGCTTGCATTTGCTTTGACAAATCGCCACTCTGTGTGGAGGTGCCAGGAGCATGATTTACTGGGTGTGTGATGACTACGGCTCCCGTAGCCAGGCCTGCCCATCAAGCAGTGCTTTTGGCTTTCACTGAGGGGTGGACTTTGCCGCGGGGGATTGCCGGCTAGCTGATCAGGACCCCAAGTCCTAAGAGGCACCGTGTCCACTCCACCTGCCCACGGGAGCTGCGTGCCCAGCGGTGGGCCCAGAGGGACGACGACCTCCTGTAGAGGGGGCCCCCACCAGTCCTAGCAGCCAAAGGTGCTCGAAGAGTGAAAGGACACGCCACACTGTCCTCCTAACAGCAGTGACCAGGGCAGGAGAGCTGCTATTTCTGGCCTACGGCCCATTTTTCAGAGTCAATTCATTTTCTAGGCAGACACACACATTCCTACAACTCTTTTCTCCAGATCATTCCTTCAGCCAGCTGGTTCTCCACCGGGATTCCAGGAAAGAATGAGGCCTTGCAAAATGCTCTGAACGGCTGTTCCCACCAAAGGTGGTGGGAGCCAAGCCCTTTCCAGGTACAGAGGGAAAGAAGGTAGTTTCGTGGGGTCTTGGCGTCAGCTCCACTCCCTCCCAGATCACTAGTGCGAAGGGACATGCCAGGCCTCTCCTCTAGGACAAAAACTAGTGTTTCTCTTGGATTCATTGAAACAAGCTGGGCTGCCCCTTCTTACAGATGGGGCTTGGGGCCCGTGGAGGGGAAGGGCCTGCGAGGTCCTGTTGGTGATAACCAGGCCAGCCGAGAGCCAGGGAAAGGGCCTGTCCTCAGTCTGTGCCTTGGTGTCCTCCCACCCAGCCACAAAGGGACTCACTCAAGGTCACAGGGCTGCAGCGGGCTGCGTTCAACCCAGTGGCCCCCACACACTCCAAGGACCAGCATCCCATGCCCAGCTTCTGCCACTTCCTCTCTGGGCCTGTGCCCAGCAGCAGGACAACCCTTGCCACAGGCAGAGCAGCCCCGCACTCTAGTCCATTGAAAAGCCTGGTGAGATGCCAGGCCAGGCCATGAGCGCGGAGCCTGGTGGCGCGTGTCAGGAGGCGGCGGTGGCAACCTTGACGGTGGTGGTCCTGACTCAGGAGTCTGACTCACAAGGACTCCAGAGGAAGCAACTGACACAATGTGTCTCCCGATGGGAGGGTGGCCCAGCTGTGAGGGCGTCTCCACCACCTCACCATCATCGTCAGAGCCACAGGATTTGGGGGACAGAGGAATATGGTAGACGACACTACAGAGACAGCCAGCAGAACCCAGAGTGTCGGAAATTCTACAGGACCAACAAAGGACCAGGTTTCTTCAACAGATAAATGATGAGTGATGGCGGGGTGGGGGGGGACGGAAGCTCTCGGCATTCCAGAGGGACTTCAGAGTCACAGAGAGCCTTGGACTTCGTACTCAAACAAACCAACTCTGAAAAGACAGGAGACAACCAGGGAAATTTCAACACTGCTAGCAGATTATCACAAAGAATTCAAGGGTCGTGTTTTAGGTGTGATAACGGTAGTACAGTTATTTTTTTTTGGAAGAGTCCCTATTCTGTACAGCTACGCACTGAGGTATTTCTCTGATGAAATAAGGTCAGGGGTTGCTTTAAAAGAATCCAGGGGGAGGAGGGGTAAGGGACAGTGGGTCAGGGGAGGGAAGAAGGGTTATAGGTCAGATGGGGCTGCCATGATACTGCTCCCTCTCAAGTTCTTGATGTTTAGAAAAAATGTATGATAAAAAGTTAAAGGTATATGGCCCAAAATTAACAATAATCACAAAAACAAGCCTGTCCTTACAGTGAGGCCAAACTCTTTCCTGTCTTCTAACTCTAGCCCAGGGGTCAAAAACAAAGGGAGGACCACAGGCCCCAGGGAGGCGCAGGAGGAAAATATTAATACTGTCCTTTCAAAATCTCATCTTTTAAAAGTATTTAAAATGCCCATATTCTATAATCTATGTAATATTTTACTATTAGCTAGTCCATTTGACAAGTGTTAAAAAATCAATGTATCAGGCTAGGCGTAATGGCTCACACCTATAATCCCAGCACTTTGGGAGGCTGAGGCGGGCGGATCACCTGAGGTCAGGAGTTTGAGACCAGCCTGGTCAACATGGTGAAACCCCCGTCTTTACTAAAAATACACCAATTAGCTGGGCAAGGTGGTGTGTGCCTGTAACTCCAGCTACTCAGGAGGGAGGCAGGAGAATCACTTGAACCCAGGAGGCAGAGGTTGCAGTGAGCCAAGATCGCGCCACTGCACTCCAGCCTGCGTGACAGAGTGAAACTCCGTCTCAAAAAAAAAAAAAAAAAAAATCAATGTGTGTACATGTATCGGGAGTGTGCACTCAAACTTTTGATTGTTAAAGGAGGGTTTTCACAAAAGCTGGGAGACCACCCTTCTAGAACCCTGCCCTTGTAGGTCCAAGGCTACGCGCCCTGGCAGACTTCCATGAGCTGCGCCCACCAGCCACCACGACAGTGTGCCCAGCCAACCCTGGTCCCCAGCTAGCTCTGACCCTTGCCCTGCCAGCATCACCCTGAGATTCTTCTGCAAATTACAGTCTTCTCAGACTGTCTGTCGACCCTGGGGTCTCAATGCTGGGTTCTCAACAGGCAGAACCACAGGGCTGCATTTCGGGTTGTCTTTGAGAAATGACCTGCCAATAGAAAGTTGGGGACGAAAGCCCTCCAACAGTCTGTCCAAGCGACCCCCAAGAGAAACCACAGTGGGGTGCTGGAGGGTCCCCAACGAGGCACCCCCCCCTCCCCAACCACCCTGCTGTTACTTCCACCCACATCGGAGTCCTAGGGCCTCTTCTAATTTCCTACTTGGCCGTGCCTGAAATGCCACTTCCAAAACCCGCATTCCTATGGTTGCAGAGGCCACAAGGGAGGGCCTTTGTGGTATTTTTTCAGGACCCAAAACCACGAAGATGCCAAGAATCACAACTTTCACACAAAGGACACACTTTCTTTGATGGAATCTTCAGATCACACATCACAAAGGCAGCACGCCATCAGTCTTTGAAATGTCCCAAAACACGTAAAGAATGTTCCGCTGCAGATCCGGCTTGTTTCACGGGTGTGTGGCCTCCTCTTCCGAAGTCATTTCATTCTTCGGGGTCTTTGACACGCTCTGGCAACAAGCGCGGAGAGGTGAACGGGGCAGCGTTTGTGCTGAGAGTGGGCTGAGAGCGCCGCCCTGCCCACTCCGGCCTGGGGCATCCCATCTCTGCCAGGTTCTGGGCTTTGCATTTTCTTTTCATTTCATTCTTCCCAGGCAAGAGCACAAGGAAACAAGCAGAAGGAATTCAGAGAAACAGCTCCAGGCTCCAGCTCAAAGGCCGACACCAAAAGCGAACACCTCTGGGCGTTCTTGCCTTCAAGAAGGTGGGGAGGCTCACAGACGCAGCATCCACCCCTCGCAGGGAACCTCAGTTCCTGGCCTGTGTTCCCATGAAGGACATCAGGCTGGCAGATTGGAGCACACCCCTTCTTTCTAACCCCTCTTGAAAGCTTCCTTGAATCTGCCAGTCCTGCCCCCTGGAGCAGTAAGGAAAACAGAAGGCCTAGGACGCTAGAGGGGTCCCGAGCTTTCCGGAGCTCCAGCCACCAGCAGGTCTGACTGCTCAGGGCCAGACACACCGACCACATCCTGACCTCAGGATGACCTGCGGAAGTACTTGGTATTTCTTCTTAGCCAAATCCCTTCATTAAAAGACGGGTGAGGGTTCCAGCGCTGCCCTCTTCATTCTCAAAACTCTTATTTCAGGGCTGAAGCCCAGACGTCCAGCCCGTCAGAAATCCCCTTAGCCTGAGCTTGGCACCCAGAAGCTAGAGAGTAAATGCACAGGGGCCGGGGTCTGAGCCCTTCCGCAAGGATGGGGATGGGGGCCACAATCCACACACACCACACCACAAACCACACACCACACACCCACACACCACACACCACACCACAAACCACACCACACACCACACACACCACACCACAAACCACACACCACACATCACACAGCACACCACACACACACACCACACACACCACACACCACACACACACCACACACACGCACCACACACACCACACACCACACACACACCACACACACACCACACACCACAGTCACACCACACACCACACACACACCACACACCACACCCACACACACCACACACCACACACACCACACACCACACACACCATGCACACACCACACACCACACCACACACCACAAACCATACACACCACACCACACACAACCATACCACACACACACACCACACACACCACAAACCACACACAACACACACAACACACCACATACCACACACCACAAACCACACACACCACAAACCACACACACCACACACCACACACACCACCCACACCACACACACACCCCTCACCACATACACACCAACCACATACCACGCACCACCCCATGTCACACACACACATCACATATCACACACCACACGCCACACCACACACACCTCACACCCACATCACATATCACACACACACGACACCACATACCTCACAACACACATAACACCACACACACCATATATCACACACACCACACACACCACATATCACACACCACACATCACACTACACACCTCATACCACACACCATATACCACACACACGGCACCAAATATCACACACACATCACACACCACATACTTCACACATACACCACATACCCCACACCACACACTACACATCACACACCTCACACTACATACCTCATACACACCACACACCACACACCCCCACATACCTCCCACACACACCACACACACACACTAGATCTCACACAAACATAACATACACCACATACCTCACACCCCCCACAGACACTATACAGCTCACATATACACAACACACACCTACCTTACACACACGCCACACACTCCACATCCCTTACACACACACAATCAGTATATATCACACATACACAATACATTCCTCACACCCCACATACCTCACACAACCACATACACTACACACACATCGCACACTACCTCACACACATACTGCATACCTCACACATACATTTCACACACACCACACCTCACACACAGTGCACACACACCACACACCTCACACGTTTCCTTGCAGAGCCGTATTGTGTGTGTGTGTGGTGTGTTCATGTGTGTACTTGTGTGTATATGGGGTGTGTGGTATGTTCATGTGTGTACTTGTGTGTATATGGGGTGTGTGGTGTGTATATGTGTGTGGGGTATGTGTGTGTGTGTGGTGTGTGTGTGTCCTGCTCATGCAGAGTGTCCGCAACCACTTCTCGCCTCCTCTGTCCCACCCGCCCAACCCCCTGGCACTCCTGTGGACTATGACCCCCTGAAGCCACAAACCCCGAGCTGAGCTAAACCACTGCTCGAGGTGCGGGGTGCGCAGCACTCCACAGCCCGTTGCATTTCCACGTCGCAAATCCTCGGGGAGCATTTCCTTGGAGATACAAGAAGTGCATCCACGTGTTCCCAAGTCCTTTCGCTCAGGGAGTGCTGACTGGTGTCGGCCTTCCAGAAATGACTTTCTAAGCACTTCCATCCCACGCAGACCTGCTTCCTGAAGCCCAGCCTGGTCTCTCTGTGCCCGTGTGTCATCCTTGCCCACTCTTACATGCCGCGAGGCTGGCTGTGTCTGCAGCCGCAGCCATCAGAGGCCTGGAGGTAGCGGAAGCAGCTCTGGTGTGCGCTCAAAAGCTCCTTGCGGCTTGCTCCAGCCACTCACTTATCACCGTGTGGAGTAGAGGGTGTGTGTGTAAGTGCAGTGTGTGTGAAGCCACACCAAACTCATTCCCAGCCTAAGGAGTGAGCCTCCTCTGGCCCGGGCTTAACAAACTCTGGTCAATGTGACCCACGCAGACAGCAAGAGGAGGGACGTCCACTCGCACAGACCCACTTGACCTGGGTGCAGCTGACTTCCTAGTCTTCCCTTCTATGAAACGGTGACTTCTGTGGCATGCAGCCCTGCCCTGGCCCGCGGGGACACGCAAGCTTGGGACCCAGGAGAGCAATGACACCGGAAGGGCCAGGCCCTTTGCTGTCTTGGGGGTGCCAGGCCAGAACTCCAAGTCACCCAGCAAAGAGGGCCCCAGAGTCCCCTGTGGTCCCCAAACCTGGCCAAGGTTAGAGTCACCGAGGGGCCTGGACAGATGCCAGGGCCAGCCCAGGCCTGCCACGGCGGGGGAGACTGCCGGGAGGCGAGGCTGGGAGTCTCATCATCAAGCTTCCCGGGGCTCTTGCTGGCATCCCACCCGGGGTTTTAAGGGACATTTGGCAGCAGCTGGACTCCGAGGGAGAGGGTTGGGGGACGACCATGCATTTGTTCTGGGAATGCTCTTGCATGTGCCCGCATTGCCCCTCGTGTCCCCATGTCCATGCCAGGTGGACAGCGTGTCCACCAAGGCCCTGACTGCACAGCCAGCTGTGCTCTCGGGAGCATGCCACTCGGCTGGCTCTCCGGCCCTGACTCAGCTCAGGCAGGGGCTCAGCGCCCAGTCTGTGCTTGTAGGTCGTCGCTCAGGCCGGAGCCGAGGAGCTTTGCCAGGCCTGAGACACCTAGACAAGAAGTGCCAGCTCCAGTGCCCGGGGAGGCCAGGCAGGGACGTACGCCACGAGGGATGACGCGGGGTGGAGATGGTGGTGAACGCACAGAGTCATAACGCAGTGGCTTCCCACCTTCGCCACGTGGGAATGTGGCTCCAGGGAACTAGACTGGTCTGTGGCACTTCCTCTTTGAAAGGGAGGCCATTCCTCTAAAAGAGCTGGAGGCGTGGCAGGCCGGCGGCACAGGCACTAACAAGGCAACCAGCCACCGTCAGAGCACACCACACCTCTGTTCTCACCAACCTCTCAACTTACAGAAGAGGAGACGGCCTCGAGACCCAGTGTGCGTGACCAGTGCCACGTGCCACTAGCGCCAGCCGCCTAGAACTCCAAGAGAGGAAAGCAAGAGCTCCCTTGCCATGCGTTTGCTCAGAACTTTAATTTTTTCTCCTCAAGGAACGTAAAAGAAACAGGTCTTCCTTCCACTGTGCAGGCAGTCAGCGAGCTCCTGCAGGTCCTGCTCTGTAAGCAGAAAGCTGGAGGCTGCAGCCCAGATCAAGGCCCTCACACCTCAAAGGTTCTCACGGAGGCCTCGTCTCTGCCCCGCATCTCCAGAATGTGCTTGCTGGTCAGAGAAGAGTCCAGTGTGGCTCAGACAAACACAATCACCTTTCCCAGCAGCCAGGTCCATTCTCTGACAACACCCCACTGGGCACAGCCACACTGACTCCTGCTGCCACTGCAGCCACACCTGGGCCTCTCCTTCCCTGCACCAAGCATGGCAACCCTCTAGGCCATGGCCTCACCTGCCATTACCCCCTGGCCCCATTACCCCTGCCCCCAGCTCCGCATGTCAGGTTTGCTGACCTGTCCTGCCTGGAACGCTCCGCAGGCTGCTGTCTCTGTTCCCCCTCCTGCTGAATAACGACTGTTGGCGGCTCTGTGGGTTCATGTGCTTCGGAATTAAACCACAGGGCCTGCTTCTCATTGCCACTGATGCTCGGCTTCCAAGCCCCCATCGCCACCCACCAATGGCTATTCAGTGTCCGCAATGACAAGAACACCCTGGATACTCCCAGATCGGCTGGCTGTGACGGTGCTCACAGGCCCAGGCAAGAGCCAGCCCCAGATGGGCCCATAGTGCTGCTCTGCTTAGAGCCAATGCCTGCACCAGGCAGCTACCCTGGAGGTGCCCCTGTGAGTGGGCATAGGCAGGTACACCCCCAGCAGTGGCAGGTGCAGCATCTCGGGCAGTCAGGGGGCATCCGCACAGGCCTGGGTGCAAACTGCGGCAAATCCCACGATTCTGCATACAAGAGGGGTGGGGACGTGTGTTTTCCGGGGGAAATGGTCCCTGTCGTGCATCAGATTCTCAAAGGGGTCCAGCACCCAAACAAGTGCAGGGGTCACTGGGGGTCACTGGTGCAACAGAAGCAGCCCTGGACTGGGAGTCGGGGCCCCACTGCCGACCAGCTCCACCCTAAAAACTCATCACTCACCCTCATGTTTCCTAGCAGATAGTGGGAAGAGATGCAGGCCCATCGTGTGCACAGAGGTTCAGAGTGAGCGCACTGTGAGTGGAAACTGTCACGCAAGCCTCCGGCATGACGTCCTTCCCAGACATTCTTTCCCATCGGGCTTCTCGATCCGGGGTGTTGGTGCCTCCCAGGGGTCTGCGGCACCTGTGAAGCAGCAGCAGAGCCACTTCGTCATGGTCCACTGTGATGGTTAGCTCTGTCTCCTCCTGGCTGGGGCTGGGATGCATGACAGCTGGGGAGATACTACTTCTGGGGGATCTGTGAGGGTGCTTCCGGGTGAGATCAGCGTTTGAACTGGCCTCAGGAAGCCAGACGCCCCTCCCGGTGTGGGTGGAATCATTTAACCCAGTGAGGGCCTGACTAGAACAAAAAAGGCAGAGGAAGGGAGAGCTGGCTCTGAGAGCTGAGACTTCATCTCCTCCTGGGATCAGACAGCGGCGCTCAGCTCTCAGGCCTGCTGCCGTGGATGGAATTACACCCCAGGCAGAGGAAGGGAGAGCTGGCTCTCAGAGCTGAGACACCATCTCCTGCTGAGCTCAGGTACTGGCCTCAGCTCTCAGGCCTGCGCCATGGATGGAATTACACCCCAGGCTTTCTTGGTTCTCCCACTTGCAGATGGCAGCTCATGGAATTTCTCAGCCTCTGTAACTGCATGCGCCAATTCCTGTAATAATGCCTCTTCTCTTAGGTATCTATATCCATCTCTGTGTCTGCATCTCCTATAGGCTCTGCTTCGCTGGAGAACCCTGACTAGTACAGGCCATCTTCCTGGGGTACAGGCCATCTTCCTGTGTGGGAAGTCAAGGCAGGAGCAGAAGGTGGCTAAGTGAATATTTAACCACTATGCAACTATATTGAAACATATACACATCAAGGGTGGCAAGGGCAGGCAGGCCACAAGGATGGCTGCCAGAGGCCACCATGGCACTTCTCCCCAATACCAGGAGCAAATGATGGACTCGGCCATACCCTACAACCATCCTGGGGTATGGGCTGGAACCCCCAGGGAGAGGCGGGCAGCAGAAAGCCTGCAGGCCCCCAGCTTTGTACCATGAGAGGTGTGTGGGGCCCAGGTCCAGGTGAGCATCGTGGCTGTCCTCCAGGAGTGGCGCCTGGCCCGCTCGCTGCTCTCTCACTTCATGGTACTTGGGGAGGGGCAGAGAGCACCCTACAGAGACAACACTGGCTTCGGGATGCACCCACAGCCACCCAGGAAAAGCCTTGAGAGCACAATGAGATGGAGACCACAGCCCCCAGGAGAGAAGACAAAACTTGAGATCTGGCTCTGACTGAATTGACTGCCGCCAAAACAATGAACAGAAATCAACATTTTCCAGCAGATTTTAACAAGAATCTACACTACATAGTATTCAAGATGTCCACAATACAATTCAAAATTACTTGACGGGCCGAGCGTGGTGGCTCACGCCTGTAATCCCAGCACTTTGGGAGGCCAAGGCGGGCAGATGATGAGGTCAGGAGTTCAAGACCAGCCTGGCCAACATGGTGAAACCCTGTCTCTACTAAAAATACAAAAATTAGCCAGGTGTGGTGGCGAGTGCCTGTAATCCCAGCTACTCGGGAGGTTGAGGCAGGAGAATCGCTTGAACCTGGGAGGCGGAGGTTGCAGTGAGCTGAGATCCTGCCACTGCCCTCCAGCCTGGGCGACAGAGCAAGACTCCATCTCGGAAAAAAAAAAAAATTACTTGACATACAAAGAGCCACAAAATTCTCAAGAGAGAGAGAGTCAACAGATGCTCTAGGTGCTGGAATTAGGTCAAGACTGGACAGCACCTGTCACAACTGTGCTCCACATGGTAAAAGAAACCACGAGTGAAGCAGATGGAAGGACAGAAATTCTCAGTAGGTAAATGGAAACTACAAAAAAGAACTAAATAGAAATTTCAGAACTCAAAGATATGATACCTGAGAAATTTTTTTTTTTTAATGGACAGACCTAATAGCAGAATGTCAATGACAGAGGAAAGAATCTGTGAACTTATACATGGATCAGTAGAAAATTTCCAATCTAGACAATAGAAAGAAAAGTAAGACTGAAGGCCGGGCATGGTGGCTCATGCCTGTAATCCCAGCACTTTGGGAGGCCGAGGTGGGTGGATCACCGGAGGTCATGAGTTCGAGACCAGCCTGGCCAACATGGTGAAACCCTGTCTCTACTAAAAATACAAAAATTAGCTGGGCATGATGGCGGGTGCCTTAATCCCAGCTACTCGGGAGGCTGAGGTGGGAGAATCACTTGAACCTGGGAGGCGAAGGTTGCAGTGAGCTGAGATCACGCCATTGCACTCCAGCCTAGGTGGCAAAGCAAGACTCCATCTCAAAAAAAAAAAAAAAAGAAAAGAAAAAGACTGAAAAAAATGAGCAGAGTCCAGAGACCTGTGGAATGATATCAAAAGGTCTAACATTCACGTCCTTAGAGGCCCAGAGGAGAGAAGAAAATGGTGCAGAAAAATATTTGAAGAAATAAAAGCAGAAAACTTCCCAAATTTGGGGGAACATATCAATTTACAGTTTTAATGAGCTCAGCAAATCCCAAACAGACTAGACTCAAATAAAACCATGCCTACACACATTAAAAACTGCTAAAACATAAAAACAAAGAGAAAAATCTTGAATGTAGCTAGAGAAAAATGATAGCTTACACACACAGAGGGAGCAGGAATTCAAATGACCCAGGATTTCTCATCAAAACCACAGAGGCCAGAAAATACACAGTGGAGGCTTGAACGCATGCAGCTAAGTGAAAACAGCCAGCCTGGGAAAGGCCACACAACTATACAACTCCAGCTATACAACACTCGGGAACAGGCAAAACCATGGAGACGGGAAAAAGGTCAGTGGCTGCCAGGGGTTGGGAGGAGGAAGGGATGAATTGGCAGAGTGTGGAGGATTTTTAGGGCAGTGAAACTATTCTGTATGATGTTATAATGATGTCATTATACATGTCATTATATATTTGCCCCAAGCCCAGAATGTACAACACACAGAGTGATCCCTGTTGTAAAAGATGGACATAGGTAGTAACAATGTATGGATACTGGCTCATCAGCTGTGACCCATGTCCCATGGCATGGCTGTGCTCATAACAGGGAAGGAAGCTGTGGACAGTGTTGGGGAGGTGGGTGTGGGAATTCTCTGTACTTCCTGCTCAGTTTTTCTGCAAACCTAAATCTACTTCTTAAAACTCTACTAACTAAACAGAAATTAGGTGCAAAATAAGCAGAGAACTTTTATTTTGTTTTGTTTTTTGAGATAGGGTCTTGCTCTGTCGCCTAGGCTGGAGTGCAGTGGCGTCATCTCAGCTCACCGCAACCTCTGCATCCCAGGTTCAAGCGATTCTCCTGGCTCAGCCTTCCGAGTAGCTGGGATTATAGGTGTGAGCCACCACACCTGGCTAATTGTTGTATTTTTAGTAGAGATGGGTTCTCACCATGTCGGCCAGGCTGGACTCAAACTCCTGACCTCAAGTGATCCACCCGCCTCAGCCTCCCAAAGTTCTGGGATTACAGGCATGAGCCACTGCACCCCACTAGCATAGAAATTTTTAAAACAAACAAACAAAAAAAACTGCTTAAACAAAACAGGGAGGCCAGAAGACGATGGAACAATACCTTTTTTTTTCTTTTTTTTTTTTAAATTATACTTTAAGTTCTAGGGTACTTGTGCAGAACATGCAGGTTTGCTACATATGTACACATGCGCCATGCTGGTGTGCTGCATGAAGAATGAAAGGAGAAGAAGTCACCACAGAATCCTACATCCAGTGGAGACAGCCTTCAGGAATAGAAGCAAAATAAAGACATTCTCAAGTAAAGGAACTAGAAGAGAATTGTCACCAGCAAGGGAAAAGACCCCAGGGGGAAACACAGCACTTCTAGAATGAAGAAAGAGAAACAGAAATAGCGGATGCCTGGGTAAATAGTTTTTAAACTATTTTTTCTTTTAAGTCCTTTAAAATATGTATGACTATTGAAAGCAAAAAATATACCATCATCTTGGCCAGGTGTGGTGGCTCATGCCTGTAATCCCAGCACTTTGGGAGGCTGAGGCGGGCAGATCACTTGAGCTCAGGAGTTCGAGACCAGCCTGGCCAACATGGTGAGACCCCCTCTCTACTAAAATTACAAAAATTAGCTGGGCGTCGTGACGCGTGCCTGTAATCCCAGCTACTCAGGAGGCTGAGGCAGGAGAATCGCTTGAACCCGGGAGGCAGAGGTTGCAGTGAGCCGAGAGTGTGCCATTGCACTCCAGCCTGGGTGACAGAGCAAGACTCTGTCTAAAAAAAAATACACACACACACACAGACACACACACACACAGACACACACACACACACACACACACACACACCCCATCATCTGGTGAGATTTTTAATGTTTGCAGACATGATACATGACAACTCACAGGCCGGGTCTAAGTGCTTCCAGCGCTTCCACACTTCACTCGAAGTCACAAAGCAGGATCTGCAGAAACTGTGAAAGGCTAGGTTTAGTATATTGTAATCTCTAAGCAATCACTTAGAAAAGATATACAGTAAAATAAAACTGAAAAGAGATTTAGCCAAAAAAGACAACAGATACATTAAAATGGAAAATGGTAAAATATTAAAATAAGAAAAGGGAGCAGAAGGGACAATCAAAAGCAACCGTAAGGCCAGACCTCAATGTTACAGTTCACAACAATAGCACATATGCATCATAACCATCCCAGGACAGACCACAGTCGCGTATCAAGAGCGGCAGGACATAAGCCACCAGGAGCAGGAGGAAGGCAGAGAAGCCATGGTGAAGACATGAAGAGACAGCCACCTTCACCCCTAACCCTGTACCTGTGGGGTCAAGCATGACATCTGAGCCTCTGTCCCTGGACTAGGGTAACAAGGGGATCTCTGGGCCCAGGAAGGCTGGGGGCGGGGGCAGGGGCTGTGAGGAGCTGAGGGGCCTGCAGGCCACGCTGCCCAGGCACCCCATCTGGCACCTCTAGGTGGGTTCCCTCTCACTCCCGGTCAGGGAGCAGCATCTGACAAAACACTCTGCTGCAGGCCTCGGTCTCCCCCTCTGCTGAACGTCAGGCGGGTGCTGTCTGGGGCCTCCAGATGCTCCAAGGGGAAGACGTGGCGCTGGAAGGCTCTGGGCGGTGGAGGGCTGTACAGGAGGGGCCATGGGCCTCCTGGAACTCCCCTGGGAATGCTAGAAGGGGGCAGAGACAGCTCAGATGAAGCCCTGAGAGATTCCAATGGCATCCCAGGCCCCTCTCCCATCTCTCTCCCTCCCCCATCATCACTGCCTCTGAGGCCAGGGTACCCCAGGCTCTCCAACCCCACATATGGAGGCGGGCAGGCTCAGCTTCTGTCCAGCACCAGAGCAGTTGGAGAATGAAGTGGAACCCAAACGTGGCTCCGTCCCCCAGGGAGACAAACCTGCAGACACCCTCCTGAGACTGGGACAGGGGGACGGGGAAGCCTGGCCCAGACAGAAGCACGAATTGGTGGCGTGGGCCTGGTGTTGAGAACAGGGTCCAACGTCACAACCCCGCTCGGGAGGCCAGCGTCCGGGGCCTCTGCCAGCTCTGTCCCAGACGGAATTTGTTCTCACTCTGGACACCCCCAGGGGACCCCTGTGCTCACAGGCAGATCCAGGGGGCAGGAGGGGGGCCTTCCCATGCCAAGTGCAGTTGGATGATGAATGACACCCCCAAAAGATTTGTCCAGGTCCTAACCCGAGGAACTGGAGAATGGGACCTGATTTAGAAAAGGGGTCTTTGCAGATAGATGGGATTAAGTTAAGGATTTTGAGATGAAAGCCTCCTGGATGAGGGTGGACTTGAGATCCAAGGACACGTTCTTAGAAGAGAAGGGGGAAAGGTGCAGAGACACAGTCACGTGAGACGGAGGCAGAGAACTGGAGCGATGCGGACGCAAGCCAAGGACTGCCTGGGCCACCGGAAGCTAGGAGCGGCAGGAAGGGTTTTCTCCTGGAGCCTTCAGCAGGAGGTGGCCCTGCCGACACCTTGATTTTGAAGTCTGGCCCCAGGACTCTGAGAGAGTCCATTTCTGCTGCATGAGGCCCCCCGCATGCAGTATCCTGTCATGGCAGCCCCTGCCTCATGCGGCCTGGATCTCATGAGGGGTCCACTCCCCTCGTCTCCCCGGTGGGACGCGGCACCTTCATGCTGCCCTCTAAGGACAAGTGCATGAGAGGCCAGCCTCCCCCACCAGCAGGACAGAATGCACGAGGCCTTTACCAGGCCACACTGGCGCCTGGCGTGGCTAGGACAGCAGTGCTGCTGCCCCGCTGTGGGGCCGAAAGAAGCCAGGGATGAGGGTGCGGGCGCATCTGTGGGTCCCGGAGGCTCCAGACCCCCAGGCCAACTGCACAGCCTGCAGGCAGCACTGCCTGGCATGCCCTGTCATCCCTCTGTCCGTACATCTAACCACTTTCTCTCTGGGGCCGCCCCGCCCAGAGTCCCTTTCCTGCCGGAGGCTGGGGCTTTCCTGGCAGCTACTCACCACTCTCCCGGTGTTTGTTCATCGAGGTTTCCCGCTGCTGACGGTTGTTTTGACTTGCTCAGAGTTGTCATGCACCTTTGCCCTGGCTATGTAAGGAGAAGGAGCCTTTATGCAATCCAGGAAGCCCGCGTCAGGCCCAGGAGGTGCGCCAGCTCTCTAGGATGCTGGCCAAGGTCCCCCGCACTTGGCCGGATCCAGGCAGGGAGTGACGGACCTGCTGGCATCCTCCTGACCCCGGTTTCCAGCTCTCCCCTCCCCCTGTCGACAACCCAGGGTCAGAGGACAGGCAGCCACCTGGCCAAGGGGCAGGCCCCCTTGTGCCCTGGATGGTGACGGCCTCTGGGGCCAGAAAGAACAAGGTGGTGAGGGGACCATGGAAGACGGCCTGGACTTTAGTGAGGGTGGATGGCTTGCTGGACGGGTTCCTCAGGGGCAGAGGCTGGGACAGGATTCAGGGTTACATGGCATGTGACCCCTGGCCACCCCAGGAGAAGAGAGGGAAGGAGCAGGGGTCAGGACAAAGGGGAAGGTGCCCCCTGGGGGACTCAGGGGGCAGGCACCCATGGGGGACTGGGGAGGCTGCAGAGACACCTGCAGAGTTGCCCCCGCCGGCAGGAGACACTTGGCTACTTATCCCCCACCTGCCGTCAGTCGCTGTCAAGGGGCTCCCAGGGACCCTGACTGCCCAGCATGTCTGGCCTGGCTGGAGGGAGTCCCCAGGTAGCGCTGAGCCATCGTACAGGCTGGAGGGACAGAGGCTGTTACTAGCGCCCAGGCTTGGGGCCATGCCGCAGCAGCCTGGTAGAGGCAGAGAGAGAGAGACACCGGGCTTCCCCATGGCAGAGCCGGCCACTAGCTGAGCCTGGCTGAGAGGCGGTAAGGGGGCTGGGCCTGGCCCTGGAGCGAGCTCTACAAGGGGGTCTGGGGCTCACAGACGGGCCAGCACCATGCCTCCAAGAGTCAGAGAAGTGAGGCATCAGACAGGCTGTGGCCCAGTCCCACAGAAGAGGTGCCGTCTTGAGCCTCCAGTGTGCTCTGCACGGCCTGGAGGCCCGGACACGTTTTGGGTGGAGGGTGGGGGTCTCAGCCTGGGCCAGGCTCCCCATCTCACCCCTAAGAGTGGCATCGGCCCAGGGTCCGGCCAGGCCCTACTGATGTGTTCTCAGGGGCCAGGACGTCAGTGCAACAGGGCAGCCGCTTGCGACAGGACCCGGCCGACTGTCCCCGTCCCCAGAGCACTTTTGGCTGCATCTGGGAGCCGCATCCCCTGTTTGTTCTCTGGAACCAGGAAGCCAGGGCTTTCCACTTCCTGGCTGCTGCAGAGGCCATGCTCTTTTTACTCTCCAAATAGGAAGGCTCCTGCAAGCCTCCTGCCAAGTGAGTGTGGAGAGCTGATCTCACTGTGGCTGAGGTTAATGGACAGGAAGTGCCATTACCTAAATGGGCCGATAAGCTGATGAGAAGCCCGAGAAGAAAGCCTTTCCAGGCCTTGACCCAGAGAGCCGGCAGGAAAGCGGCAGGCGTCGCGGCCCCAGCAGGGAAGACCAGCTCCTGAGCTCGAGCCCCAGCTCCATCTGCAGCCTGGCCTCACCGCAGTGCCCTCGGACCCCTGCTCACCCTTCTCTGGCCTCCTCTGGCCTCCTCAGGGCTCCTGCACACACACCTGTGGGTCTACAAGGGGCAAAAAAGATCCCGGAACATCGGAGCAAGAGCCCCCCACCCGACCCCGTGTGCAAGCCCCCATTTACGTGTTGCACTCCCAGGGGCCCCTGAAGCCCTCCCTCT